>NC_083224.1:10874259-11174259 GCF_032191835.1 Heteronotia binoei
AGAGGCTCTTCCCCTGAGCCATGGCTCCTCTTCCTGGCTCTCCAGGGTCTCAGGCTGAGGTCTTTCCCTCACCTCCTGCCTGGTCCTTTTAGCTGGGGATGCTGGGGATTGAACCTGGGACCTTCTCCATGCCAAGCAGAGGCTCTTCCACTGAGCCATGGCTCCTCCTCCTGGCTCTCCAGGGTCTCAGGCTGAGTTCTTTCCCATCACCTACCGCCTGGTCCTTTTAACTGGAGATGCCAGGGACTGAACCTGGGACCTTCTGCATGCCAAGCAGAGGCTCTTCCATTGAGCCACGGCTCCTCCTTCTGGCTCTCCAGGGTCTCAGGCTGAGTTCTTTCCCATCACCTACCGCCTGGTCCTTTTAACTGGAGATGCCAGGGACTGAACCTGGGACCTTCTGCATGCCAAGCAGAGGCTCTTCCCCTGAGCCATGGCTCCTCCTCCTGGCTCTCCAGGGTCTCAGGCTGAGGTCTTTCCCATCACCTCCTGCCTGGTCCTTTTAGCTGGGGATGCTGGGGATTGAACCTGGGACCTTCTCCATGCCAAGCAGAGGCTCTTCCACTGAGCCATGGCTCCTCCTCGCTCTCCAGGGTCTCAGGCTGAGGTCTTTCCCATCACCTCCTGCCTGGTCCTTTTAACTGGAGATGCTGGGGACTGAACCTGGGACCTTCTGCATGCCAAGCAGAGGCTCTTCCCCTGAGCCATGGCTCCTCTTCCTGGCTCTCCAGGGTCTCAGGCTGAGGTCTTTCCCATCACCTCCTGCCTGGTCCTTTTAGCTGGGGATGCTGGGAATTGAACCTGGGACCTTCTCCATGCCAAGCAGAGGCTCTTCCACTGAGCCACGGCTTCTCCTCCTGGCTCTCCAGGGTCTCAGGCTGAGGTCTTTCCCATCACCTACTTACCTGAACTTTTTTAACTGGAGATGCTGGGGGCTGAACCTGAGACCTTTCTCAAAGTAGGGCTGCCAATCCCCAGGTGGGGACAGGAGATCCTTCCCAGCTTCAGGGTCATTAGAAAGTGTGGGGGGGAATGTCTGCCAGGCACTCCATTATTCCCTATGGAGGCTGATTCCCATAGGATATAATGGAGACTTGAACCGTGGGCACCTGGAGCTCTGGAAGGAAGGGCTGATTTTTGCGGTAGAGGCATCACATTTCAAGCATAGCATCCAGTGCCTCTTCCCAAAACACCCTCCAAATTTCAAAAAGATTGGACCAAGGGGTCCACCTACCCTGTGAGGTAGGTGGGGCTGAGAGAGGTGCTCTTGAGAAGACTGCTCTGAGAGAACTTCTGAGCTTAGCTTCTGAGCTCTGATGAGACTGAGCTAGCCTGGCCCATCTGTTTCAAGGCTGTTCTGAGTTTTGTTGTTGTTCAGTCGCACAGCCGAGTCCGACTCTTTGCGACCCCCTGGACCAAGTCACGCCAGGCCCTCCTGTCTTCCACCATCCTTCGAAGTCTGCTCAGATTCATGTAAGTTACATCAGTAATTCTGTCCAGCCTTCTCTTTTGCCGTCCCCTTCTTCTTTGGCCTTCTGTCTTTCCCAGCATCAGGATCTTCTCCAGTGAGTGCTCCCTTCTCATTGGGTGGTCAGTATTGGAGCTTCAGCTTCAGCTTCTGACCTTCCAGGGAACAGTCTGGGTCAATTTCCCTGAGGACTGACTGATAGGATCTTCTTGCAGTCCAAGGGACTCTCCAGAGTCTTCTCCAGCAACACAGCTCAAAAGCATCTATTCTTCTGCCTTCCTTATGGTCCAACTCTCCTTATGGTCCAACTCTCACAGCCATACATTACTACTGGGAATACCATCGCTTTGACTATACAGACTTTTGTTGGCAGGGTGATGTCTTTCCCAGCATCAGGGGCTTCTCCAGGGAGTGCTCCCTTCTCATTGGGTGGCCAAAGGATTGGAGCTTCAGCTTCGGCATCTGACCTTCCAGAGAACAGTCTGGGTTGATTCCCCTTCGGACTGACTGATTGGATCTTCTTGCAGTCCAAGGGACTCTCAGGAGTCTTCTCCAGCACCCCAGCTCAAAAGCATCTATTCTTCTGCCTTCCTTATGGTCCAACTCTCCTTATGGTCCAACTCTCACAGCCATACATTACTACTGGGAATACCATCGCTTTGACTATACGGACTTTTGTTGGCAGGGTGATGTCTTTCCCAGCATCAGGGGCTTCTCCAGGGAGTGCTCCCTTCTCATTGGGTGGCCAAAGGATTGGAGCTTCAGCTTCGGCATCTGACCTTCCAGAGAACAGTCTGGGTTGATTCCCCTTCGGACTGACTGATTGGATCTTCTTGCAGTCCAAGGGACTCTCAGGAGTCTTCTCCAGCACCACAGCTCAAAAGCATCTATTCTTCTGCCTTCCTTATGGTCCAACTCTCCTTATGGTCCAACTCTCACAGCCATACATTACTACTGGGAATACCATCGCTTTGACTATACGGACTTTTGTTGGCAGGGTGATGTCTTTCCCAGCATCAGGGTCTTCTCCAGGGAGTGCTCCCTTCTCATTGGGTGACCAAAGTATTGGAGCTTCAGCTTCAGCCTCTGACCTTCCAGTGAACAGTCTGGGTTGATTCCCCTTAGGACTGACTGATTGGATCTTCTTGCAGTCCAAGGGACTCTCAAGAGTCTTCTCCAGCACCACAGCTCAAAAGCATCTATTCTTCTGTGCTCGGCCTTCCTTATGGTCCAACTCTCACAGCCATACATTACCACTGGGAATACTATCGCTTTGACTATACAGACTTTTGTCGGCAGGGCGATGCCTCTACTATTTTCTGTTTTGTTCTGAGTTAGCTTTCACTAAAAGATTGGGGGATCTTCCTTCCTTCCCACTGCTAACTCAAAAACTCCCCCAAACTCCAGGCTGGATCCTTCCTTTTTGCTAGTATCGTGGTCCCAGGGCTTTTCAACAGGGACGACTGCTTAAACATGCACTGAATTTTCCAAGCCGACCCCAACTGACTGGGGGAAAAAAAAAAAAAACCCTGAGAGAAACCAAGTGTGCAGAAAAGCCCGACGACCGGGGAAGGGGAATCTTAACAAATCCCCAAATCAGCAGCTTTAGCAGAGGAAATCCAATCAACGGCAAGGAGGCATGACCAGGTATACCCAGGGGGGCTACCAGTACGAATCCATGACTGCTATACATCTTCCTCCCCCCCCTCCTTCTTTTTCTCCCCTTTTGCAACACACAAATAGTTGTCCAGGGCTTGGAGACCGTTTCCTGCTCTGCTAGAAAAGCTGACCCAAGCAAAAACCGGCTCCTTCTCATGTTCTTTGTCAAAGGGAACAACGGGTGACCTTGAGAAAACGAAAGGCAATGAGAAAGACTTCCTTGCTCTTAGTAAGTCCTGCGACCAGATGGGACCGGGGACAGACTGGAATGTTAAAACAGCTCCGGGACATGGTGGTGGAACATGAATTGCTTGAATCGCTCCAGTACCCCAGGGTTCATATGTCCCAAGTGCTGCGCAGTTTGGATCTGGAGGTCTGATTCAGTACAGCCAGTTTGGTGTAGTGCAGGGGTGGCCAACGGTAGCTCTCCAGATGTTTTTTGCCTACAACTCCCATCCGAGTCCGGTACAAGGTGCTGGTCATCACCTTTAAAGCCCTATATGGCCTGGGACCTGCCTACCTGAGGGACCGTCTCTCCCCACACGTTCCCCAGAGAGTACTGAGGTCTGGCACTCAAAATCTGCTCATCATCCCCGGGCCCAAGGAAGTGCGTCTCAAGTTAACTAGAGACAGGGCCTTTTCCACAATGGCCCCTATGTGGTGGAACCAGCTACCGGAAGAGGTGAGGGCCCTGCGGGACCTTGCTCAGTTCCGCAGGGCCTGTAAGACAGCCCTCTTCCGGTTAGCCTATGCCTGATGAGATAATGTAGCTACCAGATTTTTGTGTTTATACTGTATAGTTTAATGTTTAATTTTAAGGTTTTTAGGTTTTAATTGTCTGATTTTAGAGGTAATAACTTGCTCTGATTTTACTGTTTTATTGTTGTTGTAAGCCGCCCTGAGCCACTTGTGGGAAGGGCGGGATAGAAGTCACCAAATAAATAAAATAAATAAATAAATCTGCCCCAGCCAGCATGGCTGATGGGAGTTGTAGGCAAAAAACATCTGGAGAGCTACCGTTGGCCACCCCTGTTGTAGTGGTTAAGTGCGTGGACTCGAATCTGGAGAACTGGGCTTGAATCCCCCACTCCTCCAGATGCAGCTGTACAGTTCACACAGAGATGTTCTCTCGAGAGTGGTTCTCTCAGAGCTCTCTCAGTCCCACCTGCCTCGCAGGGTGCCTGTTGGGAGGAGGGGAAGGGAAAGGAGATTGTTAAGCCACTCGGAGACTCCTTCAGATAGTCAATCCAGTCTCCTCCTTCTCTTCCACCTCTTCCTTCTTCGTCCTCCTCCTCCTCTCCTTCCTTCCTTCCAGAGCCAGTTTGGTGTAGTGGTTAAGTGTGCAGACTCTAATCTTGGAGAACTGGGTTTGGTTCCCCACTCCTCCACTTGCACCTGCTGGCATGGCCTTGGGTCAGCCAGAGCTCTGGCAGAGGTTGTCCTTGAAAGGGCAGCTGCTGGGAGAGCCCTCTCCAGCCCCACCCACCTCACAGGGTGTCTGTTGTGGGGGAGGAAGGGAAAGGAGATTGTAGGCCGCTCTCTGTCCTTGAAAGGGCAGTTGCTGGGAGAGCCCTCTCCAGCCCCACCCACCTCACAGGGCGCCTGTTGTGGGGGAGGAAGGGAAAGGAGATTGTAGGCCGCTCTCTGTTCTTGAAAGGGCAGCTGCTGGGAGAGCCCTCTCCAGCCCCACCCACCTCACAGGGTGCCTGTTGTGGGGGAGGAAGGGAAAGGAGATTGTAGGCCGCTCACTGTCCTTGAATGGGCAGCTGCTGGAAGAGCCCTCTCAGCCCCACCCACCTCACAGGGCATCTGTTGTGGGGGAGGAAGGGAAAGGAGATTTTAGGCCGCTCTCTGTCCTTGAAAGGGCAGCTGCTGGGAGAGCCCTCTCAGCCCCACCCACCTCACAGGGCATCTGTTGTGGGGGAGGAAGGGAAAGGAGATTTTAGGCCGCTCTCTGTCCTTGAAAGGGCAGCTGCTGGGAGAGCCCTCTCAGCCCCACCCACCTCACAGGGTGCCTGTTGTGGGGGAGGAAGGGAAAGGAGATTATAAACTACTCTGAGAGTGATTCATAGAGAAGGGTGGGATATAAATCTGTGGACTCCTTCCTTCCTTCCTTCTTGAAGGCAGCTTCATGTGTTTATGGGGGCCAGCTGGTTCTTGTCTTGCTCTTGACAACTAATTATCTCCCAAGAGTTTCTCTTATTGCTTATCCCCTGTAGGGACTATTGCACCCTTCTTAAATCTTCGTTCGCGAAGCCAAGCCGAGAGAGAGAGAGATCCCCTGTAGTGTTACAGATTAGCAAGGCTAGGAATGACCTTAAAAACCTTAGACAGCTGCAGATGGTCAGAGGTGGCTCAGAGTTTCTCTGGACTTCCACGCTAAGTATGCCTCTGAATCCCAGTGCCAGGAGGCAATCTCAGGGAAAGGCATCAGAATAAAGTAAGCCACTAGACTCTAAATTTGTTTCCTTGCTTCAGATCGACATGGCTACGCACAGGGAAAGGCTTCTTCCTCTTTGCCCTCTTGTTGGCCCTCCAGAGGAACTGGTTTGGCCACTGTGTGAGACAGGAGGCTGGACTAGATGGACCCTCCCTGGTCTGATCAAGCAGGGCTCTTCTGATGTTCTTGTGAAGGCCTCAGTCTCTATACCCTGCTTTTGGTCCTCCAGAGGAACTGGTTGGCCACTGTGTGAAACAGGAGGCTGGACTAGATGGACCCTCCCTGGTCTGATCCAGCAGGGCTCGTCGGATGTTCTTGTGAAGGCCTCGGCCTCTCTGCCCTGTTGTTGGACCTCCAGAGGAACTGGTTGGCCACTGTGTGAGACAGGATGCTGGACTAGATGGACCACTGGTCTGATCCAGCAGGGCTCTTCTGATGTTCTTCTCAGGAGAAGGCCTTGGCCTCTCTGCCCTGTTGTTAGACCCTCCAGAGGAACTGGCTGGCCCCTGTGTGAGATAGAATGCTGGACTAGATGGACCCTCACTGCTCTTACCCAGCAGGGCTCTTCTGATGTTGTTATGAAGGCCTCGGCCTCTCTGCCCTGTGGTTGGCCCTCCAGAGGAACTGATTGGCCACTGTGTGAGGCAGGAGGCTGGACTAGATGGACCCTCACTGGTCTGATCCAGCAGGTCTCTTCTGATGTTCCTATGAAGGCCTTGGCCTCTGTGACCTGTTGTTGGCCCTCTAGAGGAACTGGTTGGCCACAGTTTGAGACACTGGTCTCATCCAGCAGGGTTCTTCTGATGTTCTCATGTTCTTATGACCCTTCAAGGACCTCTGAGCTTGACAAGAGTGCGTTTGTACCCGCTGCAGCCTAATGCTACACCTGGTATGGGGGATGCCCTACCAGATCCTCTTTTTTTTCCTCTCCTCCCCCTGGATCTCCATTCTGCTCATTACAGCAGATAAAAGGAATTTGGATTCTCTCCTCATTCCAGGATAGATAGGCAGGGGAAGGAGAACGCAAAACGAAATCCCGAGAAATCCCTTCTCCCTTCCACTGTTTGCTCTTCATCCTCTTGCATGACATAGTTTGCAAGCCCTCGGTGTAAGGGGGAAGCAGAAGAAAAAGCAGGGGGAGGGGGTATGTGTGTTTCGCTTTGCTTCCCTTCCTGGCGATAACCTTGCCGCGTGCTCCAGAGGAAGTGTGAAAATCTGCTGAGCGGTGCACTTTTCCCCCGATGCGGAGTGTGTGTGTGACTGCACTCGGTAAACAAGGAGAAACAGAGGGAGGGGGGAGGAACAGGAGGGGGGAATCTGTGCACCGCATATATGGGAGAGAGAGGCTGTGCAAGGGGAGAGAAAGACTGGGGGAGGTCAGTTATGTTCTGATACTCTCCATCCATGATAGGAACCCAAGGAGGTTTTTTTTTTTTTTTTAAATTGTAATAGAAGCAATAATAACGATGACAATAACAGCAGCAGCAAATAAATCCAAGCGAGCAGCCGTGCTATTCTGAAGCAGTTGAACAAAGCAGGAGTCAAGTGGCACCTTTAAGACCAACCAAGTTTTATTTAGAACGTCAGCTTTCGTGCGCTCTCTAAGTACACTTCGTCGGACGAGGGGATCAGGTATTGTGACTGGAATACATGCAGCTTGTTGATGAAGAGGGCAAACCAACCGATCACACGGTCGCATAAAACAGTGTGGCTTGGCCGTTTGGGGTGCGGTCACGCTCACCATTAAATCCATCTGCAACGTGCCTCTATTATAATCCGCACAACCAATTTTCCGATCAGACAACAGCCAGGCTCCCGTTCTATCCCATGTGGGTCCCGTCGCTGGTCGATCAGAGTGCTCTACCGGACCTCGTTTCATGAGACGTCAATCTGCATTAGCGCAGGCGCAGTGATGCCCGCTATCTGCAGCGTGTCACTTTTAAATGGGTTGGATCACTAACAGTTTTGCTAGACGAAGAAGAAGAAGAAGAAGATATTGGATTTATATCCCACCCTCCACTCCGAAGAGTCTCAGAGCGGCTCACAATCTCCTTTTCCTTCCTCCCCCACAACAGACACCCTGTGAGGTAGATGAAGATATTGGATTTATATCCCGCCCTCCACTCCGAAGAGTCTCAGAGCGACTCACAATCTCCTTTCCCTTCCTCCACCACAAGACGGGTGGGGCTGGAGAGGGCTCTCACAGCAGCTGCCCTTTCAAGGACAACCTCTGCCAGAGCTATGGCTGACCCAAGGCCATGCTAGCAGGTGCAAGTGGAGGAGTGGGGAATCAAACTCGGTTCTCCCAGATAAGAGTCCGCACACTTAACCACTACACCAAACTGGCTCAAACTGCTACTCCGTTGGCACTACTTTTCCAGCATGAGCACTACGCATGCAGAAAAAAACCCAGGAATTCAAGTCAATTCACATCTAGTTCACATCTAGTTTCAAAACTGAGTTTTGTTTCTGGACATAGGGGCAGGTAAACGCTTTATCGAGCCAACATTCACTCGCTCATTCACTGGCGCAGTGATATCACTTGCAGGGAGCTTTGGGAGGGAAGCGGTGGTGTGCTTCCGACGAATTGCCAACGATGGAGCATTCAAACAGAGAAATTCCGCTCAGGAACCGTCAGAAGAATTTTGTTCCGGATTTAAAGCAGTATCAAATTAGTCCACGCCCCAGTCATCTCAACGCGGGACTCGAACGAGCTAACCACCATTCGCAGATGCTGACGTTTGGACAACCGCTTAAAATCCGACATGCTTCCTGACTCCACTCATGCCCGTAGCGGGATTTTCTGAATGTCTGACCTCACCCTTGGTCTAGATAGCCATAAAAGGTAATAAAAAAGTTAACTATATGTAATGAGATATCCCTTATTTAACTATGTCAATATAAAACATTATTCTGATACACTATTGTAAAAGAGAAATACATTGGAATACTGTGGATGTATAGCTATACTCACTGAGAGTGGGTTTAGCATATATAATGAGATAAAAAAACCCCAATATCCCTGTTCAGTCCTGGGGAGATAGATGTTTGTTCCAAGTTTCATAAAAAATTGTAATGCAGCAATTTCACTCTCCATTTTGTTCTTGAACGCAAAGGAACTTCAAGAACAGAATGGAGAGAGAAATTGCTGAATTACAAACGATTATGAAACTTGGAACAAACACCTCCCCAGGACTGAACAGGGATATTGGCTTTTTTATCTCATTACAGATGCTAAACCCACTCTCAGTGAGCATAGCCATACATCCACAGTATTCCAATATATTTCTCTTTTATAATAATAATAATAATAATAATAATAATAATAATAATAATAATAATAATAATAATAATAATAATAATAATAATAATAATAATAATAATAATAATAATAAATTTTATTTGTATCCCGCCCTCCCCGCCTCGGCAGGCTCAGGGCGGCTAACAACATTTCTCAATAACATACAGTATAATAAAACCTTTAAATTTAACAATATAAAACAATATAAAACATTATTTAACAACATTAAAAACCAGTCTATACAATTAAATAGTTTAATCTGACAGTGCTGATGATGTTTGACGCTAGTTCTGCCAGTTTATATACAGCGGTCTAGATCTTTAAGCCGCATTGGCGGATCCTTATTAACAGCCTTCTTCAGCAGTCTGGGTAAGCAAGTTTGAAAAGGGTGGTCTTGCAGGCCCTGCGGAACTGGTCAAGGTTCCGCAGGGCCCGCACCTCCTCAGGGAGTTGGTTCCATAGGGCAGGGGACGCGGTTGAAAAGGCCCGTGTTCTGATATTTTGATGTTTAATCTCTTTCGGCCCGGGGATAGCCATTAGATTTTTCCCGGCTGACCTCAGTGCTCTCTGGGGTTCGTATGGGGAAAGACGGTCCCTCAGGTCCCTAACAGTGTATCAGAATAATGTTTTATATTGACATACTCAAATAAGGGCTATTGGCTATTTATCTCATTACATATACTTAACCCATTTTCATTTTATGCATTCTCTTTTTCTAATGGCAGGCTAGAATGATGCTTATAATGTATAGATCGATGTTGATAAGTAGATTGGGTGGACTGCAACTAGGATACACGTGTCCTTTTGTGATTTACCTAGATTTGCAGAAACACCACTTGGCAGGGAATTTTATTACCTTTTATGGCTACCCAGACCAAACGGCCGAGCCACACTGTTTCACGTGACCATGTGATTGGTTAGTTTGCCCTCTTCATCAACAAACTGCATGTATTCCAGCCACAATCCCCGATTCCCCTTGTCTGATGAAGCGTGCTTAAGAGAGCACGCGAAAGCTGACGTTCCCAATAAAACTTGGCTGGCCTTAAAGGTGCCACTTGACTCCTTGCTTCGTTCAGCGGCAGCAAATGTCGGCTTTGCAAGACAGATGCTGAAACAGTCGATCGCATAGGCGGTGCCTGCAGTAAAATTGTTCTAACTGTAAGGAATGTCATGATAGAGACGCACTGGGCTTTTTTTCTTTTTGTAGAAAAAGCCCAGCAGGAATTCAATTGCATGTCGGGCCACACTGCCTCTTGATGCCAAGTCAGCCTGAACTGCGTTCCTGTGAGTTCCTGCTTGGTGTAGTGGTTAAGTGTGGGGACTCTTATCTGGGAGAAACGGGTTTGATTCCCCACTCCTCCACTTGTACCTGCTAGCATGGCCTTGGGTCAGCCAGAGCTCTCTTATCTGGGAGAACCGGGTTTGATTCCCCACTCCTCCACTTGTACCTGCTGGAATGGCCTTGGGTCAGCCAGAGCTCTCTTATCTGGGAGAACCGGGTTTGATTCCCCACTCCTCCACTTGTACCTGCTGGAATGGTCTTGGGTCAGCCAGAGCTCTCTTATCTGGGAGAACCGGGTTTGATTCCCCACTCCTCCACTTGCAGCTGCTGGAGTGGCCCTGGGTCAGCCATAGCTCTCTTATCTGGTAGAACCGGGTTTGATTCCCCACTCCTCCGCTTGCACCTGCTGGAATGGCCCTGGGACAGCCAGAGCTCTCTTATCTGGGAGAACTGGGTTTGATTCCCCGCTCCTCCACTTGTACCTGCTGGAATGGCCTTGGGTCAGCCAGAGCTCTTGCAGGAGTTGTCCTTGAAAGGGCAGCTGCTGTGAGAGCCCTCTCAGCCCCACCCACCTCACAGGGTGTCTGTTGTGGGAGAGGAAGGGAAAGGAGATTGTAGGCCACTCTCTGTCCTTGAAAGGGCAGCTGCTGGGAGAGCCCTCTCCAGCCCTACCCACCTCACAGGGTGTCTGTTGTGGGGGGGGGGGGGGAGGAAGGTAAAGGAGATTGTGAGCCGCTCTGAGACTCTTCGGAGTGGAGGGTGGGATATAAATCCAATATCTTCATCTACCTCACAGGGTGTCTGTTGTGGGGGAGGAAGGGAAAGGAGATTGTGAGCCGCTCTGAGACTCTTCGGAGTAGAGGGCGGGAGATAAATCCAATATCTTCATCTACCTCACAGGGTGTCTGTTGTGGGGGGGAGGAAGGTAAAGGAGATTGTGAGCCGCTCTGAGACTCTTCGGAGTGGAGGGCGGGATATAAATCCAATATCTTCATCTACCGCACAGAGTGTCTGTTATGGGGGAGGAAGGGAAAGGAGATTGTGAGCCGCTCTGAGACTCTTTGGAGTGGAGGGCAGGATATAAATCCAATATCTTCATCTACCTCACAGGGTGTCTGTTATGGGGGTGGGGAGGTAAAGGAGATTGTGAGCCGCTCTGAGACTTTTCGGCATGGAGGGGCAGGATATAAATCCAATCTCTTCTTCTTCTTCTTCTTCTTCTTCTTCTTCTTCTTCTTCTTCTTCTTCTTCTTCTTCTTCTTCTTCTTCTTCTTCTTCTTCTTCTTCCATGGAGAGCAATGTTTCTTGATCTACGGTACATTGGCTGTGATCAGTAGTCTCTGGGCCAAAAGTGGAAGGCCTACAATCAAGAAACATCACTCCATGATTCTAATGATCCAAATTGCTATGCACTTGTTCACAAGAGCTCCGCTGCTCCTTTTTCACCACCCTCCGGTGTGGTTGTGACCTATTTCCATCACACGATTTCCCGGGTGATTTGGCAGCTGTCAATGTCGAGCGACTAAGAGAGACAGAAGTGTGCAGGTAATGAGATGACCCCCATCGCCCCGTTCGCCTGCCCTTGCTCCAGTGGGGGGGTGGGTTGCCTCCTTTCCACTTCAGCTCCTCTGATTTCCCCAAGGGAGGAAGAACTGGAGCATCTGTGGCCTTGTGTGGCCGTGCTACAGAATGCTCCTTTGTTTGCACCCCGCATTGAACAAGCTCCACCCCAAGGGTTGCCAAATCCAAATCCAAGAAATATTTGGAGGCTTTGGGGGCGGAGCCAGGAGCAAGGGTGTGACAAGCATCATTGAACTCCAAAGGAAGTTCTGGCCATCACATTGAAAGGGACCACACGCCTTTTAAATGCCAGTTTGATGTAGTGGTTAAGTGTGCGGAGTCTTATCTGGGAGAACCGGGTTTGATTCCCCACTCCTCCACTTGCACCTGCTATAATGGCCTTGGGTCAGCCAGAGCTCTCTTATCTGGGAGAACCGGGTTTGATTCCTCGCTCCTCCACTTGCACCTGCTGGCATGGCCTTGGGTCAGCCAGAGCTCTGGCAGAGGTTGTCCTTGAAAGCGCAGCTGCTGTGAGAGCCCTCTCCAGCCCCACCCACCTCACAGGGTGTCTGTTGTGGGGGAGGAAGGGAAAGGAGATTGTGAGCCGCTCTGAAACTCTTCGGAGTGAAGGGCGGGATATAAATCCAATATCTTCATCTTCTTCTTCTTCTTCCCTCCATTGGAAATGAAGGAGAGGGGCACCTTCTTTGGGGGCTCATAGAATTGGTACCCCTGGTCCAATCTTTTTGAAACTTGGAGGGTGTTTTGGAGAGAGGCACAGGATGCTATGCTGAAAATGTGGTGCATCTACCTCAAAAAACAGCCCCGCCCCCGAGCCCCAGATACAGGTAGATCATTCTCCATTATTCCCCATGGGAATCAGTCTCCATAGGGAGTAATGGAGTGCCCAGCAGATATTTCCCTCCCCCCTTCTTTCTGATGACCCTGAAGCAGGGGGAGGTCCTGCAAACCAGGGGATCCCCTGCCCCCACCTGGGGATTGGCAACACCATCCACCGTATATCCACCTTCACCAGTGGAACTGGATGCCGGCAAAGCCTTCCTTGGAACAGGTAGCCTAGCCTGGAGAGAGGTTCTCTGCTTTCCAAGGCCATTCCCCCCAGCAAGCTGGGGACTCATTTGACCGACCTCGGAAGGATGGAAGGCTGAGACAACCTCAAGCCGGCTACCTGAAAACCCAGCTTCCACCGGGGACTGAACTCAGGTCATGAGCAGAGCTTAGGACGGCAGTGCTGCAGCTGTAACACTCTGCGCCACGGGGCTCTTGCCTTGTGTAGTAAAAGGATAGCAAAAAGGTTAACTAGAATCTGAGTATGGGCTAGAGATACCATTGGCCCAGGGAGATCACAGAAGTGTGGGCGTGCAAACTGTTTTATGTTGGCTGCTTTGTGAGCATGTGTGTGTTCACTTTCATTTAGTGGAAGTACAGCTGCTGGGGGATGAGGAAATGAAGACTGTATTCAGGGGAACTGCACTTCTGTATTTTTATTATTTATTTGGAATGGGAAAGTCTCTCGACTCTACCCCTCAAAGTCCCCAGATCCTGAGTTAGACCTGGCAACCCTACTGGCATCCCTAAAGCCTCTAAAGATAACCAAATTGCATGGAGAAGTTCACACAGGAGGAGTCTTTGGAAACCGGACAGTTTGCCATCTGTCTACGTCCATTCCCTTAGCAAAGGTGCAGTGGTGAGTGTACGGACTCTTATTTGGGAGAACTGGGTTTGATTCCCCACTCCTCCACTTACAACTGCTGGAATGTGTCAAGCATGCAGTTTCAATGACGAGTCGAGCTTGATACAAAACTCCGTTTATTGATAGACCGATACTTTCAGTGTAACAGATTCTTGAGAGTGATGCTACAAATACATTGATACAATACTTTTAAGGCTTACTTCAAAAGGATTCCAAAAGGTGGGGACGAGGGATAGCTCTCACACATAAACTATCATAAGTGTCTACATTCTCATGGCGTTATCAGGACTCTGTCCTTGCTTTCCCCAGATGTGTCACACTCCCTAACAGGAATGTATGGGAAGGTGCTGATTACTTCTTCTCAAGTTAGTTTCGTTTCTCTCTACTTCTACTTTGCAAGCAATAAAGCAAGAAGGGTGAGGGGAAAGAATAACAGAGCTAACAGACCTTGGTCCTCCAAGATACTCCACAGACCAGTGTTATGGAGGACCCTAAAACAATCAATTATCAATGGAATTTTACCATGCTTGACAGAATGGCCTTGGGTCAGCCATAGCTCTCACAGAGCTGTCCTTGAAAGGGCAGTTTCTGTCAGAGCTCTCTCAGCCCCACCCACCTCACAGGCTGTCCGTTGAGGGGGAAGAGGATAAAGGAGATTGTGAGTCGCACTGAGACTCTGAGATTCGGAGTGGAGGGCGGGATATAAATCCAATATCATCATTTTCTTCTTCCTGAATAATTTGCAATCTCTGCCTTTGCACCCCTCCAGGATACCTCCAAGCCTGCCTTACCTCTCCAAGTTGCAAGAATGAAAAGAAACGAGGCCTCCCTTTGCCCTCTTCGGACCCCCTCTACACCCCGCTCCCCGAGGACTACAGCGACCCCGAGAGCCCCCAGTCCAGCCTCTCCGCCCACTACTTCAACGGCGAAGCCGCCGTCACGGAGAGCTACTCGATGGACGCCTTCTTCATCACCGACGGCCGGTCGAGGCGGCGCGGCGCCGAGCAGAGGCGCGGCGGCCACCGCCACTCCTGCAACGAGTGCGGCAAGACCTACGCCACCTCCTCCAACCTGAGCCGGCACAAGCAGACGCACCGCAGCCTGGACAGCAAGATGGCCCGCAAGTGCCCCACCTGCAGCAAAGCCTACGTCTCCATGCCGGCCCTGGCCATGCACGTCTTGACTCACAACCTCAAGCACAAGTGCGACGTCTGCAGCAAGGCTTTCAGCCGCCCCTGGCTCCTGCAGGGACACATGCGCTCCCACACCGGGGAGAAGCCCTTCGGCTGCTCCCACTGCGGGAAGGCCTTCGCCGACCGCTCCAACCTGCGGGCGCACATGCAGACCCACTCGGCCTTCAAGCACTACAAGTGCAAGCAGTGCGACAAGACCTTTGCCCTCAAGTCGTACCTCAACAAGCACTACGAATCGGCCTGCTTCAAGGGCGCCGACGAGCCGCACGCCTGCGCCAACTGAGGCCAGCTCTTCCGCGATGGGTGCAGAGCGAAGGAAGGAAGGACGGAAGGGTGAAGAAGACACAGAGCCACGGCCTTCAGGGGGAATGGGGTGGTGGTCTCGGAGGCGTGGCTTCAAGAGGGGTCACCAGCCTTCAGGGGGAGGCGATCCTCAGCGAGTCACACGGACAGAAACTAGAAAACTAAGGCTCTGCGTAAGAAACGCCTCAAGTCCGTTGCTCCACAATCGACGGTCTTGAGCATAAAGTTTGCCATTCGTGACGGAGAAGGTTATCGATCGCGTCAGACAAGCAGATCTATGCCCAAAAGAAACTTGTTTCTAACAGAAATGGTTACCATCAGGTAGATCCAAATAGGCAGCATGACAAAAAATACAAGCTAGTGACCATTTTTACTAAGAAATCTATAGAAACCAGTCCAAATGTCCAAAACATGTACATTCAAGTCCCAAAGTAGTGTGGTGACAAGCCAATCGATTAAGTACTTGTTTCTTTCCAGTCTTCATCAGACCTGGGACCACTATTTGATTCAATTATATAAATTCTTTACATAATTTTTTTAAAAGGCAGACGCAGAGCGTCTCCAACGGCAATTTCATATCGGCTACAGCTCAGCATAAGGCTTCTTGCTCACTTCTTGCGCAAAGGTCTTGTCGCACTTAATCGACTGGCTTGTCACCACACTACTTTGGGGCTTGAATGTACACGTTTTGGACATTTCTATATATTTCTTAGTAAAATTGGTCACTGGCTTTTATTTTTTGTTGTGTTATCCATTATAGTGACCTCTCTCGGATTGCATTCTATTCAGATCCAAATAGGCAGCCGCGTTGGTCTGAAGTAGTAGAACAAAATAGGAGTCAATAGCACCTTGAAGACCAACTTAGTTTTATTCAGAACGTAAGCTTTCGGGCGCATCGTCTGATTCCCTACTCCTCGTCTGAAGAAGTGCGCATGCACGCGAAAGCTTACGAATAAAACTGTTGGCCTTAAAAGTGCTATTGACTCCTATTTTGTTCCGTTACCATCACGGGGTTTTTTTTGTAGCAGGACTTCCTTTGCATATTAGGCCACACTTCTCTTTTGTAGCCAATCCTCCACGAGCTTACAGGGCTTTTAGAAGATGGCCTACTGTAAGAAGAAGAAGAAGATATTGGATTTATATCCCGCCCTCCACTCCAAAGAGTCTCAGAGCGGCTCACAATCTCCTCTCCCTTCCTCCCCCACAACAGACACCCTGTGAGGTGGGTGGGGCTGGAGAGGGCTCTCACAGCAGCTGCCCTTTTAAGGACAACCTCTGCCAGAGCTATGGCTGACCCAAGGCCATGCCAGCAGGTGCAAGTGGAGGAGTGGGGAATCAAACCCGGTTCTCCCAGATAAGAGTCCGCACACTTCACCACTACACCAAATTGGCTGTCCAAGCTCTTGGAGGATTGGCTACATCGGGGGTGTGGCCTAATATGCAAAGGAGTTCCTGCTACAAAGAAAGCACTGGTTACCATTCTTGAATACATCACTGCAAATGATATTCGCCCCCACAAACTGATTTATATAAAGCTAATGTAGCTCTAATTACTAATCTCTAATTACTAATCTAATCTAATCTAATCATGCCTACAGTATTTAACCCTGCATGCATCCTCATCATTCCTAGCTACAATTTACATATCCGATCACATATATGTTTAGATTACAAATTATTTGACTCACTGAATTGGATTTTCCAGGACATGGGCCCATAACAATGCTTTGTATTCATTAAGGAATTTAAACCGATTTCTGAATATACTGTATCTGACGCAAGGGAATTGATTAAAAATTAATGTATTGCTGCAAAAAACCAAAATAATCAAGTTTGCAAGAAATAGAAATCAAGCGTTTTCCAATTATTTAACACGTAAATCAATACCACGGTTGTGTCAGGCACCAAAGCAAATAGTCTTTACATAGGATCCAATCCAGAAGTATCTTAGGTCCCCGTGCAGCAGATACAAAGAAGAGTCCATTTCAAATTCCTTGTTTTGATACACAGCCATAGGGAAACCAGTGCACGGGCCCCATTCTGCTTTCTGCTTTTTCCAAGCTACATTTAAAAAGTTTAATGAGGAGTTTGAAATTGTAGAGATTATTATATGGTCTGGTGCCTGAAATATCTGTGGCATTGATCTACATGTGAAAGAATTGGAAAACGCTTCGTTTCATAGAATCACAGAGTTGGAAGGGACCTTCAGGGTCATCTAGTCCAACCCCCTGCACAATGCAGGAAACCCACAAACACCTCCCCCTAAATTCACAGGATCTTCATTGCTGTCAGATGGCCATCTAGCCTCTGTTTAAACACCTCCAAGGAAGGAGAGCCCACCACCTCCTGAGGAAGCCTGTTCCACTGATAATAAGAAAGTATGCAAGAAGTTTCTACTTCTTGCAAACTTTATTATAAAGACTATTGATCTTTGGAACAACAGACTTAAGAGGTGTTTCTCACCCAGAGCCTTAGGGCTTAATTTTCAGCCTTCCAGTGGATCCTAGAGATCACCTGGGATTACAACTGATCGACAGACGACTGAGCATTCTCTGAAGACAAAGAGTAGGCTTTCATACCCAGCTTTTCTCTACCCGAAGGAGCCTCCTAACAGCCTACAATCCTCATTTCCCCTTCCCCTCCTCACAGCAATCATCTTCAGAGATAGGTGGGGCTGAGAGAATTCTGAGCGGACCGTGACTGGCCCAAGTCACCCAGCTAGCTGCATGCGGAGGAGGAGTGGGGAATCAAACCTGGTTCTTCCGATTAGAGTCTGCTGCGCTTAACCCTTCCACCGTGCTGACATTCCACCCTCCTCAGGCTCTCTGGGATTGTACTTCGCTGATGTCCTATCCTCCCCAGGCTCCAACCCCAAATCTCCAGGAATGGCCCAACCTGGAGTTGGCAACCCTACTTCAGAGGGATTTGACCAGCCACGTGCAAGCCATTTTGGGACCAGGAGAGGGTTTTGTTGTTGTTCAGTCTGACTCTTTGTGACCCCCTGGACCAAGTCACGCCAGGCCCTCCTGTCTTCCACCATCCTCCAAAGTCCACTCAAATTCATGTTAGTTACATCAGTAACGCTGTCCAGCCATCTCCTCTTTTGCCGTCCCCTTCTTCTTTGGCCTTCTGTCTTTCCCAGCATCAGGGTCTTCTCCAGCGAGTGCTCCCTTCTCATTGGGTGGCCAAAGTATTGGAGCTTCAGCTTCAGCAGCTGACCTTCCAGGGAACAGTCTGGGTTGATTTCCCTTAGGACTGGCTGATTGGATCTTCTTGCAGTCCAAGGGACTCTCAAGAGTCTTCTCCAGCACCACAGCTCGAAAGCATCTATTCTTCTGCGCTCGGCCTTCCTTACGGTCCAGCTCTCACAGCCATACGTTACTACTGGGAATACCATCGCTTTGACTATATGGACTTTTGTTGGCAGGGTGATGTCTCCACTTTTTATTACACTGCCCAGGTTCGCCATAGCTGTCCTCTCAAGGAGCAAACGTCTTTTAATTTCATGGCTACAGTCGCCATCTGCAGTGATCTTGGATCCCAGAAATGTGAAGTCTGTCATTACTTCCACGTCTTCCCCTTCTATTTGCCCTAGAGTGACGGGGGTATCTTTCTGCAGAAGTCTGATATGAACTCGTCCTTCCTGGAATCCATGCAGGTCTTTGGAAAGACGTCGACCGTGGATCGTTCCTTCGGCTCCGTGACCTTCCACGACCTTTCCCTCCTTCCTCTTTTTCCTCTTTCCTTCTCCAATAGCAATAACTCCCCAAGTCGGTCTAGCGGCAAGGTTTCCTTTAAGAGGTCTTTGGCTTGTTCTCACCAGGAGAGCGACAGAAATTCTTCAGGATTACTGAGCGAGAGAGGAAGAAAGCAAAGGACAGTTCGCCCCACCTCGCTCTTTTGGGAAAACTTTGGGTGTATTTATTATTTAATTTATTTAAGCTATTTATTTAGTGCTGCTCTTTCTCCCCATTTTCTGGGGGGAACAAAAACTCCCAGCCCTCTGGGAAGCAATGCTCTTTTTGGGACAGCGAGCAAATGCATAAGCTGTGAAACTGTTTGGAGTATGACGGTCGGGGGTGGGTGGGTGGTAAAAGGGGGGGGGGTATGGGCATTCATGAAACTGGGGTGGGGCTGAGGGTGGGGGGGAAGACAGTTCTCCAGGCAAATTGGTCCTTGGAAGCAAGGAAGGGGTGGATGGGTTGTGTTTGACACCAGGCACCGGATCAAAGGATGCCAACTTTCAGATAAGAACATCAGAGAAGCCATGCTGGATCAGGCCAATGGCCCATCCAGTCCAACACGCTGTGTCACAGAAGAACATAAGAGAAGCCATGTTTGATCAGGCCAATGGCCCATCCAGTCCAACACTCTGTGTCACAGAAGAACATAAGAGAAGCCATGTTTGATCAGGCCAATGGCCCATCCAGTCCAACACTCTGTGTCACAGAAGAACATAAGAGAAGCCATGTTTGATCAAGCCAATGGCCTATCCAGTCCAACACGCTGTGTCACACAGTGGTCAAAGAAACCCAGGTGCCATCAGGAGGTCCACCAGTGGGGCCAGGACACCAGAAGCCCTCCCACTGTTGCCCCACCAAGCACCAAGAATATATTTATTTATTTATTCTGTGATTTGTATCCCGCCCTTCCCACAAAGATGGCTCAGGGTGGCTCACAACAGACGATAAAACAGAATTTAAATTAACATTTACATATATAAGCAGTTAAAAAGTCAGAACATTTAAAACCTTAAAATCAAATCTTATACAATATAATTAACAGGAGTCTAGTAAGCTACATTTGCTTCCCAGTTAAGTGTAGGCTAGCCGGAAGAGGGTTGTCTTACAGGCCCTGCGGAACTGAATAAGGTCCCGCAGGGCCCTCACCTCCTCCGGCAGCTGGTTCCACCATGTAGGGGCCATTATGGAAAAGGCCCTGTCTCTAGTTGACTTAAGGCGGACTTCTTTAGGCCCGGGGATAGTGATATAGAGCATCACTTGCCCCAGACATAAGAACATAAGAGAAGCCATGCTGGATCAGGCCAATGACCCATCCAGTCCAACACTCTGTGTCGCACAGTGGCCAATATGTGTGTGTGTATACACACACACACATATATATGCACACTGTGGCTCATAGCCACTGATGGACCTCCGCTACATATTTTTATCCAATCCCCTCTTAAAGCTGGCCATGCTTGAAGCCCCCACCACCTCCTGTGGCACTGAATTCCACATGCTAATCACCCTTTGGGTGATGAAGTACTTCCTTTTATCTGTTTTAACCTGACTGCTCAGCAATTTCATCGAATGCCCACAAGTTCTTGTGTTGTGAGAAAGGGAGAAAAGGACTTCTTTCTCTACTTTCTCCGTCCCACGCAGAATCTTGCAAACCTCTCTCATGTCACCCCGCAGTCGACGTTTCTCCAAGCTAAAGAGCCCCAAGCGTTTTAACCTTTCTTCATAGGGAAAGTGTTCCAAATCTTTGGGAAACTGAAACAACCCACAGGGTTATAGTGACCACAATTACGAAAATGTCATGCACTATAATTCCAAATTTATAGGTGAAATGCAAAACATACATTGATGTATTAATGCACACATACATTGTTATGGAACACTCTCAAAAATGTCTTAACACACTAGAAGTTCACAATACAAAGGAAAGTCGCATTGCCATAGGAGGCCGACTTCATATCCTGCTTCGAAGTTGCTTCCAGCAAGGTACACTCCACAGTCTCTTTTCACGGAGACTACGCCAGTAATTTCAAGCACAATCCAAAGGAAAGACAGCTTCAAATTCTTCCTCCTCCAGTTATTCTAACAAATTCTTCGTATGGTACATTTACAGCCGACATCCGAGTCTTATCTCTTTCCTAATAGGCAACTGCTGAAAAAAAAAAAAAAACAGCTAGTGGGTAAAGACATTTTTGTGAGTGTTCCATCACTTCATGTATGTGTGCTTTTGCATTTCACCAATAAATCTGGAAATATAGTGCATGACATTTTTAGTAATTGTGGTCACTATAACCCTGGGGGTTGTTCCGCTTTGCAATCTAGAGTGACCTCTCTCTGCGTTGGGGCATGGAGATACTGCAGGATTAGAACCCTGCATCACTGTGGGTGAATCAGTTCTGAAGACAGTCCAGCAGTTCAGCTACCTGGGGTGCATCATCTCCTCAGATGCCAAGATCGACAAGGAGATTGACAACAGGCTGGCAAAGGCAAACCGTGCATTTGGCCGATTGCACAAAAGAGTGTGGAGCAACAAGCATCTGAAAAAAGGCACAAAGATCAATGTTTACAAAGCGGTTGTGATGACAACCCTCATCTATGGCTCCGAATCGTGGGTTTTATACCGTCATCACCTGCGACTCCTTGAGCGCTTTCATCAGCGCTGCCTTCGCACCATCCTCAACATCCACTGGAGTGACTTTGTGACCAACACTGAAGTCCTCAAGCGGGCAGAGGTTACCAGCATCGAGGCACTGCTGTTGAAGACGCAGCTGCGCTGGGCAGGGCATATTTCTAGGATGGAAAACCACCGCCTTCCCAAGATTGCCCTGTATGGCGAACTCTCCACCGGCCATCGAAATAGAGGGGCACCAAAGAAGAGGTACAAGGACTCCTTGAAGAAATCCCTTAGCACCTGTCACATCAACCATCACCAGTGGTCTGACCTAGCCTCAGATCGCAAAGCATGGAGGCACACCATCCACCAGGCTGTCTCTTCCTTTGAGAACGCACTCATAGCTGGTCTTGAGGACAAAAGGAGATTGAGGAAGAATCGCACTGCTACAGCACCAACCCCAAATCAGACTTTTCCCTGCAGCCACTGTGGCCGGACCTGCCTGTCCCGCATTGGTCTTGTCAGCCACCAGCGAGCCTGCAGCAAACGTGGACTATTGCACCCTTCTTAAATCTTCGTTCGCGAAGCCAAGCCGAGAGAGAGAGAGAACTCATCTCCAGAAAACAGAGATCAGCTCCCCTGGAGAAAATGGCTCCTTTAGAGGGCATTCACCAAAGTGGGCCTTTGCCCTGGTCTCCTAGAAACTCGACAGGGTCGGCTGCGTTTTATGTCCTTCGCCTTGCCAGATGGTCTCCGAGCAAGATCCAGGCTGCTTAGCTTCAGCGGCACTGCTGTATCAGCAGGATTGATACATCGTGCGCCGTGAATGTGCCCTTGGAAGCGGAGATGTTAGGAGCATTCCTTTACTCCAGTGCTTTTCAGGCTCACCAGGGAAACCTTGTAGAAATCACTACAAGTAACAAAGAACTCTGGGACATGGCTGACATCATTTTTGGTGGAGCACAAATCCCAGAACACACCTACTCTTTTCTTAAGAACATCAGTTTTGCCCTGTTGGATTAGATCAGTGGTCCATTAAGTCCAGCATCTTGTCTCATACAGTGGCCAACCAGTTCCTCTGGAGGGCCGACAACAGGGCAGAGAGGCTGAGGCCTTCCTAAGAACATCAAAAGAGCCCTTCTGGATCAGACCAGTGAGGGCCCATCTCATCCAGCCTCCTGTCTCACACAGTGGCCAACCAGTTCCTCTGGAGGGCCAACAACAGGGCAGAGAGGCTGAGGACTTCATAAGGACATCAAAAGAGCCCTGCTGGATCAGACCAGTGAGGGTCCATCTAGTCCAGCTTTCTGTCTCACACAGTGGCCAACCAGTTCCTCTGGAGGGCCAACAACAGGGCAGAGAGGCTGAGGCCTTCATAAGAACAGCAGAAGAGCCCTGCTGGATCAGACCAGTGAGGGTCCATCTAGTCCAGCCTCCTGTCTCACACAGTGGCCAACCAGTTCCTCTGGAGGGTCAACAACAGGGCAGAGAGGCTGAGGCCTTCATAAGGACATCAAAAGAGCCCTGCTGGATCAGACCAGTGAGGGTCCATCTAGTCCAGCTTTCTGTCTCACACAGTGGCCAACCAGTTCCTCTGGAGGGCCGACAACATGGCAGAGAGGCTGAGGCCTTCCTAAGAACATCAGAAGAGCCCTGCTGGATCAGACCAGTGAGGGTCCATCTAGTCCAGCCTCCTGTCTCACACAGTGGCCAACCAGTTCCTCTGGAGAGCCAACAGGGCAGAGACGCTGTTGACTTCATAAGAACATCAGAAGAGCCCTGCTGGATCAGACCAGTGAGGGCCCATCTCATCCAGCCTCCTGTCTCACACAGTGGCCAACCAGTTCCTCTGGAAGGCCAACAACAGGGCAGAGAGGCCGAGGCCTTCACAAGAACATCAAAAGAGCCCTGCTGGATCAGACCAGTGAGGGCCCATCTCATCCAGCCTCCTGTCTCACACAGTGGCCAACCAGTTCCTCTGGAGGGCCAACAACAGGGCAGAGAGGCTGCGGCCTTCCTAAGAACATCAGAAGAGCCCTGCTGGGTCAGACCAGTGAGGGTCCATCTCATCCAGCCTCCTGTCTCACACAGTGGCCAACCAGTTCCTTTGGAGGGCCAACAACAGGGCAGAGAGGCCGAGGCCTTCATAAGAACATCAGAAGAGCCCTGCTGGATCAGACCAGTGAGGGTCCATCTAGTCCAGCCTCCTGTCTCACACAGTGGCCAACCAGTTCCTCTGGAGAGCCAACAGGGCAGAGAGGCTGAGGCCTTCCTAAGAACATCAGAAGAGCCCTGCTGGGTCAGACCAGGGAGGGCCCATCTAGTCCAGCTTTCTGTCTCACACAGTGGCCAACCAGTTCCTCTGGAGGGCCGACAACATGGCAGAGAGGCTGAGGCCTTCCTAAGAACATCAGAAGAGCCCTGCTGGATCAGACCAGTGAGGGCCCATCTCATCCAGCCTCCTGTCTCACACAGTGGCCAACCAGTTCCTCTGGAGGGCCAACAACAGGGCAGAGAGGCTGAGGTCCTTCCCCTGATGTTGCCTCCTGGCTCTGGGCTTCAGAGGATTCGTGCCTCTGAACGTGGAGGTTGTCCTTTCTGATCCTTGGCTAAATAAGAACATAAGCAGTTTCATGTTGCAATGGAAGTTCGGAAGATGCCTTCAGGAAAGCTTGTCCTCCATGATTTACTTTTTCCTGTGACATCCCAACCTTCTATCCATCCTGGAATCAAGGTGGTGTCTATGGGGTACCTGGCACGTGTCCCATCCAAGCACAAAGCACACTCCCTGCAGCAATGAATTCCACATGTGAACGACTCTTTGGGTGAAGAGAAACTTCCTTTGATCTGTTCTAAGCCTAACAAGGTAAAGGTAGTCCCCTGTGCAAGCACCAGTCATCACCGACCCTTGGGGCAACATCACATCATGACATTTTCTTGGTAGACTTTTTACGGGGTTCGGGTAGCTGGCTCAAGGTTGACTCAGCCTTCCATCCTTCCGAGGTCGGTCAAAGGAGTCCCCAGCTTGCTGGGGGGAAAGCGTAGAGGACTGAGGAAGAAGAAGAAGAAGAAGAAGATATTGGTTTTATATCCCGCCCTCCACTCCGAAGAGTCTCAGAGAGGCTCACAATCTCCTTTCCCTTCCTCCCCCACAACAGACATCCTGTGAGGTGGGTGGGGCTGGAGAGCGCTCTCCCAGCAGCTGCCCTTTCAAGGACAACCTCTGCCAGAGCTATGGCTAACCCAAGGCCATTCCAGCAGCTGCAAGTGGAGGAGTGGGGGAATCAAACCCGGTTCTCCCAGATAAGAGTCTGCACACTTAACCACTACACCAAACTGGCTCTCCTTGCCTGGAAGGCGAGGGCAAAGCGTCCCGTGAAAAAGTCTGCTGTGAAAACATCGTGAGGCAACATCACCCCAGAGTCAGAAACGACCGGTGCTTGCACAAAAGCTGGGAATAACAGCTCTCGTAAGACCAGCATAGGGAAAGCTTTGGGAATCATGATGCATCTCTCTTTGCCTTGACGCTGTTAGTAAATGCAGCTCCTACAAGAGCTGTGAAACTAAGGGGGAACCCTGCACTGCCCTCTTCGTTTCCATCCCTCCTTCCACGTGGCACCCTTGACTCTTGCATCCTCTTTCTTTGTTCTAGGTCTCTGGGCGACCTCTGGTGGAGGAGACGAGCCTGAAACCTGCCTATTTCCCCCCTCCTTCCCCGCTTCAAACGCAGTTTAAATAGCCATCTACCTATGGGTCAGGGCTCAGAGACTGCTAAGCATGCTTACTTCAGAGTAAGCCTGCAATAAGTTCCTTCTTGACCTCTGGGAGCCACATCATGTGACTCCTGAACCTTAGTTTGCTCTTCCCCCCATTTCTGGGAAGGTTTTGAGCTCAGGATGGGAAAATACATGGAGATTTTGATAATGGTGCCTGAGAAGGGTTTGGAGAAGGACCTGAGCAGGGCACAAAGCCATACAGACCACCCTCTAAAGCAGCCTTTTCCTCCAAGGGAACTGATTTCTGCCCCTTGGAGACTGATGGTAACACTGGGAGATCTCCAAACCCCACATGGAGTAGGGTTGCCAATCCCCAGGTGGGGGCAGGGGATCCCCTGGTTTGGAGGCCCTCCCCCCACTTCAGGGTCATCAGAAAGCGCTGGGTGGGGGGACGGAAATGTCTGCTGGGCACTCTATTTTTCCGATGGAGACTGATTCCCATAGGGTATAATGGAGAATTGATCCAAGGTTATCTGGGGCTCTGGGAGAGCTGTTTCTTGAGCATAAGTTTCAGCATAAAATGCGGTGACTCTCCTCAAAATAGACCCCAAGTTTTAAAAAGATTGGACCGGGGGGGGGGGGTGTCCAATTCTATGAGCCCCCAAAGAAGCTGCCCCTATCCTACATTATTTCCAATGGAGGGAAGGCATTTCAAAGGTGTGCGGTCCCTTTCAATGTGCTGTCCGGAACTCTCTTTGGGGTTCGGTTATGCTTGTCACACCCTTGCTCCTGGCTCCACCCCCAACGTCTCCTGGCTCCACCCCCAAAGTCCCCAGATATTTCTTGAATTGGACTGGGTAAGCCTAATCCGGAGCTTGGTAACATTAAGGATATACCATAGGTCTTAGGAGAAATCCCTTCCAAGACTCCCTCCCCCCAATAAGCTCTACCCCGCCCCGCAAAGCTCCAGGAATTCCCCAGGTGAAAGTTGGTAACTTTGCACCATTAGCGAGTATGGTCCCATTGGATTTGGGCCCCATGCTGTGGCAACCGGCTCAGACACTTGTCATAATATTTAGCAGATGTATAGAAGCGCCTGCAAGCGGATTTCAAGAGAGCATCTCCAGGAAAACACCCTTGGGATTTAGTTGCCGTTTCGCTGCGTTCTTATAGAAGCTTGGAGCTTGCCATAAGCTTTCAGAATTTTACATACAGGCTCTTCTGTTCCACAGATTTCAGGCAGCGTTAATATTCACTGAACCTTATTTCCCGCTGAGCTTTTCCTTGTTGGGGGGGAGTCATTTAACCGCAGAAGAATTTGGGCGGGGCAGAGGGTTATTTCTCTCAACGGGGTCACACCCACGAGCTCATTTGTATCCACGCCGGGGTCAGGATTCAGGAAACACACCCCAGTTCCATTTCAGTGTTTATACTGTAAATAAGAAAGACAGCAATAATTTTTTGTGCATGATAAAGAGCGTTTTTTCCCCTCCTCCTACCAGGTATTAGACTGGGAGAGTCACAAATCTCCCCGAGACGAAACTACCTTGCAGTATTATAACATTTAATTCAGGGATATTAAAGAGCCTTCCTTCTCGTATGCGGTGAGCGTTGTCGTCTGTCTGTAAGGGCGAGCAATGGGGAAATGGGAGCAATATGAGCTGCAGAAATCGCAACGGCAGAAGGAATATCATGACTGAAGAATCACCCGCGGGGCAGCTTTGGAATTCTGACGCAGTGATGGTGGGAGCGGTCACAAAATGGCCGTTGCAGGAGGCCGGGCCATCCACAAAATGGCCGCCGCAGCTGACCTTCGGTCACGCAGTGAAGATCCTTGTGCTGTGGTGGCAGTGGCTGAATCTGCAATCAAAATCTCCAGTGGCCAATCGGAAGCCTTGCTGGGCAAAAGCCCCACTTGGCACTGCCCACTTTTTAAAAAAACAAACACACACTTGGTGGGTCTGTCACACAGCAGGGGCCTAGCAGGGCCTTCTACTGGCTGCCACCACTCTAGAAAGGGCCCAGAGCACTCAACCACTCTTGTCTTCCTTATTAATAAATACCTCTTAACTGTGACCAAGGAGATGTGAAGACCCAGGCAGTACGGCAACAATAAGTTCATTATTAGTGCTCTATAAATGGGTGACAAAGAGAGCCAGTTTAGCGTAGTGGTTAAGTGCGCGGACTCTTATCTGGGAGAACCGGGTTTGATTCCCCGCTCCTCCACTTGCAGCTGCTGGAATGGCCTTGGGTCAGCCATAGCTCTGGCAGAGTTGTCCTCAAAAGGGCAGCTTTTGTCAGAGCTCTCTCAGCCCCACCTACCTCACAGGGTGTCTGTTGAGCGGGGAAAAGATATAGGAGATTGTGAGCTGCTCTGAGTCGATTCAGAGAGAAGGGCGGGGTATAAATCTGCAATTCTTCTTCTTCTTGGTGCTGTAGTGAATATGAAAACAGTAAAGGTTGGTGCAAATAAACAGAAACCCTGATGTATTTAGCTAGACATTCCCTGCTCTAATTCCAAACTCACCCCTCAGGTAAGGGATCTCTTATCTCTTGCAGCCTTTTCCAGAGAGGACACACCCTGCCTGTGCTCGGCCCTTTTTATGCCCTCCTCCCAGGTCCCACCCCTCTCTGGGCTAGTTTCCCTCCAAAACCTTGCCACCCAATCAGAGGGACAGTGGGGATTCTGAGAAATGTAGGCTTTCCCCAGTAACTCCTAGGCAGGCTTCTCTGGGGCCTGCAGGCCTCACTAGGCCCAGAATCATGACAGGGCCTACGGGCATCACATTGGGAGCCCCACTCCACTCCGCACTGCCTCTCAGGAAACTAAGACTCTTTGTACCAGGGGTGGCCAAACTTGCTTTACGTAAGAGCCACATGGAATGTCAGATGTTTGAGAGCCCCAAGACATGAACATCAGATGTTTGAGAGCCACAAGACAGGAAAGCAGGCAAATAGGTGGGGAGAGGGAGAGGTGGAAAGAACGTGACTTTAATAGGAAGGAAGGAAGGAAGGAAGGAAGGAAGGAAGGAAGGAAGGAAGGAAGGAAGGAAGGAAGGAAGGAAGGAAGGAAGGAAGGAAGGAGGGAGGGAGGGAGGAAAAAGGAAGGAAGGAAGGAAGGAAGGAAGGAAGGAAGGAAGGAAGGAAGGAAGGAAGGAAGGAAGGAAAAAGGAAGGAAGGAAGGAAGGAGGGAGGGAGGGAGGAAAAAGGAAGGAAGGAAGGAAGGAAGGAAGGAAGGAAGGAAGGAAGGAAGGAAGGAAGGAAGGAAGGAAGGAAGGAAGGAAGAGGGGGAGGAAAGAAAGCTGCTTCAAATGCATTCTCCAAGCTGCCAGCTGTCTTGCCTGGGAGAAAGTGATTTAAGGAGACAAATGCCTTCTCCATACTGGGGCTCTGGGGGCTTTGAGAGCCACAAAATAACATGTGAAAGAGTCACATGTGGCTCCTGAGCCGCTGTTTTGTCACCCGTACTCCAGGCTGATCCAGCATTGCGCAGGGGGTCACACTAGATGACCTCTACGGACCCTTCCAACTCTGTGATTCCATTAAACTAGGAGAGGTGACAGCTAAGTGGAGCCTCCTTGTCCAGAGACAGTCTACCTCTGCATACCAGTTGCAGGCTGGACGGCGAGGAAGGGCTCTTGCCCACATGCCTTTCTTGGGGGGGGGGCTGCTTCAAAGCATTTAGCCGGCTCCCACTTTAGGCTTGCCAACCTCCAGGTGAAGACTGGAGATCGCCTACTTTTGCAACAGATCTCCAGGCAACAGAGATCAGTTCACTAGGTCAAAAATTGGTGCTTTGGGAGGTGGGTTCTATGGCATTGAAGCCCCCCCCTCCTCCCCAACCCTGCCCCCTCCTCAGGATCCATTCCTATAATCTCTGGCCCCCACTGCCCCGTTGGCCAGCTTGGAGAAGGCATCTGTCTCTTTAAATCACTTTGCCAAGCCAGCTGGCAGCTTGGAGGAGGCATTTAAAGTTGCTTTCTTCCCACCTCTCCCTCCCCATCTATTTCCTTCCTTCCTTCCGTCTTGCAGCTCTCAAACATGTGATGTTTCTTATGTGGCTTTTACGTTAAGTAAGTTTGGCTACCCCTGGCTTAGAACATCCCTTGCAAGTGTTTGTCCAGCTGCTGCTTAAAGACCAGAGGTGAGGGAGAGCTCAACACCTCCACAGAGAGCTGATCCACCGTTGAACAACTCTTGCTATAATCAGGGCCTTTTTTGACCAGGAACACACAGGAACACTGTTCTGGCTGGCTTGGTGTCCGGGGCGTGTGGCCTAACATGCAAATGAGTTCCGGCTGCAATATTAAAAAGGTTTTCCTACTATCCAGCCCAGGGGGTGGCCAAACCTGTTGAACGTAAGAGCCACATAGAATAAATGTTAGATGTCTGAGAGCCACAAGACATGAATGTCAGATCTCTGAGAGCCACAGGACAAGGAAGGAAGGAAAACGGATGGGGAGGGAGAGGTTGAGAGAAAGCAACTTTAACTTCAAAAGCATTCCTGAAGCCACCAGCTGGCTTGGTTTCGGCAAGTGATTTAAAGAGACAAATGCCTTCTCGAAGCTGGCCGATGAGGCTTTGGGGGCTTCAGGAGCCACACGATATGTGTGAAAGAGCCATGTGGCTCTCAAGCCACAGTTTGGCCACCCCTGATCCAGCCAGTACCTTCCTATCCTTAATTTCGACACGTTCTTGTGAGTCCGCTCTGCTGCTGCCAACAGGAACAGCTCCCTGCCCTCCTATAAGTGACAGCCCTTCAGATGCTTCAGGAGAGCAATCCGGTCCCCCCCCCCCCAACCTCCTCTCCTTCAGACTGAACCTTCCCAAGTCCCTCAGCCTTTCCTCGCAGGGCTGGGTCTCCTGGGCCCTGAGCATCCGCGTCGCTTTCCTCTGCACCCGCTCCATTCTGTCTACAGCCAGTTTGGTGTAGTGGTGAAGCGTGCGGACTCTTTTCTGGGAGAACCGGGTTTGATGCCCCACTCCTCCACCTGCACCTGCTGGAATGGCCTTAGGTCAGCCAGAGCTCTCTTATCTGGGAGAACCGGGTTTGAATCCCCACTCCTCCACTTGCACCTGCTAGCATGGCCTTGGGTCAGCCAGAACTCTCTTATCTGGGAGAACCGGGTTTGATTCCCCGCTCCTCCATTTGCAGCTGCTGGAATGGCCTTGGGTCAGCCAGAGCTCTCTTATCTGGGAGAACCGGGTTTGATTCCCCACTCCTCCACTTGCAGCTGCTGGAATGGCCTTGGGTCAGCCAGAGCTCTCTTATCTGGGAGAACCGGGTTTGAATCCCCACTCCTCCACTTGCACCTGCTAGCATGGCCTTGGGTCAGCCAGAACTCTCTTATCTGGGAGAACCGGGTTTGATTCCCCGCTCCTCCATTTGCAGCTGCTGGAATGGCCTTGGGTCAGCCAGAGCTCTCCTATCTGGGAGAACCGGGTTTGATTCCCCGCTCCTCCATTTGCAGCTGCTGGAATGGCCTTGGGTCAGCCAGAGCTCTCTTATCTGGGAGAACCGGGTTTGATTCCCCGCTCCTCCATTTGCAGCTGCTGGAATGGCCTTGGGTCAGCCAGAGCTCTCTTATCTGGGAGAACCGGGTTTGATTCCCCGCTCCTCCATTTGCAGCTGCTGGAATGGCCTTGGGTCAGCCAGAGCTCTCTTATCTGGGAGAACCGGGTTTGATTCCCCACTCCTCCACTTGCACCTGCTGGAATGGCCTTGGGTCAGCCAGAGCTCTCTTATCTGGGAGAACCGGGTTTGATTCCCCACTCCTCCACTTGCAGCTGCTGGAATGGCCTTGGGTCAGCCAGAGCTCTCTTATCTGGGAGAACCGGGTTTGATTCCCCACTCCTCCACTTGCACCTGCTGGAATGGCCTTGGGTCAGCCAGAGCTCTCTTATCTGGGAGAACCGGGTTTGAATCCCCACTCCTCCACTTGCACCTGCTGGAATGGCCTTGGGTCAGCCAGAGCTCTCTTATCTGGGAGAACCGGGTTTGATTCCCCACTCCTCCCCTTGCAGCTGCTGGAATGGCCTTGGGTCAGCCAGAGCTCTCTTATCTGGGAGAACCGGGTTTGATTCCCCGCTCCTCCATTTGCAGCTGCTGGAATGGCCATGGGTCAGCCAGAGCTCTCTTATCTGGGAGAACCGGGTTTGATTCCCCACTCCTCCACTTGCAGCTGCTGGAATGGCCTTGGGTCAGCCAGAGCTCTCTTATCTGGGAGAATTGGGTTTGATTCCCCACTCCTCCGCTTGCACCTGCTGGAATGGCCTTGGGTCAGCCAGAGCTCTCTTATCTGGGAGAACCGGGTTTGATTCCCCACTCCTCCGCCTGCAGCTGCTGGAATGGCCTTGGGTCAGCCAGAGCTCTCTTATCTGGGAGAACCGGGTTTGATTCCCCGCTCCTCCACTTGCAGCTGCTGGAATGGCCTTGGGTCAGCCATAGCTCTCTTATCTGGGAGAACCGGGTTTGATTCCCCACTCCTCCACTTGCAGCTGCTGGAATGGCCTTGGGTCAGCCAGAGCTCTCTTATCTGGGAGAATTGGGTTTGATTCCCCACTCCTCCGCTTGCACCTGCTGGAATGGCCTTGGGTCAGCCATAGCTCTCTTATCTGGGAGAACCGGGTTTGATTCCCCACTCCTCCACTTGCAGCTGCTGGAATGGCCTTGGGTCAGCCATAGCTCTCTTATCTGGGAGAACCGGGTTTGATTCCCCACTCCTCCACTTGCAGCTGCTGGAATGGCCTTGGGTCAGCCAGAGCTCTCTTATCTGGGAGAATTGGGTTTGATTCCCCACTCCTCCGCTTGCACCTGCTGGAATGGCCTTGGGTCAGCCAGAGCTCTCTTATCTGGGAGAACCGGGTTTGATTCCCCACTCCTCCGCCTGCAGCTGCTGGAATGGCCTTGGGTCAGCCAGAGCTCTCTTATCTGGGAGAACCGGGTTTGATTCCCCGCTCCTCCACTTGCAGCTGCTGGAATGGCCTTGGGTCAGCCAGAGCTCTCTTATCTGGGAGAACCGGGTTTGATTCCCCACTCCTCCACTTGCACCTGCTGGAATGGCCTTGGGTCAGCCAGAGCTCTCTTATCTGGGAGAACCGGGTTTGATTCCCCACTCCTCCACTTGCAGCTGCTGGAATGGCCTTGGGTCAGCCAGAGCTCTCTTATCTGGGAGAACCGGGTTTGATTCCCCACTCCTCCGCTTGCACCTGCTGGAATGGTCTTGGGTCAGCCAGAGCTCTCTTATCTGGGAGAACCGGGTTTGATTCCCCACTCCTCCCCTTGCAGCTGCTGGAATGGCCTTGGGTCAGCCAGAGCTCTCTTATCTGGGAGAACCGGGTTTGATTCCCCGCTCCTCCATTTGCAGCTGCTGGAATGGCCATGGGTCAGCCAGAGCTCTCTTATCTGGGAGAACCGGGTTTGATTCCCCACTCCTCCACTTGCAGCTGCTGGAATGGCCTTGGGTCAGCCAGAGCTCTCTTATCTGGGAGAACCGGGTTGGATTCCCCACTCCTCCACTTGCACCTGCTGGAATGGCCTTGGGTCAGCCAGAGCTCTCTTATCTGGGAGAACCGGGTTTGATTCCCCACTCCTCCACTTGCACCTGCTGGAATGGCCTTGGGTCAGCCAGAGCTCTCTTATCTGGGAGAACCGGGTTTGATTCCCCACTCCTCCGCTTGCACCTGCTGGAATGGCCTTGGGTCAGCCAGAGCTCTCTTATCTGGGAGAACCGGGTTTGATTCCCCACTCCTCCACTTGCAGCTGCTGGAATGGCCTTGGGTCAGCCAGAGCTCTCTTATCTGGGAGAATTGGGTTTGATTCCCCACTCCTCCGCTTGCACCTGCTGGAATGGCCTTGGGTCAGCCAGAGCTCTCTTATCTGGGAGAACCGGGTTTGATTCCCCACTCCTCCGCCTGCAGCTGCTGGAATGGCCTTGGGTCAGCCAGAGCTCTCTTATCTGGGAGAACCGGGTTTGATTCCACACTCCTCCACTTGCACCTGCTGGAATGGCCTTGGGTCAGCTCTGGCAGAGTTGTCCTCGAAAGGGCAATTTTTTCCGAGCTCTCTCAGCCCCACCCACCTCCCAGGGTGTCGGTTGCGGGGGAGGAAGGTGAAGGAGATTGTGAGCCACTCTGAGAGTCAGAGTGAAGGGCTGGGTATAAATCCAGTATCATCATCAATCATCACCATCTTCTTCTCCTCCTCCAGTTTGGTGTAGCGGTTAAGTGTGCAGACTTATCTGGAAGAACCGGGTTTGATTCTCCACTTCTCTACTTGCAGCTGCTGGAATGGGTCAGCCATAGCTCTTGCAGAGCTGTCCTTGAAAGGGCAGCTTCAGGGAGAGCTCTCTCAGCCCCACCTACCTCACAGGGTGTCTGTTGCGGAAGAAGAAGATAAAGGAGATTATAAGCTGCTCTGAGACTCTGATTCAGAGAGAAGGGCGGGGTATAAATCTGTGGTCTTCTTTTAAAAGTGATCCTAATTCGTGCGTAGCCATATACAAAAAGTCACATCTGCAAGAAGGGATTTTCGCCACTTGCACAAGCCCTACTAATATTTCAACAGATAGATCCAAGCGGCCAGCCGTGTTGGCCTGAAGCAACGGAACAAAGCAGGAGTCAAGCGTCACCTTTAAGACCAACCAATTTTTATTTAGAAGCTTCCGTGTGCTCTTAAGCACACTTGCCGGATTCCTCGTCTGATGGTGTGCTTGAGAGCACCCGAAAGCTGACGTTCTAAATAAAAATTGGTTGGTCTTAAAAGTGCCCCTTAACTCCGCCTTTGATATTTCAACAGACCGCTTATGCAATTGTGGAAACCTTCAGAGGAACGGCCTCTCTCCACCTAGCCATTGTTGTCTGTGACTGTAGGAAGCAGTAAAAGATCAGGGCACCGTTCTGAAAGGGGCAGGCTGCGTTGGCTGAAGTCTGCCTCGTCCTTTGGGGGTGGGGGGAAAGGAGGAAGCTGAAAGGTGACATTCGATCCACGGATGCTTTCGACATTTAAAAACAAGGAGGCACAAGATATTCAAGAACTCACCATCGGATCTATCTAGGCCAAAGTGAAATGAAAAACAGGAAAGAGAGGTGCTGGGAAGGGTAAATTTAAAAGATGGGCGGAACTAAAAAAAACAAAGGAATTCGGAAGACACGTGAACGTGCCTTCTGTTGAATGAGGCCCTTATGAACATATGAAGCTGCCTTCTACTGAATCAGACCCTGGGTCCATCAAAGTCAGTATTGTCTTCTCAGACTGGCAGCGGCTCTCCAGGGTCTCAAGCTGAGGTTTTTCACACCTATTTGCCTGGACCCTTTTTTGGAGATGCCAGGGATTGAACCTGGGACCTTCTGCTTCCCAAGCAGATGCTCTACCCCTGAGCTACTGTCCCGCCCCTTGGTCCATCAAAGTTGGTATTGTCTATTGGGGTTGCCAAGTCCAATTCAAGAAATCTCTGGGGACTTTGCGGGTGGAGCCAGGGGACTGGAGGTGGAGCCAGGAGCAAGGGTGTGATATGTATAAATGAACTCCAAAGGGAGTTCCGGCCATCACATTTCAAGGGACCGCACACCTTTTAAATGCCTTCCCTCCACTGGAAATAATGAAGGATAGGGGCACCTTCTTTGGGGGCTCATAGAATTGGACCCCCTGGTTCAATCGTTTTGAAACTTGGGAGATACTTTGGGAAGAGGCACTAGATACTATACTGAACATTTGGTGCCACTACCTCAAAAAAGAGCTCCCCCAGAGCCCCCGAAACCTCCAGATAAGGGCACCTTCTTGGACCTGGCAACTCTACCCAGCCTCTGGCTGCCCCTTCTCTTCCAGTTTATTTATTTATTTATTTATTTATTTGGGATTTATATCCCGCCCTTCCCACGAATGGCTCAGGGCGGCTTCCAACAATTAATCAAACTTAAAATTAAACAATTTCAAATATAAAACAGTTAAATAGTTAAACAGTTAAAAACATTAAAACAGAGTAATTCAGTTTCCTGTAAACAGATGGCTGGCCAGTTACCTCAAGTTGTTATCCTAGCTAAATATAGGCTAGGTATAGGCTAGCCGGAAGAGGGTCGTCTTACAGGCCCTGCGGAGCTGAACCAGGTCCCGCAGGGCCCTCACCTCTTCCGGCAGCTGATTCCACCATACGGGGGCCATAACGGAGAAAGCCCTTTCCCTGGTGGCTTTCAGACGGGCTTCTTTTGGCCCGGGGATAGTGAGGAGATTTTGTGTTCCTGACCTCAGTGCTCTCTGGGGAACATGTGGGGAGAGACGGTCCTTCAGGTAGGCAGGTCCCAGGCCATATAGGGCTTTAAAGGTAATAACCAGCACCTTGTACCGGACTCGGAATATCACTGGAAGCCAGTGCAGAGTCCGGAGACCCGGCTGGATGTGTTCCCACTTTGGGAGACCCAATAACAGCCGGGCTGCAGCATTCTGCACCAGCTGCAGTTTCCGGGTCCGAGACAAGGGCAGCCCCATGTAGAGGGCGTTGCAGTAGTCCAACCTTGAGGTGACCGTAGCATGGATCACTGTTGCTAGGTCGTCGCGCTCCAGAAAGGGGGCCAGCTGCCTTGCCCGTCTAAGATGAAAAAATGCGGACTTGGCAGCGGCTGCTATCTGAGCCTCCATCTTTAAAGAAGGCTCCGATAGCACCCCCAAGCTCTTGACCCTGTCCGCCGCCATGAGCGGCGCACCATCAAAAGCCGGCAGGGGGATCCCCCTCCCCGGGCCGCGGCGGCCCAAGCAAAGGACCTCTGTCTTCGTAGGATTTAACTTCAGCCCACTCAGTCTGAGCCATTCAGCCACTCAGTTCCCCCACAATCCCAACCCAAACCCAGCAGAGCAACTAAGGTTGCCAAGTCTGATTCAAGAAATATCTGGGGACTTTGGGGGGTGGAGCCAGGAGACTCTGGGGGTGGAGCCAGGGGCAAGGGTGCGGCAAACACAACTGAACTCGACAGGGAGTTCTGGCTATCACATTTAAAGGGACCGCACACCTTTTAAATGCCTTCCTTCCCTAGGAAATAATGAAGGATGGGGTACCTTCTTTGGGGGCTCACAGAATTGTACCCCCTGTTCCAATCTTTTTGAAACTTGGGGGGTATTTTGGGGAGAGGCACTGGATGCTATACTGAAAATTTGGAGCCTCAACCTCAAAAAACAGCCCCCCCCCGCTCCAGATACCCACAGATCAATTCTCCATTATACCCTATGGAAATTGGTCTCCATAGGGAATAATGGGAGTGCCCAGCAGACATTTCCCTCCCCACCGCCCGCTTTCTGATAACCCTGACATGGGAGGAGGGCCTCCAAACCGCACGATCCCCTGCCCCCGCCTGGGGATTGTGCAACCAACAAAGAGCAACACGGATAATGGAGCAGGAACAAAGATATAAACCTCCGCGAAAACCGGCCTCCAAAATTACGGTACATACAAAGAATTTACTAAGACTGTTGCCAATAAAGGTTTTTCTAGTATTACCAATAAGATTGTACAAAGATCGTCTCCGTGGAGAACTAGACCATTGGAATTTCTACCTGCACCCTTCGCATATGAGAATTGGACATCGATTTGTTATTGAGTGACTTTAGGTGATGGGGGGGGGAAGATGTTCCCTTAATGTTCACTTTTGTACAATCTTATTGGTAATACTTTATCGGCAACAGTCTTAGTGAATACTTTGTATATAATTTTGGAGGCTGGTCTTCGCGGAGGTTTATACCTTTATTCCTGCCCCACCATTGATTCCAGCATTGGCAATTCAAGGTTCTGGGCCCCCCCCCCCTGTTTTTTAAGGTTTTGTTGTTCAGTCGCACAGTCGAGTCCGACTCTTGGCGACCCCCTAGACCAAGTCACGCCAGGCCCTCCTGTCTTCCACCATCCTCTGAAGTCTGGTCAAATTCATGTTAGTTATATCAGTAACGCTGTCCAGCCATCTCCTCTTTTGCCGTCCCCTTCTTCTTTGGCCTTCTGTCTTTCCCAGCATCAGGGCCTTCTCCAGCAAGTGCTCCCTTCTCATTGGGTGGCCAAAGGATTTGAGCTTCAGCTTCAGCATCTGACCTTCCAGGGAACAGTCTGGGTTGATTTCCCTTCGGACTGACTGATTGGATCTTCTTGCAGTCCAAGGGACTCTCAAGAGTCTTCTCCAGCACCACAGCTCAAAAGCATCTACTCTTCTGCGCTCGGCCTTCCTTATGGTCCAACTCTCACAGCCATACATTACTCCTGGGAATACCATCGCTTTGACTATATGGACTTTTGTTGGCAGGGTGATGTCTCTACTTTTTATTATACTGCCCAGGTTCACCATAGCTGTCCTCCCAAGGAGCAAACGTTTTCCCCTTCTATTTGCCATGGTGTGATGGTGCCGGATGCCACGATCTTAGTTTTTTTGATGTTGAGTTTCAAGCCTACTTTTGTGCTCTCCTCTTTCGCCCTCAACACGAGGTTCTTTAAGTCCTCCTCACTTTCTGCCATTAGAGCGGTGCCATCTGCATATCTTAGCCGCACCAAATTTTCAGCATAGCATCCATGGACCGAGGGGTCCCATTCTATGAGCCCACAAAGAAGGTGCCCCTATCCTTCATTCTCTCCAAATGGAGGGAAGGCATTTCAAAGGAGTGCGGTCCCTTTAAATGCGATGGCCGGAACTCCCTTTGGAGTTCAATCGCATTTGTCACGCCCGTGCTCCTGGCCCCACCCCCAAAGCCTCTTGGCCCCACCCCCAAAGCCTCCTGACTCCACCCCCAAAGCCCCCAGGTAATTCTTGAATTGGACCCTGTCACCCTACTATGGTTTCTGTATCTGTTTATATTTTAAGGTGGTTTTATGTTCCATGTATTTACTTGGGTGTTGTGTAAACTGCCCTGAGCCTGCTTTCGTGGGGAGGGCAGGATATAAAGGGAATAAAATAAATAAAATAAAAATACTCCCCCCCCCCGGCCTCTAAGTGTCCCTTTGCTTCCAGATCCCTCGCAATTCCAACCCAAACCCAGCAGAGCAACCGTGGTCAGCATAGGGTTGCCAATCCCCAGGTGGGGGCAGGGGATCCCCCGGTTCGGAGGCCCTCCCCCCGCTTCACGGTCGTCAGAGAGCAGGGGGGAGGGGGGAAATGTCTGCTGGGAACTCTATTATTCCCTATGGAGACTTATTCCCATAGGAAATAATGGAGAATTGATCTGCGAGTATCTGGGGCTCCGGGAGGGCTGTTTTTCGAGCTATAGGCCCCAAATTTTCAGTATAGCCTCCGGTGCCTCTCCCCCAAAGTACCCCCCAAGTCTCAAAAAGACTGGACCAGGGGGTCCAATTCTGTGAGCCCCCAAAGACGGTGCCCCTATCCTTCATTATTTCCTATGGAAGGAAGGCATTTTTTTTTAAAAAAAGGTCCCTTTCAATGTGAGGGCCAGGACTCCCTTTGGAGTTCAACGATGCTTGCCACACCCTTGCTCCCGGCTCCACCCCCAAAGTCTCCTGGCTCCACCCCCCAAAGCCCCCAGCTATTTCTTGATTTTGGACTTGGCAACGCCAGCAGCCAATCAGCCGCTCGCTTCCTCCCCGGCTCTTCCCTGCGGTCTCAGCGTGACTCTGCAAAGGCGGCGCCCGGCCCAGGAACAGACTTTCGCAAACACGTGCGTCACCGGTGCGGGCTCTTTCCAAGAGAGACGCCCGGCCGGGGGGGAGTTGGGGGGCAGCTCCGCTTGCTAAGGCGGCTCCTGAAGCTTCGGAGCGGGACCTATGGAACCGGGGCAGGGCTTGCATGCACCCACAGCCCGGGCACAAAGGCAAGGCGATTCCTATGACCGGACGGGGGTGCTTGGAAGGGCATCTGTGCCATCCCTTCCCCCCGGTTTCCCAGCAATGGTGCAATCCAGGGTAGACTTCCCAGATCGGTATAAGCTCGCGGGAGATGCGGGGCGTTGCAATAGAGCTGGAAGCGGCGCGCCCTCTGAGCTGAGTGAGTGTGAGCTAGCTCACAGATTTATTTTATTTTTTTTTTAGCCTCCAGCTCTGCGGCCCCCGTAAGAGCCCCGCGGCGCAGGGTGTTAAAGCTGCAGTCCTCAGCTCTGCTCACGACCCGAGTTCGATCCCCGGCGGAAGCTGGGTGGTCACGTAGCCGGCTCGAGGTTGACTCAGCCTTCCGTGTGGAATGAGGCCCCGGCTTGCTGGGGGGAAAGCGTAGAGGTCTGGGGAAGGCAATGGCAAACCACCCCGTCAAAAGTCTGCCGTGAAAACGTTGTGAGAGCAACGTCACCCCAGAGTTGGAAACGACTGGTGCTTGTGCAGAGTGGTAAAGCAGCAGTACTGTGGTCTGAACTCTCTGCTCACCACCTGAGTTCGATTCCGGCGGAAGCTGGTTTCAGGTAGCCGGCTCCAGGTTGACTCAGCCTTCCACCCTTCCGAGGTCGGCAAAATGAGTCCCCAGCTTGCTGGGGGGAAAGCGTAGAGGTCCGGGGAAGGCAAAGGCAAACCACCCTGTCAAAAGTCTGCCTTGAAAACGTTGTGAAAGCAACGTCACCCCAGAGTCGGGAATGACTGGTGCTTGCGCAGGGGACCTTTCCTTTTCACACCTTTTTGTCTTCGCTCAGGAAGGACGACCCCAGAGCAAGCCGATTGATGCAGCGGCTCCCAACTTTAATCCCAGCAGCTCCCAAAGTAGGATTCTTGCTCGCAAGACCCTGCAGCTCAGAGGGGACGTTGGTGAAGAGGCGCTGGTGCTGGCGCGCTTCCATGGGGGACGAAGGGAACCGCAGCATCCACTCGGACAGCATCCCCACGACCCACCGGGTCCCCATGCGGGTCATCATCCGGCCCATCCCGCCCGTCCTGGAGGAGCGCAAAGTGGAGAGCCTCATGCGGACCATCCAGGTGAGAGGAGAGCCCCCCTGGTCCCACCGCCCCGAGTTCAGGGTACAGCCTGTTTCAGGGTCACCAGCTCCAATTAAAAAAAAAAAAGATCTGGGGACTTTGGGGGTGGAGCCAGGAGGAAGGGTGTGACAAGCATCACCCGTTCGGGCCCTTTCCAACAGATCTATCATCTGAACCTTTGTATCCGGGCCACTGAATGATTACACCTAATGATTTGACAAGCTGGAACGGGTCCAGAGGAGGGCGACGAAGATGGTGAGGGGTCTGGAGACCAAGTCCTATGAGGAAAGGTTGAAGGAGCTGGGGATGTTTGGCCTGGAGAGGAGGCGGCTGAGAGGCGATAGGATCACCATCTTCAAGGACTTGAAGGGCTTTCCTATAGAGGAGGGTGTGGAATTGTGTTCCGTGGCCCCGGAAGGTAGGACCAGAACCAATGGGCTGAAATTAAATCAAAAGAGTTTCCAGCTCAACATGAGGAAGAACTTCCTGACCGTTAGAGCAGTTCCTCAGTGGAACAGGCTTCCTCCTTGGGAGGTGGTGGGCTCTCCTTCCTTGGAGGTTTCTCAACAGAGGCTAGATGGCCTCTGGGACAGGGCCTTCTCTGTAACGGCTCCTTTCTGGTGGAACCAACTGCTGGAAGAGGTGAGGGCCCTGCGGGACCTTGCCCAGTTCCGCAGGGCCTGTAAGACAGCCCTCTTCCGGCTGGCTTATTGAACATATGAACATATGAAGCTGCCTTATACTAAATCAGACCCTGCGTCCATCAAAGTCAGTATCGTCTTCTCAGACTGGCAGCGGCTCTCCAGGGTCTCAAGCTGAGGTTTTTCACACCTATTTGCCTGGACCCTTTTTTGGAGATGTCGGGGATTGAACCTGGGACCTTCTGCTTCCCAAGCAGATGCTCTACCACTGAGCCACCGTCCCTCCCAGTTATAATTAACTGGCACTGGAAGCTGAGTGTAGTTTTGATAGACCGCCGCTATATGTTTTATTATTTTATTGTTTTAACTGTGTAAGATGTTTTAAATTCAAATTATGTTAGATTTTTATGTGTTGTGAGCCACCCTGAGCCACCTCGGTGGGAAGGGCGGGATATAAACTTAAATAAACTTGAAACTTGAAACTAGATGGCCATCTGACAGCAATGAAGATCCTGTGAATTTAGGGGGAGGACTTTGTGGGTTTCCTGCATTGTGCAGGGGGTTGGACTAGGTGACCCAGGAGGTCCCTTCCAACTCTTATGATTCTATGAACTTCCTGACCGTTAGAGCAGTTCCTTAGTGGAACAGGCTTCCTCCTTGGGAGGTGGTGGGCTCTCCTTCCCTGGAGGTTTCTCAACAGAGGCTAGATGGCCATCTGCCAGCGATGAAGATCCTGTGAATTTAGGAGGAGGACTTTGTGGGTTTCCTGCATTGTGCAGGGGGTTGGACTAGATGACTCTTGGAGGTCCCTTCCAACTCTTATGATTCTATGATTCGCACTATGGGCCGCCCGCCTCTGCTGTTTAATGTTGATGTAATGCTGTTGTTTGAATTATATTTATTGGTTTTATTATATGTGACTGGTTTTTATCTGTATGTGATCCGCCTTGAGCCCGTCTGGGAAAGGGCGGAATATAAGTGAACCAAATAAATAAATAAATACAAGTGTGATTGAACTCCAACAAGAGTTCCGGCCATCACGTTTAAAGGGACCGCACGCCTTTTAAACGCCTTCCTTCCACTGGAAACAATGAAGGATAGGGGCACCTTCTTTGGGGGCTCATAGAATTCGACCCCCTGGTCCAATCCTTTTGAAACCCGGAGGGTGTTTTGAGCAGAGACACCGGATGCTGTGCTGCAGATTTGGTGCCTCCACCTCAAAAAAAACCAGCGCCCCCAGCCCCAGATACCCATGACTCAATTCTCCATTTTACCTTATGGGAATCGGCCTCCCTAGGGAATAATGGAGTGCCCAGAAGACATTTCCCTCCCCCACCTCTACTTTCTGATGACCCTGAAGTGGGGGGAGGGCCCCCAAATGGGGGGGATCCCCTGCCCCCACCTGGGGATTGGGAACTCTAGCCTGATTTTCTAGGGAAGGCGGTAACCTGACAAGGTAGACTCAAGGGCCAGAGGGAGCTGGTACAGCGCCTACAATACTGGGGAGGTAGCTTCCCCAGTGTGGGTTTCCCAGCCCCTCTTCTCTAACAGTGGCCACCACTGTCCCAGACCGCTGTGGCTTTTTTCAGGTGAGGGTTTTGAATGGTTTGATGCTGATCAAGGTTCTCTGAAGCCCCAGCTGTTTAACAATAAGCCTGTAGCCCAGGGCTGGCCACATTTGCTCCGTGTAAGAGCCACACAGAATAAATGTCAGATGTTTGAGAGCCGCAAGACAGGAAAGGAGGCGGGCGAATAGAGAGGGAGAGGTGGAAAGAAAGTGACGTTAATTTTAAACGCACTCGCCAAGCCACCACCTGGCTTGGCTTGGAGACGTGATTTAAAGAGACAAATGCCTTCTCCGAGCTGGCCAATGGGGCAGCGGGGGCTTCGGGAGCCACACAATATGCGTCTCCCGAGTCACATCGGCCACCCCTGCTGTAGCCCTTTTCCTTATGGAGATACAAGAGGAAAGGCACATCTCTTTGGTGCAGAGATTTGATTATTCTCATTTTAAATCAAAGCTAAGGATAGAGGTGGACCTCATGGCACCTGGGGCTCGGCCACTGTTTGACAGAGCGTTGGATTGGATGGGCCATTGGCTTGATCCAGCATGGCTTTCTTTTACGTTATGTTCTAATACGGAATAGAGGTCTGTTAGTGGCTATTAGCTACAAGGGATAGAGAGATCCCAATGTATGGGGCAGTGATGCTCTGTCTTCTTGCTGCTTGGAGGGGGGGGGCAACAGTGGGAGGGCTTCTAGTGTCCTGGCCCCACCGGTTGACTTCCTGATGGAACCTTGGGTTTTTTGGCCACTGTGTGACACAGAGTGTTGGACTGGATGGATCATTGCCCTGATCCAACATGGCTTCTCTTATGTTCTTATGTGACACAGAGTGTTGGACTGGATGGGCCACTGGCCTGATCCAACAGGGCTTCTCTTATGTTCTTATGTGACACAGAGTGTTGGACTGGATGGGCCACTGGCCTGATCCAACAGGGCTTCTCTTATGTTCTTATGTGACACAGAGTGTTGGACTGGAGGGGCCACTGGCCTGATCCAACAGGGCTTCTCTTATGTGACACAGACTGTTAGACTGGATGGGCCATTGGCCTGATCCAACAGGGCTTCTCTTATGTTCTTCTGTGACACAGAGTGTTGGACTGGATGGGCCACTGGCCTGATCCAACAGGGCTTCTCTTATGTGACACAGACTGTTAGACTGGAGGGGCCACTGGCCTCATCCAACATGGCTTCTCTGATGTTCTTATGTGACACAGAGTGTTGGACTGGAGGGGCCACTGGCCTGATCCAACAGGGCTTCTCTTATGTGACACAGACTGTTAGACTGGATGGGCCATTGGCCTGATCCAACAGGGCTTCTCTTATGTTCTTATGTGACACAGAGTGTTGGATTGGATGGATCATTGGCCTGATCCAACAGGGCTTCTGTTATGTTCTTATATGGAGCAGAGGTCCATTAGTTTCTGTGAGCCACAAGGTATAGATGGAACACTGTCTGGGGCAAGTGATGCTCTGTATCTTTGGTGCTGGAGGGGGGGCACAGTGGGACAGCTTCTGGAGTTCTGGCCCTGCTGGTGGACCTCCTGATGGCCCCAGGGCTTTGGCCACGGTGTGACACAGAGTGTTGGACTGCATGAGCCGTTGGCCTGACCCAACGTGGCTTTTCTTACATTCGTTTCTGTCTTGGTGCAATACATGCACGGTTCCATAATGGCTTTCTGTTGATGCCTAGACTAATTTCGCCTTAGTAAAGTCACTGTCCTGTGTAGCTCAAGCTAACCTCATCTCATCCGATCTCAGAAACTAAGCTGGATCTTCTCTGGTTAGTACCTGAATGGGAGACCACCAAGGAAGTTGAGGGTTGATATGCAGAGGCAGGCGATGGGAAACCACCTCTGTTTGTTTGCCTGGCTTGGATGGCCCAGCCTAGCCAGATTGCAAAAGAAGCAGGGTCGTGGTTAGTACTTGGATGGGAGATTACCAAGGAAGTCTCGAGAGCCAGTTTGGTGTAGTGGTTAAGTGTGTGGACTCTTATCTGGGAGAACCGGGTTTGATTCCCCACTCCTCCACTTGCAGCTGCTGGGATGGCCTTAGGTCAGCCAGAGCTCTCCTATCTGGGAGAACCGGGTTGGATTCCCCACTCCTCCACTTGCAGCTGCTGGAATGGCCTTGGGTTAGCCAGAGCTCTCCTATCTGGGAGAACCGGGTTGGATTCCCCACTCCTCCACTTGCAGCTGCTGGAATGGCCTTGGGTCAGCCAGAGCTCTCCTATCTGGGAGAACCGGGCTTGATTTCCCACTCCTCCACTTGCAGCTGCTGGAATGGCCTTGGGTTAGCCAGAGCTCTCCTATCTGGGAGAACCGGGCTTGATTTCCCACTCCTCCACTTGCAGCTGCTGGGATGGCCTTGGGTTAGCCAGAGCTCTCTTATCTGGGAAAACCGGGTTTGATTCCCCACTCCTCCACCTGCACCTGCTGGAATGGCCTTGGGTCAGCCAGAGCTCTCCTATCTGGGAGAACCGGGCTTGATTTCCCACTCCTCCACTTGCAGCTGCTGGGATGGCCTTGGGTTAGCCAGAGCTCTCCTATCTGGGAGAACCGGGCTTGATTCCCCACTCCTCCACTTGCAGCTGCTGGGATGGCCTTGGGTCAGCCATAGCTCTCTTATCTGGGAGAACCGGGCTTGATTTCCCACTCCTCCCCTTGCAGTTGCTGGAATGGCCTTGGGTCAGCCATAGCTCTCTTATCTGGGAGAACCGGGCTTGATTTCCCACTCCTCCACTTGCAGCTGCTGGAATGGCCTTGGGTCAGCCAGAGCTCTTCTATCTGGGAGAACCGGGCTTGATTTCCCACTCCTCCCCTTGCAGCTGCTGGGATGGCCTTGGATCAGCCAGAGCTCTCCTATCTGGGAGAACCGGGCTTGATTTCCCACTCCTCCCCTTGCAGTTGCTGGAATGGCCTTGGGTCAGCCAGAGCTCTCCTATCTGGGAGAACCGGGTTTGATTCCCCACTCCTCCACTTGCACCTGCTGGAATGGCCTTGGGTCAGCCAGAGCTCTCTTTTCTGGGAGAACCGGGTTTGATTCCCCACTCCTCCTCTTGCAGCTGCTGGAATGGCCTTGGGTCAGCCAGAGCTCTCTTATCTGGGAGAACCGGGTTTGATTCCCCACTCCTCCACTTGCAGCTGCTGGAATGGCCTTGGGTCAGCCAGAGCTCTCTTATCTGGGAGAGCCAGGTTTGATTCCCCACTCCTCCACTTGCAGCTGCCGGAATGGCCTTGGGTCAGCCAGAGCTCTCTTATCTGGGAGAACGAGGTTTGATTCCCCACTCCTCCACTTGCAGCTGCTGGAATGGCCTTGGGTCAGCCATAGCTCTCTTATCTGGGAGAACCGGGTTTGATTCCCCACTCCTCCGCTTGCGGCTGCTGGAATGGCCTTGGGTCAGCCAGAGCTCTCTTATCTGGGAGAACCGGGTTTGATTCCCCACTCCTCCACTTGCGGCTGCTGGAATGGCCTTGGGTCAGCCAGAGCTCTCTTATCTGGAAGAACCAGGTTTGATTCCTCCCTCCTCCACTTGCAGCTGCTGGAATGGCCTTGGGTCAGCCAGAGCTCTCTTATCTGGGAGAACGAGGTTTGATTCCCCACTCCTCCACTTGCAGCTGCTGGAATGGCCTTGGGTCAGCCAGAGCTCTCTTATCTGGGAGAACAAGGTTTGATTCCCCACTCCTCCACTTGCAGCTGCTGGAATGGCCTTGGGTCAGCCAGAGCTCTCTTATCTGGGAGAACTGCATTTGATTCCCCACTCCTCCACTTGCAGCTGCTGGAATGGCCTTGGGTCACCCATAGCTCTCTTATCTGGGAGAACCAGGTTTGATTCCCCACTCCTCCACTTGCAGCTGCTGGAATGGTCTTGGGTCAGCCATAGCTCTCTTATCTGGGAGAACCGGGTTTGATTCCCCACTCCTCCACTTGCACCTGCTGGAATGGTCTTGGGTCAGCCAGAGCTCTCTTATATGGGAGAACCGAGTTTGATTCCCCGCTCCTCCACTTGCAGCTGCTGGCATGGCCTTGCGTCAGCCATAGCTCTGGCAGAGGTTGTCCTTGAAAGGGCAGCTGCTGTGAGAGCCCTCTCAGCCCCACCCACCTTACAAGGTGTCTTTTGTGGGGGGAGAAGAGATAGGAGATTGTAAGCTGCTCGGAGTCTGATTCAGAGAGAAAGGCGGGGTATAAACCTGCAATTCTTCTTCTATGCAGAGGCAAGCAGTGGCAAACCAGAGAGCCAGTTTGGTGTAGTGGTGAAGTTCGCAGACTCTTATCTGGGAGAACTGGGTTGGATTCCCCACTCTTTCACTTGCAGCTGCTGGAATGGCCTTGGGTCACCCATAGCTCTCTTATCTGGGAGAACCGGGTTTGATTCCCCACTCCTCCACTTGCAGCTGCTGGAATGGCCTTGGGTCACCCATAGCTCTCTTATCTGGGAGAACCGGGTTGGATTCCCCACTCCTTCCCTTGCAGCTGCCTGAATGACCTTGGGTCAGCCATGGCTCTCGTAGGAGTTGTCCTTGAAAGGGCAGCTTCTGTTAGAGCTCTCTCAGCCTCACCCACCTCACAGGGTGGATCTTCTTTTCTGTGCCTTGAAAACCCTCCAGGGTCTCTACAAGTCGTCCATGACTTGGAGATGTTTACTGCTACCAGATAGAGAATGCAAACTACGAAGGGTATGAGAACTCTGTTATATTAGCAGTGTGTTGCACAAGGTGCTAATAGAATGGAAGGGAGCGGGGGGGGGGGGAAATAGTGCAAGAATTCACATCCAGCGTCTGGTATCCTGGAGAAAATAAGCCCAGAATGCCTGCAGGTTGCCCCTTCATTCCTCTCTTTTTCTCTCTCTGCCAGGAGGACGCTGACCGAGTGCCCCCGATCGATGTCCTCTGGGTTAAAGGCAGCCAGGGGGGTGACTATTTCTACTCCTTCGGAGGGTGCCACCGATACGAGGCCTACAAACGCCTGAACAAGGAGAGCATCCCGGCCAAAATCGTCCGCTCGACTCTCAGGGACCTGCGCACCTATCTGGGCTCCTCCCTACCTGACCTGAAATAGCAGAGTGGACCGTGGTACTCCGCCCCCAACTACTCATCGCCAAGGACTTCTCCCATGGCAGCTTTGGGCCAGCTAGAAACCTTGAACCTGTCTGTAGGCCTGGGACATCCTTCTTTCCTTCCTCTGATGAGGCATTCATGTCCCCCGCTTCCTTTATGTCGACAGCTGCCCTGAGCCTGCTTCGGCGGGGAGGGCGGGATATAAATAAAATGATGATGATGACGACGACGACGACATCTCTGGTCTTCCAGAGAGCCAGTTTGGTGCAGTGGTTAAGTGTGCGGACTCTTATCTGGGAGAACCAGGTTTGATTCCCCACTCCTCCACTTGCAGCTGCTAGCATGGCCTTGGGTCAGCCAGAGCTCTCTTATCTGGGAGAACCGGGTTTGATTCCCCACTCCTCCACTTGCGCCTGCTGGAATGGCCTTGGGTCAGCCAGAGCTCTCTTATCTGGGAGAACCGGGTTTGATTCCCCACTCCTCCACTTGCAGCTGCTGGAATGGCCTTGGGTCAGCCATAGCTCTCTTATCTGGGAGAACCGGGTTTGATTCCCCACTCCTCAATATCTTCTTCTCTGAAAATGATAGAAAGGATGTCACTGCATTACCCAAATTTTCTACCTAGTAGCTTCTCCTCTTAGTATGGAGGGACCGTGGGGTTCCTTCTTGGGTGCCTTTTCATTACCCCTCTATCCATCCTGTCCATCGATGGTGTGGTCTCATTTGGAATACTGCGTGCAATTCTGGTCACCGCACCTCAAAAAGGATATTCTAGCATTGGAGACAGTGCAGAAAAGGGCAACTAGAATAATTAAAGGTTTGGAACACTTTCCCTATGAAGAAAGGTTAAAACGCTTGGGGCTCTTGAGCTTGGAGAAACGTCGACTGTGGGGTGACACGAGAGAGGTTTACAAGATTATGCATGGGATGGAGAAGGTAGAGAAAGAAGTCCTTTTCTCCCTTTCTCACAATACGAGAACTTGTGGGCATTCCATGAAATTGCTGAGCAGTCGGGTTAAAACGGATAAAAGGAGGTACTTCTTCACCCAAAGGGTGATTAACATGTGGAATTCACTGCCACAGGAGGTGGTGGCAGCTACAAGCATAGCCAGCTTCAAGAGGGGGTTAGATAAAGATATGGATCAGAGGTCCATCAGTGGCTATTAGCCACAGTGTCTGTGTGTGTGTGTGTCTTTCTGTCTGTCTGTCTAATAAATTTTTGGCCACTGTGTGACATAGAGTGTTGGACTGGATGGGCCATTGGCCTGATCCAACAGGGCTTCTCTTATGTTCTTCTGTGACACAGAGTGTTGGACTGGATGGGCCATTGGCCTGATCCAACATGGCTTCTCTTATGTTCTTATCCTCCCACCACAGGTCCAATTGGGCATGTTTGTCTTCTGCAGGTGCTTGAAGCACCATGAAAACTCCACTTCTTTGTTTGGGCTACTTGATAATGCTTGGGTTAAATAGCAGAAGGGAAGATGAGCAACTGAGGAGCTAAGATCAGCGGGACCTTTTCGGTGGTAGCCCCAGTGCTAACCCACCCCCACCAACAAAACCCCACTGGGGTTTTCTCGCATGACTTGGCTGTGGGTTATTTTTTATCCTTTTTTTTCTGGCTTCTGTAATCTGTAGTGCACGTACTTTTAAAAAAGTTTTGTATATATTTTTACTGAATTTCTGTATTTTGGCAAGAGATTTTGGAGAACAGTCTCGGCGAAGAGGTTTTTGAATTAAAATAATGTTTTGTATCAATCAGTTGTCGCTTTCTGTGTGTGCGCGCACACGCATGCACATGTGTGTAATGGAGATCCTGTTGCTACCATGTGGTTGGCATGGTGGTATAGTATGGTACAGGGGTGGAATTCTAGCAGGAGCTCTTTTACATATTAGGCCACACCCCTTGATGTAGCCAATCCTCCAAGAGCTGACAAGGCACTTTTTTTGTAAGCTCTTGGAGGATTGGCTACACCAGTGGGGTGTGGCCTAATATGCAGAGGATAGAATTCCTGATAGAATTCCACCTCCTGATAGAATTCCACCCCTGGTATGGTATACTGGCTACTAGGATCTAGGAGTAAAAAGGTAGTCTCCTGCGCAAGCAGTGAGTCGCTACCAGCCCATGGGGTGACGGTGTTTTCACGGCAGACTTTTTAACAGTGTGGTTTGCCATTGCCTTCCCCAGTCATCTACACTAGAGCAAAGAAAGAGGATGCAAGAGTCAAGGGTGCCATTTGGAAGGAGGGATGGAAACGAAGAGGGTGGTGCAGGGTTCCCCTTTAGTTTCATAGCTCTTGTAGGAGCTGTATTTACTAACAGTGTCAAGGCAAACGGCGGTCATTGACTGATATGGTGTATGTGTGTTTCCTATTACTGATGCTAAAAAGATGATTCCCAAAACTTTCCCTATGCTGGTCTTATGAGAAGTGTTATTCCCAGCTTTTGTGCAAGCACCGGTCGTTTCCGACTCTGGGGTGATGTTGCATCACGACGTTTTCACGGCAGACTTTTTCATGGGATGGTTTGCCCTTGCCTTCCCCAGTCCTCTACACTTTCCCCCCCAGCAAACTGGGGACTCCTTTGACCGACCTCGGAAGGATGGAAGGCTGAGTCAACCTCGAGCCGGCGACCTGAACCCAGCTTCTGCCAGGATTGAACTCCGGTTGTGAGCAGAGAGCTCGGACTGCAGTACTGCAGCTTTACCACTCTGCGCCACGGGGCAGACCCAGGTTCAAATCCCTGCTTGTGCCATGGAAGCTTGGGCCAGTCACAAACTCTCTGCCAAACCTACCTGTCAGGGTGGTTTGTGAAGATACGTTGGAGCGTGGGGAGAATGTTGTAAGCTGTCTTGGATCCCGGTTGGGGAGGAAAGTGATGCATAAAGGAAGTAAATAGAAACCAACAAACTTCCTTGTCTCCCAATTCCTGTTACTCTCCCTTAGATTTTTGCTTCTCTTCCCAAGAGGCAAAGAGGAACTGGGCTCAGAACCTCTGGCAGAGGTGTCAAACATGTGGCCCGAGGGCCAAATCAGGCCCCTGAGCAACTGGCTGTTGTCTGCTTCCTTCTCCCTCTCTTGCTTCCTTCTGCATCACAGTTTGCTTTGCCAGGCTCTCTCAATCGCACAGGAGCTACAGAGCAAAACCTGTTTTCTCCATTGGCTGAGGCTCCTTCCTTGGGGCGGAATCATAGAGTTGGAAGGGACCTCTAGGGTCATCTAGTCCAACCCCCTGCACAATGCAGGAAACTCACAAACACTTCCCCCTAAATTCAGAGGGGCAACACTTGCTTTATCAGGCTTTCTCAATCCTACAGCAGAGCTACTGAGCCAAACCTCTCTTCTTTTTATTGGCTGAGGCTCCTCCCCCTCCTGGTCCCCTGGAGAAGGAAGGGAAGAGCCGGAACTTCCTTTGCCCTGCTAGATCAGACCAGTGAGGGTCCATCTAGTCCAGCCTCCTGTCTCACACTGTGGGAGCAGATGACAGCCAATTGCTCACGGCCCTGAGAGAAGCGCTCTCTCCTTTTCTATTCCTCTTTGTCCTCTGAGATCTTTTCTTTGCAAGTGCAAGCACCAGGGTCTCTGGAGACCCACTTCGTGCACGCCGTGTGCTCTGTGGTAGGACCTCTTCCTGGTGTTGCGCGTGGCTGCCAGTACATCTTGCCAAAACAGGAATCCTTGGTGAAAGGCACTTTAAAAATACAGGGAGCTTGCCCGTTCAGCCTCACCTTGGCTGGGTTCTTGCAAAAGCTTTTCTAACGGAAGCAGCCAGGAGGTGGCGCTATCTTCCCGCAGAGTTTTGAGATGGGAAACGAAAGATTGTGCTCTGAATTTCTCGCTGCAGACTGGATGCATTCTTCATACAGCTTGAATCTCTTCAGGCAGCTGTTGGACAGACTGATCTTTCATCTGGCTGTAATATGCGACATGTGACGGGGAGGGACGGTGGCTCAGTGGCAGAGCATCTGCTTGGGAAGCAGAAGGTCCCAGGTTCAATCCCCGGCATCTCCCAACTAAAAGGTTCCAGGCAAATAGGCGTGAAAAACCTCAGCTTGAGACCCTGGAGAGCAGGGGAGGGACGGTGGCTCAGTGGTAGAGCATCTGCTTGGGAAGCAGAAGGTCCCAGGTTCAATCCCTGGCATCTCCAAAAAAGGGTCCAGGCAAATAGGTGTGAAAAACCTCAAGCTGAGGCTTGAGACCCTGGAGAGCCGCTGCCAGTCTGAGAAGACAATACTGACTTTGATGGACCAAGGGCCTGATTCAGTATAAGGCAGCTTAATATGTTCATGTTCATATGTGACAGTTTTCATTGGCTAAACATGAGAGTCTCTCGGTGTTACGTGACGTCCCTGTCTGTGTAGCCTTTACAACCAACCCCCCGTTTGCTAGTTTGGTGTAGTGGTTAAATGTGCGGACTCTTATCTAGGAGAACTGGGTTTGATTCCCCACTCCTCCACTTGCAGCTGCTGGAATGGCCTTGGGTCAGCCATAGCTCTGGCAGAGGTTGTCCTTGAAAGAGCAGCTGCTGTCAGAGCTCTCTCAGCCCCACCCACCTCACAGGGTGTCTGTTGTGGGGGAGGAAGGGAAAGGAGACTGTAGGTCGCTCTGAGACTCTGTCCTTGAAAGGGCAGCTGCTGTCAGAGCTCTCTCAGCCCCACCCTGTTGGCCCTACAGAGGAACTGGTTGGCCACTGTGAGGCAGGATGCTGGACTAGATGGACCCTCACTGGTCTGATCCAGCAGGGCTCTTCTGATGTCCTTATGAAGGCCTCAGCCTCTCTGCGCCGTTGTTGGCCCTCCAGAGGAACTGGCTGGCCACTGTGTGAGACAGGAGGCTGGACTGGATGGACCGTTGGTCTGATCCAGCAGGACTCTTCTGATGTCCTTATGAAGGCCTCAGCCTCTCTGCCCTGTTGTTGGCCCTCCAGAGGAACTGGCTGGCCCCTGTGTGAGATAGGAGGCTGGACTAGACGGACCCTTACTGGTCTGATCCAGCAGGGCTCTTCTGATGTTCTTAGGAAGGCCTCAGCCTCTCTGCCATGTTGTTGGCCCTCCAGATGAGCCGGTTGGCCACTGTGTGAGACAGGAGGCTGGACTAGACGGACCCTCTCTGGTCTGATCCATCAGGGCTCTTCTGATGTTCTTATGAAGGCCTCGGCCTCTCTGCCCTGTTGTTGGCCTTCCAGAGGAACTGGTTGGCCATTTGTGTGAGACAGGAGGCTGGATTAGATGGACGCTCCCTAGTCTGATCCAGCAGGGCTGTCGTTATGTTCTTAATGTGTGTCCTTGCGCCATTATGAATGGGACCAGCTGGCTCAATGAATGAATGTGTGAATGAATGACGATATGAATGAGATATTAAACGCCGGCTGCTGCAAGAAAGTGCACGAACCCTGCCGCTCTTCCACAGCCTATGAGGGCCTGCTCCAGGGGCCGGCCTGCAGCTTGTAAGAGAGCCATTTCCTCAAGTGGCTGCCAGAGCGGAAGAAGAGGGGGGAAGAGACTGTTTGGCTCCTTCCCTTGAAGGCAGAGGACGCCGGCCTGCCCGTGAGGCATCAAAGCATCTCCCAGGCCCGGAGGAAGCGTTGCGGGTACTTGTGGAGGGGAAGGCCGTGGACAGGCGCTCCCTGAAGGCTTATAAATTGGGCTTAAAGAATTGTGGCGTGCTAAAAAGGTTTCCTTTTTTGCAAAGATGGGGAAGAGGAGCGGGGGGGCCGCGAGCGGAACTGCTTGCGAAGGAATTCTTGCAACTGCTGCCCCCCCCCCCCCCGCCACGCTTGTTCACCCTCCCAGGAATAGGCAAGAACTGTAAGCGGGCAGGAGAAAACGACAACTTCCAGTCCTGGAGATTCAAAGAGCAGCTCACCAAGTTGTCGTTGACCAGAGCTTTGGCACCGGACTGGTCCAAAGACAATGCCCGTGGTATGCCAAAAGGAATAGCCAGTTTCAAGAGAGGATTGGATAAGTCTATGGAGCAGAGGTCCATCAGTGGCTATTAGTTGCAGTGTATTGTTGGAACTCTCTGTCTGGGGCAAGGGATGCTCTGTATTCTTGGTGCTTGGGGGGAGGCACAGTGGGACGGCTTCTAGCCCCACTTGTGAACCTTCTGATGGCTCTTGGTTTTTTATGGCCACTGTGTGACACAGAGTGTTGGACTGGATGGACCATTGGCCTGATCCAACAGGGCTTCTCTTATGTTCTTCTGTGACACAGAGTGTTGGACTGGGTGGGCCACTGGCCTGATCCAACAGGACTTCTCTTATGCGACACAGAGTGTTGGACTGGATGGACCATTGGCCTGATCCAACATGGCTTCTCTTATGTTCTTATGTGACACAGAGTGTTGGACTGGATGGACCATTGGCCTGATCCAACAGGGCTTCTCTTATGTTCTTATGTGACACAGAGTGTTGGACTGGATGGACCTTTGGCCTGATCCAACATGGCTTCTCTTATGTTCTTATGTGACACAGAGTGTTGGACTGGATGGACCATTGGCCTGATCCAACAGGGCTTCTCTTATGTTCTTATGTGACTCAGAGTGTTGGACTGGAGGGGCCACTGGCCTGATCCAACAGGGCTTCTCTTATGTTCTTATGTGACTCAGAGTGTTGGACTGGATGGGCCATTGGCCTGATCCAACAGGGCTTCTCTTATGTTCTTCTGTGACACAGAGTGTTGGACTGGAGGGGCCATTGGCCTGATCCATCAGGGCTTCTCTTATGTTCTTATGTGACACAGAGTGTTGGACTGGATGGACCATTGGCCTGATCCAACATGGCTTCTCTTATGTTCTTATGTGACACAGAGTGTTGGACTGGATGGACCATTGGCCTGATCCAACAGGGCTTCTCTTATGTTCTTCTGTGACACAGAGTGTTGGACTGGGTGGACCATTGGCCTGATCCAACATGGCTTCTCTGATCTTAAGTTTTTCAGAGGTCGTTTGTATAGTAAAGGGTAAACTTGAACCTTTGCTTTCCCTGCGTTATTGGAAGTTCAGCAACTCGTGAATAAATTGCCCCAGTGAGACCACACGAGTGTGGGATTGCAAACTGTTTTATTTTTGCTTCTCTGTGCGTGTGTGTGTCTGTGTGTGTGAGAATTTGCAGCTGCTTGGGTGAGGAAATGAAGACTGCATTCAGGGGAACTGCACTGCTGTGTTTTTATTTATTTATTTTAGGGAAAGTCTCCTGGCTCCACCCCCAAAGTCCCTCATCCCCCACTCCCAAAGTCCCCGGATATTATCTGAGTTAGACTTTGCAACCCTATCTATACCACTGAGCCACAGTCCCTCCTAGGGTTGCCAGGTCTGTGTTAGGGGAAAACCTGGAGACTTTGGGGGGTGGAGCTGGGAGAGGGCAGGATTTGGGGAGGGGGAGGGGCCTCAATATGGTGCAATGCTATGGAGCCCAACCTCCAAAGCAACCATTTTCTTGAGATGAAAATTCTGCCAGGCTTTGGTGTAAATGATAATGGAAACAGAAACACCGAAAAGCAATACAAAATGTGTGATATGTTTTATAAAATGATCTAGCTTCTCCGTTTTCAAAAAGTTTTCTTGGTTTTAAACAGGAAAAGGAATGGGGAATGGGATAAAGTAAAAAAGAAAACACAATACCTTCTGGTATTATTTTGTATAGGAATACTTTAAAAAAAAAACACCTTAATTCTACGATATTTTCTTTACATAGATTGTCCCCTGTTATTTTGTCCCCATTGCACAGGATCCATTTTCAAATCTTATAGCATGAACCTTTTGTTAAAATTATCTAATAATTTTGACAACTCCAGTGTAGATAGATTTTATAATATAAAGTACAGGAAAAAAAGAAGGGGGAAGAAATAAGTTCACATCAGAGAATCTTAAGAGTCTTGATTCTCCAACCAGGCATAAAAATTCCTCCAATATTTTCTTGCTGCTTCCTTAGGTTTCCCAGCTAACAGCTGGAACAAGAAGTCCAACTCTGCTGTTTCCAGAACTTTTCCCACCAAGTCCATTTTCGTGGGAATTTCCTGGGTTTTCCCATCTCTGTGCCAAAAGAACCCTAGCTGCTGTATTAATATGAGCCAACAAATGTCTCATCTCTTTGGAATAGTCCTCCGGAAATATATTCAATAAAAATAGTTCTGGTTTGAACTGAATCTGTGTCTTCATGATCTTCTGTAACATTTCATGTACAATTTCCCAATAGACTTTCACAATCTCACATGTCCATCACATATGATATCTTCTAACTTCTAATAACAGTAAACACAGGGGTGGAATTCTAGCAGGAGCTCCTTTGCATATTCAGACACCCCTGATGTAGCCAGTCCTCCAAGAGCTTACAAAGAAGAGCCTTGTAAGCTCTGGGAGGGATTGGCTACATCAGGGGGTGTGGCCTGATATGCAAAGGAGCTCCTGCAAGAATTCCACCCCTGATAGGGTTGTCAATCCCCAGGAGATCCCCCAGTTTGGAGGCCCTCCCCCCGCTTCAGGGTCATCACCATCAGAAAGCGGGGGAGGGGAGGGAAATGTCTCCTGGGCACTCCATTATTCCCTGTGGAAACCGATTCCCATAGAGTATAATGGAAATTTGATCCATGGGTATCTGGGGCTCGGGGATGTTAGAGGCACCAAATTTGCTGTATAGCATGGGTGGCCAATGATAGCTCTCCAGATTTTTTTTTTTTGCCTACAACTCCCATCAGCCCCAGTCAGCATGGCTAATTGCTGGGGCTGATGGGAGTTGTAGGCAAAAAAACATCTGGAGAGCTACTGTTGGCCACCTCTGCTGTATAGCATCCAGTACCTCTCCCCAAAATACCTTCCAAGTTTCAAAAGGATTGGACCACGGGGTCCAATTCTATGAGCACCCTCAAACAGGTGCCCCCATCTTTCATTATTTCCAATAGAGGGCAGGCATTTAAAAGGTGTGCGGTCCCTTTAAATGCGATGGCCAGAACTCCCTTTGGAGCTCAATGATGCTTGTCTCTTGTCAAGAGAGAGATCTTGGGGTCATGGTAGATAATTCACTGAAAATGTCAAGACAGTGTGCGTTTGCAATAAAAAAGGCCAACGCCATGCTGGGAATTATTAGGAAGGGAATTGAAAACAAATCAGCCAGTATCATAATGCCTCTTTATAAATCGATGGTGCGGTCTCATTTGGAGTACTGTGTGCAGTTCTGGTCGCCGCACCTCAAAAAGGATATTATAGCATTGGAGAAAGTTCAGAAAAGGGCAACTAAAATGATTAAAGGGCTGGAACACCTTCCCTATGAAGAAAGGTTGAAACGCTTAGGGCTCTTTAGCTTGGAGAAACGTCGACTGAGGGGTGACATGATAGAAGTTTACAAGATAATGCATGGGATGGAGAAAGTAGAAAAAGAAGTACTTTTCTCCCTTTCTCACAATACAAGAACTCGTGGGCATTCGATGAAATTGCTGAGCAGACAGGTTAAAACGGATAAAAGGAAGTACTTCTTCACCCAAAGGGTGATTAACATGTGGAATTCACTGCCACAGGAGGTGGTGGCGGCCACAAGCATAGCCACCTTCAAGAAGGGGTTAGATAAAAATATGGAGCAGAGGTCCATCAGTGGCTATTAGCCACAGTGTGTGTGTGTGTGTGTATATATATATATATATATATATATATATATATATATATATATTTGGCCGCTGTGTGACACAGAATGTTGGACTGGATGGGCCATTGGCCTGATCTAACATGGCTTCTCTTATGTTCTTATGTTCTTATGTCACAACCTTGCTTCTGGCTCCACCCTCCAAGTCTCCTGGCTTTACCCCCAAAGTCCCCAGATATTTCTTAAATTGGACTTGGCAACGCTAGTTCTTATGAAGGCCTCGGCCTTCACGAATCACAATCACAATAGCCAGATTCCCACAGTTCTGTACAGACAGTGTCTCTTTTAAGTCCTCCTGCTGTGAAGCTCCTTTAGAGTCAATGTCAATGTTCTTCACCCGAAGCTCATAACTGTCAATAGATATCCGGAGCCGTCAGTTTAGGAAAATATAACAGAAGTCCCAACGAAGAGAGAAAGAGAACTCGTCCTTTCCAGAGTTTTAGGACGGTTTCGATGTTCTTCTTCCGCTTGGTCTCTCGTATATAAATTCATTCCTAGTGGAGCCACAGAATACAATTTCTGAACATGGATCAACTCACACCTCTCAAACTATCTGCACACGGAGATCTCCAGGCCCCACCTGGAGGCTGGCAACTCTAGTTCCCCCCACACCTTATTGAAAAGTCCACCTATGTGCTCCCAACAAGGGTGGTCCTTAGAGTTGCCAGATGTTAGTTGGGAAATTCCTGGAGATTTTGGGGGTGGAGCCTGGGAAGGGCAGGGTTTGGGAAGGGGAGTTGCTGCATCAGGGTGTAACGCTGATCTTGGTCATAAGGGAGGGGCGGTGGCTCAGTGGTAGAGCATCTGCTCTGTAAGCAGAAGGTCCCAGGTTCAATCCCTGGCATCTCCAACTCAAAAGGGTCCAGGCAAGTAGGCGTGAAAAACTTCAGCCTGAGACCCTGGAGAGCAGGGGAGGGATGGTGGCTCAGTGGTAGAGCATCTGCTCTGTAAGCAGAAGGTCCCAGGTTCAATCCCTGGCATCTCCAACTCAAAAGGGTCCAGGCAAGTAGGCGTGAAAAACTTCAGCCTGAGACCCTGGAGAGCAGGGGAGGGATGGTGGCTCAGTGGTAGAGCATCTGCTTGGTAAGCAGAAGGTCCCAGGTTCAATCCCCAGCATCTCCAACTCAAAAGGGTCCGGGCAAGTAAGCGTGAAAAACCTCAGCTTGAGACCCTGGAGAGCAGGGGAGGGAGGGTGGCTCAGTGGTAGAGCATTTGCTCTGTAAACAGAAGGTCCCAGGTTCAATCCCCGGGATCTTCAACTAAAAAGGGTCCAGGCAAGAAGGTGTGAAACACCTCAGTTTGAGACCCTGGAGAGCAGGGGAGGGATGGTGGCTCAGTGGTAGAGCCTCTGCTTGGTAAGCAGAAGGTCCCAGTTTCAATCCCCGGCATCTCCAACTAAAAAGGCTCCAGGCAAGTAGGCATGAAAAACCTCTGCTCGAGACTCTGGAGAGCAGGGGAGGGATGGTGGCTCAGTGGTAGAGCATCTGCTTGGGAAGCAGAAGGTCCCAGGTTCAATCCCCAGCATCTCCAACTAAAAAGGATCCAGGCAAATAGGCGTGAAAAACCTCAGTTTGAGATCCTGGAGAGCCGCGGCCGGTCTGAGTAGATAAGACTGACTTTGATGGACCGGGGGTCTGATTCAGTAGAAGGCAGCTTCATATGCGCTGATCTTTGCATTTCATATCTGAAGATCATATTATAGCATTGGAGAAAGTCCAGAGAAGGGCAACTAGAATGATTAAAGGGCTGGAGCACTTTCCCTATGAAGAAAGGTTGAAACGCTTGGGACTCTTTAGCTTGGAGAAACGTCGACTGCGGGGTGACATGATAGAGGTTTACAAGATAATGCATGGGATGGAGAAAGTAGAGAAAGAAGTACTTTTCTCCCTTTCTCACAATACAAGAACTCGTGGGCATTCGATGAAATTGCTGAGCAGACAGGTTAAAACGGATAAAAGGAAGTACTTCTTCACCCAAAGGGTGATTAACATGTGGAATTCACTGCCGCAGGAGGTGGTGGCGGCCACAAGTATAGCCACCTTCAAGAAGGGTTTAGATAAAAATATGGAGCACAGGTCCATCAGTGGCTATTAGCCACAGTGTATGTGTGTATATAAAATTTTTTGCCACTGTGTGACACAGAGTGTTGGACTTGATGGGCCGTTGGCCTGATCCAACATGGCTCCTCTTATGTTCTTATCAATTGTAATAGGGAACCTCCAGGTGTCTCCAGCCTGGAGACTGGCAACCCACAGCAGTGCCCCATTCCTCCCTTGGCTGACACAGTCAGCCGCCCTCTGACCCCAAACAGCCTCAGGCCTGCCCCACGTAACCTCAATAGGGCATGACTTCCAATCGGGCCAGGCCATCTGACTTTCCATGGGGCGAAGAGGAGTTATTTATCTCTGTTTCCCCTGTCAGTTCAGCTCCTCCATCCACCTGTCTCCCTCCTCTCTGCCTGACCTGCAAAGGGCTCTCCGGTAACGGCCCCGGCTGACAAACGACCTCAGCTGCCTCTAATCCATTGGTTCCAGGAGAGGAACAAAGGCTCTTTGTGGGAGCTCTTCTCCGGCTTCATCTCGCACAACTCGCCGGCATCCCCAGCTCCGGAACTGGGATAGACTTCCTCGAAAGACAGGCGTGTAATGCTTTCCAGGTTGGCTCCAGGGACAGGCCGGATCGGTTAGCAGGGCTTCAGGCCAGGCCGGGTAAATGGGAACTCCCCCAAGGAGGGACGGGCAGGGGTTTTTTTTTGGGGGGGGGGGGGTGAACTGCAAAAATGGAAGCGTTGCAGAGGTCAGGAAGGGCTGCCCCCACCCCCAGCTTCCTGCAAACTTTTGCAAAACTTGAACGGTTCAAGAGGACGTTTCTATGGAGGCGAGAAAGCTGCGCTGTCCTGAAAGATTCCCGATGTTACTTGGATAAATTCTTAGGGACTGCAGTCTGTACAACCGTGCTGCACTTGCTGAAAAGAGGATCATGCTGTATAATTTTTGCATTGTTTCATGGGTCATAGAATCATAGAGTCGGAAGGGATCCCCAAGGTCATCTAGTCCAACCCCCTGCACAATACAGGAACTCACAAACACCTCCCCCTAAATTCACAGGATCTTCATCGCTGTCAGATGGCCATCCAGCCTCTGTTGAAAAACCTCCAAGGAAGGAGAGCCCACCACCTCCCGAGGAAGCCTGTTCCACTGAGGAACCGCTCTAACGGTCAGGAAGTTCTTCCTCATGTTGAGCCGGAAACTCTTTTGATTTGATTTCAATTAATTTCAAAATGATAATCATAGAATCATAGAGTTGGAAGGGACCTCCAGGACCATCTAGTCCAACCCCCTGCACAAGGTAGGAAACTCACAAATGCCTCCCCCTCAATTCACAGGATCCTCATTGCTGTCGGATGGCTATCCAGCCTCTGTTTCAAAACCTCCAAGGAAGGAGAGCCCACCACCTCCCGAGGAAGCCTGTTCCACTGAGAAACTGCCCTAACAGTCAGGAAGTTCTTCCAAATGCTGAGCTGGAAACTTTTTTGATTTCATTTCAACCCATTGGTTCTGGTCCTACCTTTTGGGGCCACAGAAAACAATCCCACACTATCCTCTATAGGAGAGCCCTTCAAGGACTTGAAGATGGTGGTCCTATCACCTCTCAGCCACCTCCTCTCCAGGCTAAACATCCCCAGCTCCTTCCACCTTTCCTCATAGGACTTGGTCTCCAGACCCCTCACCATCTTCATCGCCCTCCTCTGGACCCGTTCCAGCTTGTCTAGATCCTTCTTAAAACGTGGTGTCATTTGCGTATTAGGCCACACCCCCTGATGTCGCCATTGTTTCACACAGGGCTTTTTGGGTAGAAAAAGCCCAGCAGAGACTCATTTGCATATTAGGCCACACCCTCAGACACCAAGCCAGCCGCAACTGTGTTCCTGTGCGTTCCTGCTCAAAAATTGCCCTGCCTATAACTATAATTCAGGAAGCATTTTAAGGTAAATGCTGAGCTGATATCATTCAGTATACCTTCCAGTGATTTCAGGGGTGTGTGGCAGATGCAAACGACTTATGAAAATGAGTTGTGCTGATGAGCTCCGGCAACTCTTTTTCAACGAAATGCAGGGCTTTTCTTGTCGCAGGAACGCTTTTGCATATTAGGCCACACCCCTCTGATGTAGCCAATCCTCCTGGAGCTTACAGTAGGCCCTGTACGAAGAGCCCTGTGAGCTCCTTTGCATATTAGGCCACACCTCCCTGCTGTAGCCAATTCTCCTGGAGCTTACAGTAGGCCCTGTAAGAAGAGCCCTGTAAGCTCCTTTGCATATTAGGCCACACCTTCCTGCTGCAGCCAATCCTCCTGGAGCTTCCAGTAGACCCTGTAAGAAGAGCCCTGAAAGCTCCTTTGCATATTAGGCCACACCTCCCTGCTGTAGCCAATCCTCCTGGAGCTTACAGTAGCCCCTGTACGAAGAGCCCTGAAAGCTCCTTTGCATATTAGGCCACACCCTGCTGAGGTAGCCAATCCTCCCGGAGCTTACAGATTTATATAGCACAGGGATGGCCAACAGTAGCTCTCCAGATGTTTTTTGCCTACAACTCCCATCAACCCCAGCCAGCATGGCCAATGGCTGGGGCTGATGGGAGTTGTAGGCAAAAAAAACATCCGGAGAGCTACCATTGGCCACCCCTGCTGTAAGCTCTTGGCGGATTGGCTGCACCGGAGGGGGTGTGGCCTAATATGCAAAGGAGTTCCTGCTACGTGAAAAAGGTCTGACGAAATGACCCCCTGCTCGCAGCGCAACTTGTGGCGGACGATGGCACCTTTCGCCCCAGTGGCGAACTTTCATCTTGTCTGTCTCAACTGCGCATTACAGGCCACGGCTGTGAAACCGTAAAGCCGGAAGATGAAACTGGACCGTGTGAGATTATTTACATTTGGGGCCCGCAGAGGACGGGGCCGTGCGTCTGCCTGTCTGTGCGCTGACCGGGTGATTAACATGTCTCATTTCTAGCCCACGCCGAAGAGGCCTTGTCTTGACTACACGGGAAATATCAGATGCCGGGTGTCTGCTCACTTCTCCCTCTCGAGAGAGGAGACGGCGGGAGTCCTTCTCGCCACGCAGGCCAGAGTTGCCGTGCAAGAAGTGACGTGTCCAATAACCGGCCCTCGTGGCTGCTGTGGACTGGAAACCAGATCCCGGCTCGGAAACTTTGAAAGACTCACCGAACTGCTTTCTAAATTGGATAATGTCGAGAAACGACAGCTCCTTCCTGACCAGCCTTGAGTTCTTCTTTTCAACATCCCTTTCGATGTCTTAACATCTGCAGACACCTGTTTTGCGAGAGAACAAAAGGAGCGTTCTGAGTGCCAAAGAACGTGTCACCCGCAAACCTGGGTCACTGAAGCTCCAACAGTCATTTCTCACTTGTTGGGGGATTTTTTGCCCGTTTCAGTACCGTCTCTTTGTAGCGTTGCCAGCCTCCAGGTGGTATATAACAGAAAAAGGCCACATGGACAGGAGGTTTACAAAAAAGTGTTGACTCCGTGTAGAAAACGCCTCTTCTCCAATATACAGTATTCACAAATACCCAATAAAGATGCTCTCTTCAAGGATGGAAAAATCAATTTCTTTACTCATATCAAAAGTTCATATTCCATTCACAGTAATTCCGGATTAGCTCTCTGTATGCACAGGTAGCTCAATTTCATTTTCCAAGCACCATCAGCTTACAGGCGTAACCAGTCTGAACTTCCTGTTTTGCATTACTGCTTTATCCAAGCTAGAATTGCATACCTATAAAATAATTATTTAATAAGTTTATACAGTATACGATACTTTTTCCTTTTAAAATCTTTGTGCAACCATAAACCGGCTTCTTTGTGGGCTCTACGATTTGTCCCTTTCAATCACTTCTTCAAGCCAAGCCAGCCACCAGCTTGGAGAATGCATTTAAAGTTAAAGTTGCTTTCTTTCCACCTCTCCCCCATCTCTTTGTCTTCCTTCCTTCCTTTCTCCCTCCCTCCTTCCTTCCTTCCTTCCATCCTCCCCCCTCCCTCCCTCCCTCCTTCCTTCCTTCCTTCCTTCCTTCCTTCCTTCCTTCCTTCCTTCCTTCCTTCCTTCCTTCCTTCCTTCCTTCCTTCCTTCCTTCCTCCCTCCCTCCCTTCCTTCCTTCCTTCCTTCCTTCCTTGGATGGAGGAGGAGGAGTTGGTCTTATACCCTGCTTTTCACTACCAAAAGGAGTCTCAGAGAAATTTACAATCTCCTCCCCTTCCTCTCCCCTCAACAGATACCATGTGAGATAGGTGGGGCTGAGAGAGCTCTGAGAGAACTGTAACTGACCCAAGTTCACCCAGCTGGCTTCATTTGGAGGAGGAGTGACAAATCAAACCTGGTTCTCCAGATGAGAGTCCACTACTCTTTATCATTACATCACTGGTCTGGTCCAGCAGGGCTCTTCTGATGTTCTTATGAAGGCCTCAGACTCTCTGCCCTGTTGTTGGCCCTCCAGAGGAACTGGCTGGCCACTGTGTGAGACTAGATGGACTTTCAATGGTCTGGTCCAGCAGGGCTCGTCTGATGTTCTTATGAAGGCCTCAGACTCTCTGCCCTGTTGTTGGCCCTCCAGAGGAACTGGCTGGCCACTGTGTGAGACTAGATGGACTTTCAATGGTCTGGTCCAGCAGGGCTCTTCTGATGTTCTTATGAAGGCCTCAGCTTCTATCCTCTGTTATTGGCCCTCTAGAGGAACTGGCTGGCCACTGTGTGAGAAAGGAAGCTGGACTAAATGAACCCTCACTGGTCTGATTCAGCAGGGCTCTTCTGATGTTCTTATGAAGGCCTCAGCCTCTATCATCTGTTGTTGGCCCTCCAGAAGAACTGGCTGGCCACCGTGTAAGACAGGAGGCTGGACTAGATGGACCACTGGTATGATCCAGCAGAGCTCTTCTCATCTTCTCCCTTGTCATAACCCAGAGTGCCGAAGGGTTCCTTATTTGGAAATGTCAATCTGGCAGCCCACCCCCCACCCCCGCCCACTCCAGAACGCGATGGCACAAAACACCACAAGACCCTCTGGAAGAGGTCTTGCCCTCCCCGGTACTGTGTTAATCTCTGCTTGGACCATCAAAGGGAGAACCCGAGAGCAAAGCCAGCCTTGTGAAGGAGGGCTGGGGGAAAAGGGGGACTCATAGCTCCCGGGAAAGACGATGCTCCTTTAATAAGGTTCAAGGAGGTCAGGCCAGCCGTGTCCTGGTGGCCACATGTGGCCAAGGTTTAACACGGCCGGGGTCTGGAATCCATTTGCCTCGGCTGCAGGAGGTGTAACGGAGCCCCTGGGAGCTGGGAATTGCGGCCCAGTCGGTCCCCCACCATCTGCTCGGTGTTTATTTACTTATTCTTAAGGACCATCTTCTGGCTAAAAGGTCCCCATGTGGGGGGGCTCAAAGTGTGCATGTGGGGGGGGGGAGTGTTTACTCTGCCAGCCCTTGCTCCCGGATTTTCCGAGCTACTGTTTGTGCATCTGATATCGGCAGGGCCGTCTTAACAGCGTTACGGTCCCCGGGCAAAACAGTATACTGGGCCCCTACAACAACTATTCACAGGAATAAAAAAGTAACTGGTCGATACAATTCAATATATATTTATTTTATTGGCACTTCCAACCGAATCGGTGTTGAAACATCGCTTGAACGGGCTTTCACTCATGACTTCAAGCCGATAATAGTAATAAGGGACAAAAGATAAAAATGAAGATGGATTATAATTATTTTATATGGGGTTTTTATATATATGAACGTATGAAGCTGCCTTATACTGAATCAGACACTTGGTCCATCAGAGTCAGTATTGTCTTCTCAGACTGGCAGCGGCTCTCCAGGGTCTCAAGCTGAGGTCTCACGCCTATTTGCCTGGACCCTTTTTTGGAGATGCCAGGGATTGAACCTGGGACCTTCTTCCCGAGCAGATGCTCTACCACTGAGCCACCGTCCCTCCCCTGATCTCCAGGGTCTCAAGCTGAGGTTTTTCACACCTATTTGCCTGGACCCTTTTTTGGAGATGCCGGGGATTGAACCTGGGACCTTCTGCTTCCCAAGCAGATGCTCTACCACTGAGCCACCGTCCCTCCCCGAAAAGATATATGCTTATCTTTTTCATCTTTTTGTTATTTGATATAAGTCATATGAACATATAAGAGAAGTCATATGAACATATGAAGCTGCCTTCTACTGAATCAGACCCTGGGTCCATCAAAGTCAGTATTGTCTTCTCAGACTGGCAGCGGCTCTCCAGGGTCTCGAGCTGAGGTTTTTCACACCTATTTGCCTGGACCCTTTTTTGGAGATGCCAGGGATTGAACCTGGGACCTTCTGCTTCCCAAGCAGATGCTCTACCACTGAGCCACCGTCCCTCTCCGGTTTTAAGGTTTTTAATATGAAGATTCTACCATTGATAAAATTACCTTGTGTTTAGAAATTGATAAAATTACCTTGTTTTTTTAGAAATTTAAGTAAAAAACACCGGTGAGGGTCATGGAAAGGGGGGAGGGGAGGAGGAAAATGTAATGCATTAATTTCGTACTAACTGGTTTTAGGGATATTTACAATATATTACAGAATAATAAAATTGTTTTACGCGAAAACTGGCGTTGAAAATTGTTTTACGCGAAAACTGGCGTTGAGCCATTAAAAAACGCCCCCTGCAACAACTAATCAGCATGATGGACGTTTGAACGATACACGAGGCTCGAAAAACACGATAATACTCAGCAAGCCCTACGGATTAGGTGTCACAGTATGAAATTACTACGAAACGATAACAAGCGTTTGTGGCGTTTCTTAGCAGAGGATGGCTTTATGATTGGCTCGAAGTCATGAGTGAGAGCCAGTTCAAACGATGCTGCCCCGTTGTGCTACAGTCAACGTTTTCTCAACTCGCACAAATAAAAAGCTTATCCATTCGTATCTTCACAAACGATCAATGCCTGGTTATTAGTACTGCATCATGCACGTATTAGGATGGGGCCCCTACGCTCATGGGGCCATCAGGCCCATGGATTAAGACAGCCCTGGATATCGGAACCTGCTTTGGACAAGGGACAAAATAAGCAGGCTGGAACTTGAAGGCATGAGAAAGATGCTGAAATGGAAAAGGACCCAGAGGGGTGGGGGGCAGGCAGGGGTGGTTTCAGGAAGCATGATGATATCTGTCTATCAATCCATCGATTGATTTAAGTATCTAGATCTATATATAAAGCTAAAGGTAGTCCCCTGTGGAAGCACGACCTCTGGGTGATGTCGCATCACCAAGTTTTCACGGCAGACTTTTCACGGGTAGGTTTGCCATGGCCTTCCCCAGTCATCTAGAGCCCCGTGGCGCAGAGTGTTAAAGCTGCGCTCCTGCAGTCCTAAGCTCTGCTCACGACTTGAGTTCGATCCCCGGCGGAAGCTGGGTTTTCAGGTCGCCGGCTCGAGGTTGACTCAGCCTTTCCTCCTCCCGAGGTCTTCTTTTTAATTGGGATTGTTTGGAAGGCGGAAGAAACAAAGAAAGATGGGATTGCTCTGTTGACCAAGGGCCACTTGGAACAATTCGGTTGCCTCGGGTATGCAAATATAACCCATGTGCCGTATCAAGCAATTGAATAATTTAACTTCCAAAGAAAGCTTGTTGGGAATCTTAAACAGGCACAACAACTCGGGTTGCCAAACTCCAGGGGATGAAGACCTGGAGATAACCGTGTACTATGTTACTATTTGCTATTTACTATCACTACTTTTGGAAAAGCCCCATGGCGCAGAGTGGTAAAGCTGAAGTACTGCAGTCTGAGCTCCCTGCTCACGACCTGAGTTCGATCCCGGCGGAAGCTGGGTTCAGGTAGCCGGCTCCAGGTTGACTCAGCCTTTCCTCCTTCCGAGGTCGGTCAAATGAGTACCCAGCTTGCTGGGGGGAAAGTGTAGAGGACTGGGGAAGGCAAGGGCAAACCACCCCGTCAAGTCTGCCGGAAAACGTTGTGAAAGCAACGTCACCCCAGAGTCGAAAACGACTCGTGCTTGCACAGGGGACCTTTCCTTCCTTTTTCCTTTCCCCAGTCATCTGTTGGGAATCTTAAACAGGCACAACAATCTGAGTTCGATCTGAGTTCGATCCCCAGTGGAAGCTGGGTTCAGGTAGCTGGCTCTAGGTTGACTCAGCCTTCCATCCTTCTGAAGTTGGTCAAATGAGTCCCCAGCTTGCTGGGGGAGAAAGTGTAGAGGACTGGGGAAAGCAAGGGCAAATCACCCCGTCAAAAGTCTGCTGTGAAAACATTGTGAAAGCAACGTCACCCCAGAGTCAGAAATGACTGAAGAAGAAGAAGATCTCCTTTACTTTCCTCCCTCACAACAGACACCCTGTGAGGTGGGTGGGGCTGGAGAGGGCTCTCACAGCAGCTGCCCTTTCAAGGACAACCTCTGCCAGGGCTATGGCTGACCCAAGGCCATTCCAGCAGGTGCAAGTGGAGGAGTGGGGGAATCAAACCCGGTTCTCCCAGATAAGAGTCCGCACACTTAACCACTACACCAAACTGGCTCTCCAAACCACTACACCAAACTGACTGGTGCTTGCACAGGGGACCTTTCCTTTTCTTTTCCTGTGGCCACAGTGGCACAAGAAAGATTTCCATCCGTCTGCTTCATATGTTTTGGTTATCTTTTTGTGGGGAGAAATATTTTAAAAGATTGTCAATTCTTAAAGTTCAGCAAAATTCTCACAGGGGGTTTGAACAATGGACCCCAGAAGCGAGGATTTGGAGGTGGGGGTGGGGGAGAGAAAGAATGAGCACAATAAAATGTAGAAGTTCCAGAGGTCTGCTCCTGTGACCTCCTGCCTGCGTTTAACAGACCAATACCTTTATTGCACTGCTCGTTAATCGCTGCTTATCCTTTAACTATATGTGCAGACTGGCAATTTCCATTTCAACGTATCTGACGAAGTGTGCATGCACACAGTGGTTTATACCCAGAATAAAAATTGGTTGGTCTGAAAAGTGCCACCGGGTTCCAAATTTGTTCTGCTGCTTCAGACCAACATGACTTCAGCTGCGACTAGGGTTGCCAATCCCCAGGTGGGGGCAGGGGATCCCCCGGTTTGGAGGCCCTCCCCCCACTTCAGGGTCATCAGAAAGTGGGGGGAGGGGAGGGAAATGTCTGCTGGGAACTCTGTTATTCCCTATGGAGATTTATTCCCATAGAAAATAATGAATTGATCCGCGGGTATCTGGGGCTCTGGGGAGGCTGTTTGTTGAGGTAGAGGCACCAAATTTTCAGTATAGCATCTAGTGCCTCTCCCCAAAATACCCCCCAAGTTTCAAAACGATTGGATCAGGGGGTCCAATTCTATGAGCCCTAAAAGAAGGTGTCCCTATCCTTCATTATTTCCTATGGAAGGAAGGCATTGAAAAGGTGTGCCGTCCCTTTAAATGTGATGACCAGAACTCCCTGGCCAATGATGCTTGTCACAGCCTTGATCTTGGCTCCACCCCCAAAGTCCCCAGATATTTCTTGAATTGGACTTGGCAACTCTAGCTGCGACGCTTCAGGGGGCTTTAATTTCCTTGGTGGTACACAGGCGCCTTCCCTCCCTCATCCCCACTCTCCAAAGCTCCACCCTAGGGTTGCCAATTCAGAAAAATAGCTGGGTACTTCAAGAAATATCTTGAGAGCCACTTAGGTGTAGTGGTTAAGTGTGCGGACTCTTATCTGAGAGAACCGGGTTTGATTCCCCCCTCCTCCATTTGCAGCTGCTGGAATGGCCTTGGGTCAGCCAGACCTCTCGTAGGAGCTGGGTCAGACATAACTCTCACACAGCTGTCCTTGAAAGGGCTGCTGTGAGAGCTCTCTCAGCCCCACCCGCCTTCTGGTCCTATATTCAGATTTCTATTTCGAAGTCTGGAAGCCAGTTTGGTGTAATGGTGAAGTGCGGGGACTCTTCTCTGGGAGAACCGGGTTTCATTCCCCCCTCCTCCACATGCAGCTGCTGGAATGGCCTTGGGTCAGCCATAGCTCTCTTATCTGGGAGAACCGGGTTTGATTCCCCCCTCCTCCACTTGCAGCTGCTGGAATGGCCTTGGGTCAGCCATAGCTCTCTTATCTGGGAGAACCGGGTTTGATTCCCCCCTCCTCCCCTTGCAGCTGTTGGAATGGCCTTGGGTCAGCCAGACCTCTCGTAGGAGCTGGGTCAGACATAACTCTCACACAGCTGTCCTCGAAAGGGCTGCTGTGAGAGCTCTCTCAGCCCCACCCACCTTCTGGTTCTATATTCAGATTTCTATTTCAAAGTCTGGAAGCCAGTTTGGTGTAATGGTGAAGTGCGGGGACTCTTCTCTGGGAGAACCGGGTTTCATTCCCCCCTCCTCCACTTGCAGCTGCTGGAATGACCTTGGGTCAGTCAGAGCTATTGCAGGAGTTGTCTTTGAAAGCGCAGCTCCTGGGAGAGCTCTCTCAGCCCCACCCACTTGACATGGTGTCCGTTGTGGGGGAAGGAGATAAAGGAGATTGTAAGCCGCTCTGAGACGGGCGGAGTATAAATCTGCAATTCTTCTTCTTCTATGTAGAGGCAAGCAGTGGCAAACCAGAGAGCCAGTTTCTTCTTTCTCCTCCCCCTCCCTTCCTTCCATTGGAAATAATGAAGGATAGGGACACCTTGTTTGGGGGCTCATAGAACTGGACCCCCTGGTCCAATCTTTTTGAAACTTGGAGAGCATTTTGGGGAGAGGTACTGGATGCTATGCCGCAAATTTGGTGCCTCTACCTTAAAAAAACAGACACACACCCCCTAGAGCCCCAGATACCTGCAGATCAATTCTCCATTATATGGGAATCAGTCCCCATAGGGAATAATGGAGTGGCCAGCAGATATTCTCTCCCCCACCCCATGTTCTGAGGTCCCTGAAGTGGGGGGAGGGCCTGCAAACCAGGGGATCCCCTGCTCCTGCCTGGGGATTGTGCAAACCAACAACGAGCTACGTGGATAATGGAGCACTGAATTGAATTGAAAGCAGATCAGCCAGTATCATAATGCCGCTGTATAAATCAATGGTGCGGTCTCATTTGGAATAGTGTGTGCAATTCTGGTCACCACACCTCAAAAAGGATATTATAGCATTGGAAAAAGTCCAGAAAAGGGCAACTAGAATGATTAAAGGGTTGGAACACTATCCCTATGAAGAAAGGTTAAAACGCTTGGGGCTCTTGAGCTTGGAGAAACGTCGACTGCGGGGTGACATGATAGAGGTTTACAAGATTATGCATGGGATGGAGAAGGTAGAGAAAGAAGTACTTTTCTCCCTTTCTCACAATACAAGAACTCGTGGGCATTCACTGAAATAGCTGAGCAGTCGGGTTAGAATGGATAAAAGGAAGCACTTCTTCACCCAAAGGGTGATTCACACGTGGAATTCACTGCCACAGGAGGTGGTGGCAGCTACAAGCATAGACAGCTTCAAGAGGGGAATGGATAAAAATACGGAGTGGAGGTCCATCAGAGGCTATTAGCCACAGTATATTATTGGAACTATCTGGGGCAGTGATGCCCTGTATTCTTGGTGCTTGGGGGCCGGGGGGAGTGGAAGGGCTTCTAGACCCCCTGGTGAACTTTCTGATGGCACTTGGGTTGTTGTTTTTTTTTTGGCCCCTGTGTGACACAGAGTATTGGACTGGATGGGCCATTGGCCTGATCCAACATGGCTTCTCTTATGTGACACAGAGTGTTGGACTGGATGGGCCACTGGCATGATCCAACATGGCTTCTTTTATGTTCTTATGTGACACAGAGTGTTGGACTGGATGGGCCACTGGCCTGATCCAAAATGGCTTCTCTTATGTTCTTATGTGACACAGAGTGTTGGACTGGATGAGCCATTGGCCTGATCCAACAGGGCTTCTCTTATGTTCTTATGTGACACAGAGTGTTGGACTGGATGAGCCATTGGCCTGATCCAAAATGGTTTCTCTTGTGTTCTTATGTGACACAGAGTGTTGGACTGGATGGGCCACTGGCCTGATCCAAAATGGCTTCTCTTGTGTTCTTATGTGACACAGAGAGTTGGACTGGATGAGCCATTGGCCTGATCCAAAATGGTTTCTCTTGTGTTCTTATGTGACACAGAGTGTTGGACTGGATGGGCCACTGGCCTGATCCAAAATGGCTTCTCTTGTGTTCTTATGTGACACAGAGTGTTGGACTGGATGAGCCATTGGCCTGATCCGACATGGCTTCTCTTATTCTTATGTGACACAGAGTATTGGATAGGGTTGCCAAGTCCAATTCAAGAAATATCTGGGGACTTTGGGGGTGGAGCCAGGAGACATTAGGGGTGGAGCCAAGATCAAGGCTGTGACAAGCATAATTGAACTCCAAAGGGAGTTCTGGTCATCACATTTAAAGGGACGGCACACCTTTTCAATGTCTTCCTTCCATAGGAAATAATGAAGGATATGGGCACCTTCTTTTGGGGCTCACAGAATTGGATCCCCTGGTCCAATCTTTTTGAAACTTGGGGGGTATTTTGGGGAGAGGCACTAGATGCTATACTGAAAATTTGGTTCCTCTACCCCAAAAAACAGCCCCCCCCCGAGCCCTGGATATCTGCAGATCAATTCTCCATGATTTTCTATGGGAATAAATCTCCATAGGGAATAACAGAGTTCCCAGCAGACATTTCCCTCCCCTCCCCCCGCTTTCTGACGACCCTGAAGCGGGGGGGAGAGTCTCCAAACTGGGGGATCCCCTGCCCCCACCTGGGGATTGGCAACCCTAGTGTTGGACTGCAAAAGGGTTATAAAGGTATCAAAAACAGTTTGCTCCAATATAAATGTAAGAATCAATACAGAAGGGACCACAAACCCACACCCAAAGTCACTTGAATGCAAATAAATGTCCAAACTTTAGAAGAGGTGCAGGGAGTAGTTCCCATGGTAAAGTCATCCACGGAGCAAAAGGCTTCCAGAAGTTCTCACTCCGTACAGCAGGGCTAATTTGAAATTTACATGCCGGTGCTAACGAACCCTTGCATCCAGTATGCTTACAATCGGATAGTAATGATTGCAAGCATATCAGATACAAGCGTTCCTTAGCACCGGCGTGTAAATTTCAAATTAGCCTTGCTGTACGGAGTGAGAACTTCTGGAAGCCTTGTGCTCCGTGGATGTCTTTACCGTGGGAACTACAGCCTTCAATCTCTTCTAAAGTTTGGACATTGATTTGCATTCAAGTGACTTAGGGTGTGGGTTTGCGGTCCCTTCTGTATCGATTCTTACCTTTATATTGGAACAAACTGTTTTCGATACCTTTCAGGGTTGCCGAGTCCAATTTAAGAACTATCTGGGGACTTTGGTTGTGGAGCCAGGAGACTTTGGGGGTGGAGCCAGGAGACATTAGGGGTGGAGCCAAGATCAAGGCTGTGACAAGCATCATTGAACTCCAAAGGGAGTTCTGGCCACCACATTTAAAGGGATGGCACACCTTTTCAATTCCTTCCTTCCATAGAAAATAATGAAGGATAGGGGCACCTTCTTTGGGGGCTCATAGAATAGGACCTCCTGGTCCAATCTTTTTGAAACTTGGGGGGTATTTTGGGGAAAGGCACTAGATGCTATACTGAAAGTTTGGTGCCTCTACCCCAAAAAACAGCCCCCCCCAGAGCCTCAGATACCCACAGATCAATTCTCCATGATTTTCTATGGGAATAAACCTCCATAGGGCATAACAGAGTTCCCAGAAGACATTTCCCTCCCCTCCCCCCGCTTTCTGATGACCCTGAAGTGGGGGGAGGGCCTCCAAACCGGGGGATCCCCTGCCCCCACCTGGGGATTGGCAACCCTAATACCTTTATAACTCTTTGGCATTCTTATTTGTGGAGGTTGGTGTTCGCGGCGGGTTCCTTGACCCTTTTTCTCCTGCCCTGCCTGGAAATTGGCATCCCTACGAGTCTGCCATCAAAAAGTGGCCCAGGCTATCCGGAGAGCTTCTCTCTCCCCCCTCAGATGGCCCCCGCGTGCTCTGCAGAAGCCGCACCTGAATACACAGGCCCCGCTTATCCGTCTTGCCGGCTGTCCAGAATGTCATGCGCCTTCAGAGCTGGGCCCAGCCTCAGCCTGGTGGGGGGCCTGTCTTTAAGAGACACCTTAGAAAACAAGCCAGGAAAGAGACCCGGAGAGCTGCTGCCTGAAACAGGGCCAACTGGGGCTTTTTCTGTAGCAGGAATTCCTTTGCATATTAGGCCACACTAGGGTTGCCAAGTCCAAGAAGACGAAGAAGATGATATTGGATTTATATCCCGCCCTCCACTCTGAAGAGTCTCAGAGCGGCTCACAATCTCCTTTCCCTTCCTCCCCCACAACAGACACCCTGTGAGGTGGGTGGGGCTGGAGAGGGCTCTCCCAGCAGCTGCCCTTTCAAGGACAACCTCTGCCAGAGTTCTGGCTGACCCAAGGCCATTCCAGCAGGGGCAAGTGGAGGAGTGGGGAATCAAACCTGGTTCTCCCAGATAAGAGTCTGCACACTTAACCACTACACCAAACTGGCTCTCTAGCCTGGGCCGAGAGCCGCTGTCCTGATTTGCTGAACATGAATGCCAACACGGAGAGCCTTTCCCCGCTGTTCGCACAGAGGGGCCCACTTTGCAGACTGCGGGATCGACCGGCATTTCTGGCAGAAGCCGGCCGAATGCTTATGCAGGAGTAATGGGGCTTGAACGCATGTGATCATAAACATGCTGCTGATGGTGTGTGTGTGTGTGGGAGGGGCACGAGTTATAAAAGCAACAGCGTACAGAATCGCACAGCTCCTCGCTAACCACCTTTTGTTGAAAACAAGGCAGGAGTTGTGGGCTTGGTTTGGAATCGGCTACAGCAGGGATCCCCAATCCTCGGGCCGTGGACCAGTACCGGTGCGTGGCCTGTTAGCAATCGGGCCGTGAGTTGTATAATTATTTCGTTATATATTACAATGTAATAAGAAGACGATGTTGGATTTATATCCTGCCCTCCGCTCCAAATATCAGAGCCAGAGCGGCTCACAATCTCCTTTGCCTTCCTGCCCCATAACAGATGGGGCTGAGAGAGCTCTCCCCAGAAGTTGCCTTTCCAAGGACAACTCCTGCGAGAGTTATGGCTGACCCAAGGCCATGCCAGCAGGTGCAAGTGGAGGAGTGGGGAATCAAACCTGGTTCTCCCAGATAAAGAGTCCGCACACTTAACCACTACACCAAACTGGCTCTCAAGGAAGGAAGGAAGGAAGGAGATGGAGATATTGGATTTATATCCCACCCTATACTCTGAATCCCGGAGTCTAGATCGGCTCACAATCTTCTTTCCCTTCCTCCCCCAAAACAGATACCCTGTGAGTTAGGTGGGGCTTAGAGAGCTCTCCCAGAAGCTGCCCTTTCAAGGACAGCTCTGCGAGAGCTATGGCTAACCCAAGGCCATTCCAGCAGGTGCAAGTTGGGGAGTGGGGAATCAAACCCGGTTCTCCTAGATTAGAGTCTGTACACTTCACCGCCGCACCAAACTAACAGAAATAACGAGCACAATTGTATCATCCCGAAACCACCACCACCACCCTCCCCAGTCAGTGGAAATATTGTCTTCCACAAAACCAGTCCCTGGTGCCAAAAAGGTTGGGGACCGCTGGGCTAGAGAAGTCCGACCTTTCTTCCGTGAGTTCTTGCACGTGTTCTTTTCCCTTTAGCGGAGGCTTAATGTGTGGCCGTCGGCCCTTGAAGTTTTCATGGCCAGGAGGGCTATTGATTGATTTGGTTTTTATGTCAAACGTCTCCACCCCAGGTGGCGAGCCTTGAACCGTTTCGACGTGAGAGTCTCGAGATCTTAAAACAGCGTTTGGAACACCCCGTGTTCAAAAACTCCCCACTTGCCTCCCCCCAAAATTAAACACAATAAAACATGAATCGTTTGCAAAATGCATCGGCATCGCCTGCCCAGTGACATTGCTTCTGAAGCATACCCAGAATCAGGGCTATTTTTGTAGCAGGAACTCCTTTGCATATTAGGCCACACCCCCTGATGCAGCCAACCCTCCTAGAGTTTACAGTAGGCCCTGTATTAAGAGCTGCGTGGTAAAGCTGCAGTCGGAGCCCTCTGCTCACGACCTGAGTTCGATCCCAGCGGAAGCTGGTTCAGGTAGCCGGCTCCAGGTTGACTCAGCCTTCCGTCATATGAAAATATGAAGCTGCCTTCTACTGAATCAGACCCTCAGTCCATCAAAGTCAGTCTTGTCTACTCAGGCTGGCAGCGGCTCTCCAGGGTCTCAAGCTGAGGTTTTTCATACCTATTTGCATGGACCCTTTTTAGTTGGAGATGCCGGGGATTGAACCTGGGACCTTCTGCTTCCCAAGCAGATGCTCTACCACTGAGCCACCGTCCCTCCCCTGCTCTCCAGGGTCTCCAGCTGAGGTTTTTCATGCCTACTTTGCTTGGACCCTTTTTAGTTGGAGATGCCGGGGGTTGAACCTGGGACCTTCTGCTTACCAAGCAGATGCTCTACCACTCAGCAACCATCCCTCCCCTGCTCTCCAGGGTCTCCAGCTGAGGTTTTTCACGCCTACTTGCCTGGACCCTTTTAGTTGGAGATGCCGGGGATTGAACCTGGGACCTTCTGCTTCCCAAGCGGATGCTCTACCACTGAGCCACCGTCCCTCCCCTGCTCTCCAGGGTCTCCAGCTGAGGTTTTTCATGCCTACTTTGCTTGGACCCTTTTTAGTTGGAGATGCCGGGGGTTGAACCTGGGACCTTCTGCTTACCAAGCAGATGCTCTACCACTCAGCCACCATCCCTCCCCAATATGTGACTTGCCAACACCTGGCTCACATCACACACTGAGATACAGATGAACATATGAAGCTACCTTCTACTGAATCAGACCCTCAGTCCATCAAAGTCAGTATTGTCTACTCAGACTCGCAGCAGCTCTCCAGGGTCTCAAGCTGAGGTTTTTCGCGCTTATTTGCCTGGACCCTTTTGAGTTGGAGATGCCGGGGATTGAACCTGGGACCTTCTGCTTACCAAGCAGATGCTCTACCACTGAGCCACCGTCTCTCCCATCCTTCCGAGGTCGGTAAAATGAGTACCCAGCTTGCTGGGCGGAAAGTGTAAATGACTGGAGAAGGCAATGGCAAACCACCCCGAAGAAAGTCTGCCGTGAAAACGTTGTGAAAGCAACGTCACCCCAGAGTCGAAAACGACTGGTGCTTGCACAGGGGACTACCTTTACCCTTTTAAGCTCTTGGAGGATTGGCTACAACAGGGGGGGGGTCTGGCCTAATATGCAAAGGAGTTCCTGCTCCAAAACTAAAAAAAAGCCCTGCCCGGAAGAAGAAGAAGGTATTGGATTTATATCCCGCCCTATACTCTGAATCTCAGAGCAGCTTACAATCTCCTTTACCTTCCTCCCCCACAACTGATACCCTGTGAGGTAGGTGGGACTGAGAGAGCTCTGACAGAAGCTGCCCTTTCAAGAACAGCTCTACGAGAGCTATGGCTGACCCAAGGCCATTCCAGCGGCTACAGGTGGAGAAGTGGAGAAGCAACGGTGGTAGCTGTAGAAGATTTAGAATTATGGATACCGCCCTCCAGGGGGGACTGGAATCTCAGCTCATCTCCAGACTACAGAGATCAGTTCTCCTGGGGAAAAAATGGAGGCTTTGGAGGATGGGCTGTACAGTGTTGTACCCCACTGAGGTCCCTGTCCTCCCCAGGCTCCACCCCCAAATTGCCAGGAGCTTCTCAACCAGGATCTGGCAACCCCACCCCTCCATCCTCTGCTGGTGGCCAGGGAGGACTAGGGAACCCTAGTTAGATTTGAGTCCAGAAACACCTTGGAGACAATATGTTCTTGAAGGCTTTCACAGCTGGACTTCATTAGTTGTTGTAGAATTCCTGGACTGTGTGGCCGTTGCCTTGCCGTTGTGAGACCTGACGTTTCGCCAGCAACTGTGACTGGCATCCTCAGAGGTCTAACCCAGAAAACTGGAGTTCTCTCTGAGTCAAAGTGAGAAGAAGATGGTAGACAGGTAATTTATATCTCCTCAGGCTGGTGGGGTAGGGCTGAGTCATTATCTTGTGGGAGCTACCTGGGCTGTGACATGTTAATGGAGGAGCTTTCCTGAGGGGGTTCTTTTGTAAATGGATTGGCTACTAAAATTCTAACCTTATCTGTAGAGTATTTTGTGTAGACATAAATTACCTGCCTACCATCTTCTTCTCACTTTGACCCAGAGAGAACTCCAGTTTTCTGGGTTATACCTCTGAGGATGCCAGTCACAGTTGCTGGCGAAGTGTCAGGTCCCACAATGCCAAGACCACAGCCCTACAGCTCGGAAAATCTACAATAATTAACCTTGGAGATGAACAAGATTTTGGGGGTATATGCTTTCGAGAGACATCAGATCAGGCCTTTAATTCAGCAGGAGCTCCTGAACCTTTCTGAGAGTTCCCCCTCCTCCTCCACACCTACCTTATCCATTGAATAGGAGGTGCAGCTGCATAACAATTCCTGCATTAGGAGAGCGGGCAGCCAACCAGCCCCCAGCAGCCCTCATTAACCCCTGGAGAAGCCCGCACCACCCTTTCTCCACTTCTTATGTGATTTGGGGCAGTGGGTGGCTTGCTGGTCTTTTGACTATGGGAGGGGGGTTCAGGAGAGCCCCAGGTGAGCGAGGCCTGCTTGGGCTGGCTGGATCTCTAGCCAGCCCAAGCAGGCCTCGCTTGCCCGGGGCCCTCCTTCCTTGCGCCAGGTTGTCTTTGCTGCTGGGTGGCGGCAGCATATGCTAACGAGTGACGCTCCTGAGCTCCACCACCTATTTTCCTGCCCAAACAACCCGTGCTCCCAAGAACAGGCTGCGTGGCTTCTTTTCCAAGGGCCCCGCTCGCCTCTTTCACTTCAGCCGCTATGTGAGCTGAATATGAACAGGTTTCCTCTTTCCTCGGGAGGAAGGTGGGTTTTGATTTGATTTTTTTTGGGGGGGGGGTGGAGTTTGCCTGTCTTGGAAAAAAGCAGATTCTTGTCTAGCAAGCGGAGAGCGAAGGACGGAGGCCTCCGAATCCACTGGGGGCTCACCGGATCCATTCCAGCCGGAGCAGAGGCGCTTTCGACGGCTGGAGCTTACCTATGGCTGGGAGAGGTCAACGCAGTGCCTTCGGCTCTCGCACTGAGGGAGGCTTTGCCTGCTTCTGGCTTCCTGAGAGGATGAGTTATAGCTCAGGGATTTCCTTTCCCGTCTGCTCCTCTCTACCGGAGATACGTACTCCCCTCGCCCTCTCCCTTTCTCACCTCAGTCTCTTTTCTTTCCTCCCAGGACTCTCCTCGAAGGGCCCTGCAAGAGGGCAAACGGCCAAAGAAAGCAGGCTGAAACTTCCATACGGTTTTCTTCCTCAGAGGCCAGCAGTACGGGGCTGGTGGTGCTCTGACCTTTATGGGTCTTATGCCAGAAATCGGGGCTCTTCAGAAAGGTGTGAGGTGTAACTTAGATACAAAGGGGGGGGCAGGGCTGGATGAAACCCTGTGGAGGTCCCTAGGAAGCCCCGTAGCTTGGAGCCATGAGGGGAGAGGGTCATGGGGGGCCACAGGGAGAAGGGGCCGTTTAAATCATTCAGGAGGCGGGTGGCAGGAGCAGTCACCCACCCCATGCTATTCAGACCCCACCAAGCAGCTGGTTTGTGAAGAATTGTAGATTTATATCCCGCCCTTCTCCCTGAATCAGAGACACAGAGCGGCTTACAATCTCCTATGTCTTTTCCACCTCCACAACAGACACCCTGTGAGGTGGATGGGGCTGAGAGGGCTCTCCCAGCAGCTGCCCTTTCAAGGACAACCTCTGCCAGAGCTATGGCTGACCCAAGGCCATTCCAGCAGCTGCAAGTGGAGGAGTGGGGAATCAAACCCGGTTCTCCAAGATGAAGAAGAAGAATCACAGATTTATACCACGCCTTCTCTCTGAATCAGAGACACCGAGCGGCTTACAATCTCCTATGTCTTCTCCCCCACACAACAGACACCCTGTGAGGTGGGTGGGGCTGAGAGGGCTCTCACAGCAGCTGCCCTTTTAAGGACAACCTCTGCCAGAGCCATGGCTAACCCAAGGTCTTTCCAGCAGGTGCAAGTGGAGGAGGGGGGAATCGAACCCGGTTCTCCCAGATAAGAGTCCGCACACTGAACCACTACACCAAACTGGCTCTTTAAATGTCATGGGAGGGGCAGCAACTGCTCCTGGGTGCCTCTCCAACCCAATTTAAATTACACAGAAGAGAGGGGCAGCCTGGGGGTGAGGGGGCCCCCCAAACTGTCAGGGGGTGTGAACCCCTGGTTAGCTATGGGCCTGCTCCTAGGCGGTCCAAATCTCAGGGCCTGCTCACAAATTACCTCAGAGTCAGAGCACCCGCCCCACAACCAATGTTCCCTCTATGCTGCAGAGTCCTGCGAGCAAAAATTCTACGTCTTGAGTGTTATGTACGTGGACTCAAGGGAAGACTTTGGTGTTTCCGCCTGGCTCATTGGAGCCATACGGACTGAGCTTGGGCACTTGGGAACAAAGGGCTGTAGGATTCAAAACCTTCGCAGCCCAGGACCAATCACAAGCCCTCGCCGGTTTGAATGACCCAATAACGTGCTTGCATGGGAACCCAGAGATATATATATAAGTTCGATCCGTGAGCCACAACGCCAGTCTTGTACTGTAGCCTTTTACCATGTGATTCCTATTAAAGAGGTTATCACATACTTAAGCTGCCCCGTGGCGCACAGTGGTAAAGCAGCAGTACTTTGGTCTGAACTCTCTGCTCACGACCTGAGTTCGATTCCGGCGGAAGCTGGTTCAGGTAACTGGCCCAAAGTTGACCTTCCATCCTTCCGAAGTTTGGTGTAGTGGTTAAGTGTGCGGACTCTTATCTGGGAGAACCGGGTTTGATTCCCCACTCCTCCACTTGCACCTGCTGGAATGGCCTTGGGTCAGCCATAGCTCTCAGAGGAGTTGTCCTTGAAAGGGCAGCTGCTGGGAGAGCCCTCTCCAGCCCCACCCACCTTACAGGGTGTCTGTTGTGGGGGAGGAAGGTAAAGGAGATTGTGAGCCGCTCTGAGACTCTTCGGAGTGGAGGGCGGGATATAAATCCAATATCTTCTTCTTCTTCTTCAAATGAGTCTCCAGCTTGCTGGAGGGGAAGCGTAGATGACTGGGGAAGGCAATGGCAAACCACCCCGTAAAAAGTCTGCCTTGAAAACGTTGTGAAAGAAACGTCACCCCAGAGTCGGAAACAACTGGTGCTTGCACGGGGGACCTTTCCTTTTCTATCACTTACTCTGAGACTCTGCCATGCATAGAATCCCCTATATTATAGTGAGCTACTGGCGTTAATGTAGTGAGCTACTGGCATTAAAATTGTGAGCTATTGCATAAATTAGTGTGCTCTGGGGACATCCTTCCTGAGCGAAGATGAAAACGTGTGAGCTGGAGGCTAAAAATCTGTGAGCTAGCTCACGCTCACTCAGCTTAGAGGGAACACGGCTTGTGAGCAAAAATTCTACTGTGTGAGCTCCTGGCAAGAAAGTTGTGAAAAAGGAAAGGAAAAGTCCGCTGTGCAAGCACCAGTCGTTTCTGACTCTGGGGTGACGTTGCTTTCACAACGTTTTCATGGCAGGCTTTTTACGGGGTGGTTTGCCCTTGCCTTCCCCAGTCCTGTACGCTTTCTCCCCAGCAAGCTGGGGACTCATTTTACCGACCTCAGAAGGATGGAAGGCTGAGTCAACCTCGAGCCGGCTACCTGAAAACACAGCTTCCACCGGGGATCGAACTCAGGTTGTGAGCAGAGCTTAGGACTGCAGGACCGCAGCTTTAACACTCCGCGCCGCGGGGCTCTGTGACTGTGTCAAGTCGTGAGCTAATGCATCCATCGCTTTGCTCTGGGGCCATTGTTCCCGAGCGAAGACAAAAACGGCTTAGAGGGAACGCTGCCCACAACCTATGGCCTGCAGCCACCTTCTCAAAAGCCCCTTTGGCCAAGCTTCAGGGGAGAACATAAGAACATAAGAGAAGCCCTGTTGGATCAGGCCAATGGCCCATCCAGTCCAACACTCTGTGTCACATAAGAACATCAGAGAAGCCCTGTTGGATCAGGCCAATGGCCCATCCAGTCCAACACTCTGTGTCACAGAAGAACATAACAGAAGCCCTGTGGGATCAGGCTAGTGGCCCATCCAGTCCAACACTCTGTGTCACATAAGAACATAAGAGAAGTCATGTTGGGTCAGGCCAATGGCCCCTCCAGTCCAACACTCTGTGTCACATAAGAACATAAGAGAAGGCCTGTTGGATCAGGCCAGTGGCCCCTCCAGTCCAACACTCTGTGTCACATAAGAACATAAAAGAAGTCATGTTGGATCAGGCCAGTGGCCCCTCCAGTCCAACACTCTGTGTCACAGAAGAACATAAGAGAAGCCATGTTGGATCAGGCCAATGGCCCCTCCAGTCCAACACTCTGTGTCACATAAGAACATAAGAGAAGTCATGTTGGATCAGGCCAGTGGCCCCTCCAGTCCAACACTCTGTGCCACATAAGAACATAAGAGAAGGCCTGTTGGATCAGGCCAATGGCCCATCCAGTCCAGCACTCTGTGTCACATAAGAACATAAGAGAAGCCATGATGGATCAGGCCAGCGGCCCATCCAGTCCAACACTCTGTGTCCCAGAAGAACATAAGAGAAGTCATGTTGGGTCAGGCCAATGGCCCCTCCAGTCCAACACTCTGTGTCACATAAGAACATAAGAGAAGCCATGATGGATCAGGCCAGTGGCCCCTCCAGTCCAACACTCTGTGTCACATAAGAACATAAGAGAAGCCATGTTGGATCAGGCCAGTGGCTCATCCAGTCCAACACTCTGTGTCACATAAGAACATAAGAGAAGCCATGATGGATCAGGCCAGTGGCCCCTCCAGTCCAACACTCTGTGTCACATAAGAACATAAGAGAAGCCCTGTGGGATCAGGCCAGTGGCCCCTCCAGTCCCACACTCTGTGTCACATAAGAACTTAAGAGAAGCCCTGTGGGATCAGGCCAATGGCCCATCCAGTCCCACACTCTGTGTCACATAAGAACATAAGAGAAGCCCTGTGGGATCAGGCCAATGGCCCATCCAGTCCAACACTCTGAGTCACATAAGAGAAGCCATGTTGGATCAGGCCAGTGGCCCATCCAGTCCCACACTCTGTGTCACATAAGAACATAAGAGAAGCCATGTTGGATCAGGCCAATGGCCCATCCAGTCCAACACTCTGTGTCACATAAGAACATAAGAGAAGCCATGATGGATCAGGCCAGTGGCCCCTCCAGTCCAACACTCTGTGTCACATAAGAACATAAGAGACGCCCTGTGGGATCAGGCCAATGGCCCATCCAGTCCAACACTCTGAGTCACATAAGAACATAAGAGAAGCCCTGTTGGATCAGGCCAGTGGCCCCTCCAGTCCAACACTCTGAGTCACATAAGAACATAAGAGAAGCCATGTTGGATCAGGCCAGTGGCCCCTCCAGTCCAACACTCTGTGTCACATAAGAACATAAGAGAAGCCCTGTGGGATCAGGCCAATGGCCCATCCAGTCCAACACTCTGTGTCACATAAGAACATAAGAGAAGCCATGATGGATCAGGCCAGCGGCCCCTCCAGTCCAACACTCTGTGTCACATAAGAACATAAGAGAAGCCCTGTGGGATCAGGCCAGTGGCCCCTCCAGTCCCACACTCTGTGTCACATAAGAACATAAGAGAAGCCGTGTGGGATCAGGCCAATGGCCCATCCAGTCCAACACTCTGAGTCACATAAGAACATAAGAGAAGCCCTGTTGGATCAGGCCAGTGGCCCATCCAGTCCCACACTCTGTGTCACATAAGAACATAAGAGAAGCCCTGTTGGATCAGGCCAGTGGCCCCTCCAGTCCAACACTCTGAGTCACATAAGAACATAAGAGAAGCCATGTTGGATCAGGCCAGTGGCCCCTCCAGTCCAACACTCTGTGTCACACAGTGGCAAAAATTTTTATATATACACACACACTGTGGCTAATAGCCACTGATGGACCTCTGCTCCATATTTTTATCTAAACCCCTCTTGAAGGTGGCTATGCTTGTGGCCGCCACCACCTCCTGAGGCCGAGAGAGGCAAATTCGGTGATGACGCCAGCAGCAGACACACCGGGCAAGCCGGGCAAAGAACGGCTCTGTTGCTGGCTGCGCGTGGAGGCTCCAAGGGCTGCAAGCAAGGGAAAAATGAGGGGGGGGGAGGCAGCCCAGAGTCCCTGAAGGCATGGGGGCTCATAGGCCAATGCCTATTTGGCCTAATTTTTAATCCAGCTCTGGGGAGGGGGGATGGATGGAGGTTTGCCTTGGGAGCAAGCTAGGAAGTAAGGAAGTATAGCAGTGACTGTAGCCATGAAATGAAAGGATGTTTGCTCCTTGGGAGGACAGCTATGGCGAACCTGGGCAGTATAATAAAAAGTAGAGATGTCACCCTGCCCACAAAAATCCGTATAGTCAAAGCGATGGTCTTCCCAGTAGTAATGGATGGCTGTGAGAGCTGGACCATAAGGAAGGCCGAGCACAGAAGAATAGATGCTTTTGAGCTGTGGTGCTGGAGAAGAATCTTGGACTGCAAGAAGATCCAATCAATCAGTCCAAAGGGAAATCAACCCAAACTGTTCCCTGGAAGGTCAGATGCTGAAGCTTAAGCTCCAATACTTTGGTCACCCAATGAGAAGGGAGCACTCGCTGGAGAAGACCCTGATGCTGGGAAAGACATCACCCTGCCAACAAAAGTCCGTATAGTCAAAGCGATGGTATTCCTAGTACTAATGTATGGCTGTGAGAATTGGACCATAAGGAAGGCCGAGCGCAGAAGAATAGACGCTTTCGAGATGTGGTCCTGGAGAAGACTCTTGAGAGTCCCTTGGACTGCAAGAAGATCCCATCAGTCAGTCCTGAGGGAAATCAACCCAGACTGTTCCCTGGAAGGTCGAAGGCTGATGCTGGGAAAGACAGAAGGCAAAAGAAGAAGGGGACAGAGGAGATGGCTGGACAGCGTTACTGATGTAACAAACACGAGTTTGAGCAGACTTTGGAGGCTGGTGGAAGACAGGAGGGCCTGGTGTGACTTTGTCCAGGGAGTCACAAAGAGTGGGACTCGACTGTGCGACTGAACAACAACAACAAAAACAGAGATTTTGGAAGCATTTAGAGAGAAATGTTCCTACATTTAGGACAGATCAGGGGACATTCATTACGACAACGAATAAAAAGATGCTGCAATAGACTGATCTCCAGGCAATAAGGATTTGTTCCTCTGGAGAAAATGGCTGCTCTAGAAGGTGGACTCCATGGCAGGGGTGACCAAAGTGTGACTCGGGAGCCACATGTGGCTCTTTCACACATATTGTTCAGTTCCGCAGGGCCTGTGAGACGACCCTCTTCCGGCTAGCCTACACCTAGCTAAGATGAGAACTCAATGTAGCTTGCTTGACGTCTGTTCTATATGTGATTGGAATGTTTACTGGTTTTTAAGGTTTTAATTGTTTTAAATGTTTAATTGTCTATATATTTAAATTGTTTAATTGTATGTTTGACTAATTTCTGGAAGCCGCCCTGAGCCACTTGTGGGAAGGGTGGGATACAAACAAACAAACAAACAAACAAATAAATATTGTGTGGCTCTTGAAGCCACAACCGCCCCGTCGGCTGGCTCGGAGAAGGTATTTCTCTCTTTAGCCCACTTCTCCAAGGCAAGACAGCTGGCAGCTTGGCAAATGCATTTAAAGTTAAAGTTGCTTTCTTTCCACATCTCCTTCCCTTCTTTCCTTCCTTCCTGTTTGGTACAGTGGTTAAGTGTGCGAACTCTAATCTGGGAAAACCAGGTTTAATTCCCCACTCCTCCACTTACAGCTGCTGGATTGCTCTTGGGTCAGCCATGGCTCTGAGACTCTGATTCAGAGAGAAGGGCAGGGTATAAATCTGCATTCTTCTTCTTCTCTTCTCCTTCCTTCCTCCTTCCCTCCCTTCCGACCTTAATGTCTTGTGGCTCTCAAACATTTGACATTTATTCTATGTAGCTCTTGTGTTAAGCAAGTTTGGCCACCACCACCCCCGCTCTGTGGCATTTCACCCCATTGAAGTCCCTCCCTTCCCCAAACTTTGCTCTCCTCCAACCCCGCCTCCCCCAATCCTCCAGGAATTTCCCAGCCCTGAATTGGCAAGCAACCCAAGGCTGGAACTACGATCACAATCGATATTATTGATTAAGTAAATATACCAGCCCTGACTTGGATGGCCCAGGCTAGCCCAATCTAGGATCTATTAGGATATTTGGTGAACACAGCAGTCAAAGAAGTGTGATGCTGGAGGCTCTAAGTGTGGCCAAATTGAGATCGCCAACCCTAAAACTTTGGAGTGAAGAAGGGACTGCACCATGCGTGCTAGTAGGGGATTTTCCTTCCGCCTCCCTCTCTCCCTCCCACCCTGGAACATTGCCGCCAGGAGCTCCATCTGCCCCCCCCCTCCCGGCCCATTCCACACTGCTTCCTCTACCACTGGGTTTTCCGCCTCTCTCCTCTCCACCTGTTGCTTTTGCTGCGGCACTGCACTGTGCCCTGCTCGGCTCTCCTGGCTGCGGCTGCCGCTTCGCTGGCTCAGCCACAGCAAAAAGAAAATGCGAAAAGAAGACCGTGCCGGAGGGCCCCCTGAGAGTCAGGGGGCAGTGCCCCGCACAGCCCCACCCCATGTGGCTACAAGCCTGCCCCAGCCCCTCTCTCCCGTCATCCGCAAAGGCGAAACACCCGCGAGCTTGGCTGGATTCTCGGGTGCCTTTTTTGATTTCAGGGGGCCGGAGCGGCATCTCCGGCCTCATTGGCCGGAAGAGAGCAGTTGGCCTTCCCCCATTGGCCGGCCGGGCTCCGGCCCCGAGCTCTTGACCCCTCCCAAGGACTTATATCCAGGAGGCTCTTGCGCCGGTCCCTCTAGAAGCTGGCGGAGAGGCGGTCTGGCTGGCTGGGGGGCGTGCGCAACAGCTGTGCGCTCTTGGAGAGGCCAAGGAGCGGAGCGCGCGCTTGGAGAGGCCCAGGAGCGGAGGCGTGGAGAGGCCGGTTCCTTCGCCCCCTGCTCGCTCTCTCTCGGCCCGGCTGCCTCGCGGAGGTTCTCTCGGGGAGGCGGGGGCCCCTCTGCAGCCACCCAGGTGGGGCAGCCATGGCCTTCGCCCTGCTGAGACCCGTGGCCGCCCCCCACGTCCAGCTGTACCCGGACCTCTGCCTCCTCTCCGAGGAGGACGAGGAGGAGACGCGCAGCGAGAGCGACGCCTCCTCGTCCGACCAGTCGTCCTCCGCCGGCTGCTGCGCGGCCGGCCCGGTGGTGGTGGTCAAGCAGCGGCAGGCGGCCAACGCCCGCGAGCGGGACCGGACCCAGAGCGTCAACACGGCCTTCACCGCCCTGCGCACCCTCATCCCCACCGAGCCCGTCGACCGCAAGCTCTCCAAGATCGAGACCCTCCGCCTGGCCTCCAGCTACATCGCCCACCTGGCCAACGTCCTGCTCCTGGGCGAGGGAGGCGACGGCGACGGGCAGCCTTGCTTCCGCGCCCTCTGCGGCGCCAAGGGCGAGAGGGAAGCCAAGCGGCCGCGCAGCATCTGCACTTTCTGCCTCAGCAACCAGAGGAAGGGGGTGAGTCGCTTGGGTGGAGCTTTTTTTGGGGGGGGGAGCAGGGTTGCTTCTGCCAAAAGCAGGGCCGGGTTAACAATGAGGCCGAGTAGGCACTGGCCTATGGGGCCCCACGCCTTTAGGAGCCCCGGGCTGACTCCCCCCCTTTCCCCCCTGCTTGCAGCCTTTCCAGCCTGCAGGCGCAGCCAACAACTGAGCCACTCTTTGCCTGACTCGCCTGGTGCGGCTGCTGCTGGCCTCATCTCCAAGTTTGCCTCTCTCTACTTCTCCCCGTGGCGCAGAGTGGTAAAGCTGCAGTACCGTAGTTGGAGCTCTCTGCTCGTGACCTGAGTTCGTGACAGAGAGCCAGTTCGGTGTAGTGGTTAAGTGTGCGGACTCTTATCTGGGAGAGCCAGGTTTGATTCCCCATTCCTCCACTTGCACCTGCTGGCATAGCCTTGGGTCAGCCATAGCTCTGGCAGAGGTTGTCCTTGAAAGCGCAGCTGCTGGGAGAGCCCTCTCCAGCCCCACCCACCTCACAGGGTGTCTGTTGTGGGCGGGGGGAGGTAAAGGAGATTATGAGACTCTGAGACTCTTTGGAGTGGAGGGCGGGATATAAATCCAATATCTTCTTCGATCCTGGCGAAAGCTGGGTTTTCAGGCAGCCAGCTTGAGGTTGACTCAGCCTTCCCTGCTTGAGGTTGACTCAGCCTTCCCTCCTTCCGAGGTCGGTCAAATGAGAAAAGGTCAAATGAGAAAAGGGCAGGGTATAAATCTGCAGTCGTCGTCTTCTTCTGTGACAGCCCTGAGTTGGTCTAGAACCTTCCCGATTTGTCTTCTGGTTGGTCCAAAGAATCCCTAAAGCTCTCTTCCAACACCACATTTTAATTTTTGTGAATACGGAGTCGGAAAGAGGATTTTAAATTTCCCAGAAAGGGAGGCATAACTGCGCTTGAATTTGGGGGAATTCTTAACCAGCTCACTCAAATTCATGTCACAAGTTTCCCTCCGAACCAAGCACAGTCTACAAGATAATGTTCCGTCTGCCAGCCTCTCAGAGTCCAACCCATTCTTCTCGAAGGGCCACGAAAACATTGAAAGAAAAATACTTGCTCTGAAGAACAAATAAAGAATGAATAATAATCATTGTATGGCCTTGAGTGAAGTATAGCCGGGAGATTCTAAGATTGCCTGGCAGGCAGTAGCTCTATTAGTGTTAAGCACCACTAGGTGGTAAGCTCGACTTGTTTTTAAGGCAAGAGATGTGTCAGAGGCGGTGTGCATCACGCACTGCATTGTGCAGGGGGTTAGACTTTCTCTTGTGTGGCCACAGAGGCACGATGAGGATTTCCATCCGTCTGCTTTCTATGTCTTGGTTAATTTTCCCCATTTTTTGTGAGAGAAAAAATATTTGAAAGTGTGTCCAGTCTTAGAGTTCAGCAAAATTCTCCCAGAAGGTTTGAACAATGGTGCTCAGATGCAAGTATTGGGGGGGGGGGGAAACGCGGGTAATAAGGAAAGAGCACAATAAAATTTAGAGCCGGGGGAAGCTACACTTGTTTTTAAGAAGAAGAAGATATTGGATTTATATCCCGCCCTCCACTCCAAAGAGTCTCAGAGCGGCTCACAATCTCCTTTCCCTTCCTCCCCCACAACAGACACCCTGTGAGGTAGATGAAGATATTGGATTTATATCCCACCCTCCACTCCGAAGAGTCTCAGAGCGGCTCACAATCTCCTTTCCCTTCCTCCCCCACAACAGACACCCTGCGAGGTAGATGAAGATATTGGATTTATATCCCGCCCTCCACTCCAAAGAGTCTCAGAGCGGCTCACAATCTCCTTTCCCTTCCTCCCCCACAACAGACACCCTGTGAGGTAGATGAAGATATTGGATTTATATCCCGCCCTCCACTCCGAAGAGTCTCAGAGTGGCTCACAATCTCCTTTCCCTTCCTCCCCCACAACAGACACCCTGTGAGGTAGATGGGGCTGGAGAGGGCTCTCCCAGCAGCTGCCCTTTCGAGGACAACCTCTGCCAGAGCTATGGCTGACCCAAGGCCATTCCAGCAGCTGCAAGTGGAGGAGCGGGGAATCAAACCTGGTTCTCCCAGATAATTGCAGGCACACTTAACCACTACACCAAACTGGCTAGAGATGTTTCAGAGCTGGTGTGCCATTCTGTACCGCCGCATCACGTATTGGTGAGTTTCCTGCATTGTGCAGGGGGTTGGACTAGATGACCCTCGAGGTCCCTTCCAACGCGATGATTCTAAGAATCTATATTCTGAACCTGGAACTGGACTTTGCCTTTATCTACGTTTGTTCACTGGAAAGAATGTGTCTTTTCCATGTACCAATGTATCTGCACATGGATTCTCGGTATACCATTACGGAACTTGCTTTTTCAAAGTTCCTGGTCTTGCAGAGAAACCCGGACCCTTATGCCTGCTTCGCCTGTCTGCCTACCACACCGTGAATACGCACACAACAGGGGACACAACTTGCTACCAGTGTTCCATCCAAGCTGCAGAATCTTATGAGCAAATTTTTGGCTTTGTGAGCTGCTGCCATTAAAGTTGGGAGCTACTGGCATTACAGTGGAGAGCTACTGCATAAACCAGGGGTGGGGAACCTCTGTCCCGAGGGCCGTATATGGCCCTCGAGGTCACTTGGTGTGGCCCTCGGGGATTGCTGGGCCGAACCGAGCCATGTGGCAGCCTCCCTGGGGCCTGGCTGGCCAGTGAGGATCGTGGGGCCCAGCCATGCTGTGCAGCAGCCTCCCCAGGGCCAGGCAGGGATCGCAGGGCCCAGATGTACTGTGCGGCAGCCTCCCTGGGGCCTGGCTGGCCAGCGAGGATCGTGGGGCCCAGCCGTGCTGTGCAGCAGCCTCCCTAGGGCCAGGCACGGATCACAGGGCCCAGATGTACAGTGCGGCAGCCTCCCTGGGGCCTGGCTGGCCGGCCAGAATTGCTGCAGGGCCTGGAAAAATGACTGTCCCAGTTCAGTTTGCTCTTGATTATCCCAGAGGGTGTGGCCTAATATGCTAATGAGTGTGTGACGTAATATACTAATATTAGGGGATATGTTCTAATATGCTACTGAGTTCCTGCTGGGCTTTTTCTACAAAAAAGTCCTGGATCTATGCATTTGCCTAGGGCGCCGGCCAGGTGTGGTGTTTGTGTGTGCGCCAGATTAGGCTCTCCCCACATGACTTCAAATAGAAAAACAATTATTTGCATAAATTTTGCCGGCCTGGATCATTCTCCCTCAGCGGAGCACTGTTTTTTAAGTTGGTAATTTTTCATGGCCCACGAATGATGTTGTAAATATCCATATGGCCCTTGGCAGAAAAAAGGTTCCCCACCCCTGGCATAAACTATTGTGCTCTGGGCTCGTCCTTCCTCAGCTAAGACAAAAATATGTGAGCTGGAGGCTTAAAAATCTGTGAGCCAGCTCGCTCTAGCTCAGTTTATAGGGAACACTGCTTGCTTTCAGCGTTCTCCTCTAAGCTGAGTTAGTGTGAGCTAGCTGACCGTTTTTTTTAGCCTCTGGCTCTCACATTTTTGTCTTAGCTGAGGGGCCATCCCGCTTTTTTTGTAGAATTCATTTGCCTATTAGGCCACTCCCCCCCCCCTACACATCACCATTGTTTCACACAAGGCTTTTTTGTAGAAAAAGTCCAGCAGGTGCCTATTTGCGTATTAGGCATTTTACCAACCTCAGAAGGATGGAAGGCTGAGTCAACCTCAAGCCAGCTACCTAAAAACCCAGCTTCCGCCAGGGATCGAACTCAGATCATGAGCAGAGCTTTGAACTGCAGTACTGCAGCTTTAACACTCTGCACCACAGGGTTCTAATAGTGTAGTGTAGTGTAGTATAGAGCAGAATATAAATCCAGTATCATCATCATCTTCTCTGAATTAGTGACCCCCCAAACATCCTTTCATGAACAGCTTTGCTCAAGTCTTACAAACTGAGGGCGTGGTTTCCATCCATCTCATGTCAGGTCTTCCTCGTTTTCCTGCTGCCTTCTGCTTTTCCACATGTGATTGTCTCTTCCAGCAACTCTCTTTTCTGTGGCCCCAGAAGGCAGGACCAGAACCAGTGGGTTGAAATTAAATCAAAAGAGTTTCGGGCTCAACATTAGGAAGAACTTCCTGACCGTTAGAGCGGTTCCTCAGTGGAACGGGCTTCCTCGGGAGGTGGTGGGCTCTCCTTCCTTGGAGGTTTCTCAACAGAGGCTAGATGGCCATCTGACAGCAATGAAGATCCTGTGAATTTAGGGGGAGGTGTTTGTGAGTTTCCTGCATTGTGCAGGGGGTTGGACTAGATGACCCTGGAGGTCCCTTCCAACTCTATGATTCTATGACAAGCTGGAACGGGTCCAGAGGAGGGCGACGAAGATGGTGAGAGGTCTGGAGACCAAGTCCTACGAGGAAAGGTTGAAGAAGCTGGGGATGTTTAGCCTGGAGAGAAGGCAGATGAGAGGTGATAGGATCACCATCTTCAAGCCCTTGAAGGGCTGTCCTATAGAGGAGGGGGTGGAATTGTTTTCTGTGGCCCCAGAAGGTCGGGCCAGAACTAATGGGCTGAAATTAAATCAAGAGTTTCCGACTCAACATGAGGAAGAACTTCCTGACAGTTAGAGCACTTCCTCAGTGTAACAGGCTTCCTCCTTAGGAGACGGTGGGCTCTCTTTCCATGGAGGCTTTTAAACAGAGGCTGGATGGCCATCTGACAGCAATGAGGATCCTGTTAATTTAGGGGGACTTAATAGAAAGCACCTCTGTGCCCCCTCAACCTCGTATCCAGACTGAACATTCTGAAGTCCTTCACAAATCACAAAACAATGACTCACCTTAATACAACCAGGTGGGCTCTCTCTCTCTGTTCCCCTTCGCGTTCACCTGTTCAGACTAGACCAGGGGTGGCCAAATTTGCTTCGTGTAAGAGCCGCATAGAATAAACGTTAGCTGTTTGAGAGCCACAAGACACGAACACCAGATGTTTGAGAGCAGCGAGGCGGGCGGGCAGGAAGGAGGTCGATGGGGCAGGAGGAGGGAGAGATGGAAAGAAAGCAACTTGCAATGCGTTCTCCGAGCTGTCGGGTGGCTTGGCTCGGAGAAGCGATTGAAAGAGAGAAATGCCTTTGCCAAGCTGACCGGTCGAGTGGTGGGGGCTTCAAGAGCCGCGCAATATGTGTGAAAGTGCCACGTGCGGCCCCCGAGCCGCACTTTGGCCACCCTCGGACTAGCCTGTGGATTTTGGCCCAGCTTCTTTGAGCCCAAGTTTTTGTGTTAGTGTACTAAATTCCTGAACAATATTACTCTTGTGGCACAAAGACTGTGACAGGCTTTCGACAGCAGCAGCTGGAGAATTCCGTGGGCGGGGCAAAATCACCTTGGAACAGACTTCGAGGAATTTAGCCACGCCCGGCTCTAAGTTATAGATAGGGGTGCCAATCTCCAGGTGAGGGCAGGGGATCCCCTGGTTTGGAGGCCCTCCCCCTGCTTCAGGGTCATCAGAAAGCGGGAGGGAAATGTCTGCTGGGCACTCCGTTATTCCCGACGGAGGCTGATTCTTATCAGGTATAATAGGGAATTGATCCACTGATATCTGGGGCTCTCAGGGGAACTGTTGTTTGAGGTAGAGGCACCAAATTTACAGCACAGCATCCGAGGCCACTCCTCAAAACACCCACCAGGTTTCAAAAGGATTGGACCAAGGAGTCCCATTCTATGAGCCCCAAAAGAAGGTGCCCCTATCCTTCATTGTTTCCAGTGGAGGGAAGGCATTGAAAAGGTGTGCACAGAGTGGTGTGTGGCCACAGCGGTGTGGTGGCCACAGAGCCAGCGTGTGGAAGTAGGCAGGGTAAGTGGCTGCCTAAGGCCCAACGGCTCCCCCGCATCCCCAATGAGCCAGGCCTGGGGCTTGCATCCTGCGCGCCTTGCAAGGCACGCTGGAATCAACCATCTGCTCCCCCCACCGGATAGGGGGCAGGGCTTTTGTCCCACGCGCCTTAAGAACATAAGAGAAGCCATGTTAGATCAGGCCAATGGCCCATCCAGTCCAACACTCTGTGTCACAGAAGAACATAAGAGAAACCATGTTGGATCAGGCCAATGGCCCATCCAGTCCAACACTCTGTGTCACAGAAGAACATAAGAGAAGCCGTGTTGGATCAGTCCAACGCTCCATCCAGTCCAACGCTCCATCCAGTCCAATGCTCTGTGTCACATAAGAACATCAGAGAAGCCCTGTTGGATCAGGCCAATGGCCCATCCAGTCCAACACTCTGTGTCACATAAGAACATCAGAGAAGCCGTGTTGGATCAGTCCAACGCTCCATCCAGTCCAACGCTCCATCCAGTCCAACACTCTGTGTCAAATAAGAACATCAGAGAAGCCCTGTTGGATCAGGCCAATGGCCCATACAGTCCAACACTCTGTGTCACATAAGAACATAAGAGAAGCCATGTTGGGTCAGGCCAGTGGCCCCTCCAGTCCAACACTTTGTATCACACAGTGGCCAAAAATTTATATATATATACACACACACTGTGGCTAATAGCCATTGATGGACCTCTGCTCCATATTTTTATCTAACCCCCAGAGTTTTACCATGTACCTTGCAGTACCATGGAGTTTTGCCACTAATCCTAGAGCATTTTCAGTGCGACACTCTAGGACTCGCACTAAAAACTCTATGATACCGTAGAGTGTCATTGTGAGTCCTAGAGCATCCCCGGTGCAATGCCCTTGGCATGACGACGTCAGTTGGCAATCCTAATCCTCCCCCTCCCCCTTTGTATTGTGAGGAGCCCGGGGTCATGCCTGCTGTGAATTCGTGGCATCCGTGCTAGAAGATCTGGCCCTTTTGGACTGAGGGGAAAGAACTCTGTATGTCAGGGGTGGCCAACGGTAGCTCTCTAGATGTTTTTTGTCTGGGAGGAGTCAGCAGTCTTGACTTGGAATGTTGAATGTTTTGATTAATGAATATATGAAATACTGCAAGACCCCGTTTTGGACATCTGACGAAGCTATTCAGTGTGAAACGGCCGGCTGCAGCGTGCGGCCCCGTGATCAACTCATGGAATTGGGGTTTCGCTCTTGCCCCACTGGCAGTCTCTGAAAAATGGCATGATGATTTCCTCATGAAGTGTGGAAATGATTGTGGTGGAATTTGATGTATCTTGGACTGATGATTCAAGTTTTCCCGGTTTGCCGGGTTTTTGCTGAGTCAATTTGATGTCGTAGGAATTCACTGGTGCAATTTGATGTTATCAGCTTTGTGCGAAATGTATTTTTAAAACTCTTTGAATTATACGCCTTAATAGTTTGAATACGTTGCCAGTGATTTGTAACCGTGACCTTTTCCGGTTTTCATATTTGCTGTGAATTCATGGCATCCGTGCTAGAAGATCTGGCCCTTTTGGGCTGAGGGGAAAGAACTCTATATGTCAGGGGTGGCCAAGGGTAGCTCTCCAGATGTGTTTTGCCTACAGCTCCCATCAGCCCCAGCCAGCATGGCCGATGGCTGGGGCTGATGGGAGCAGTAGGCAAAAAACATCTGGAGAGCTACCCTTGGCCACCCCTGCTGTATGTGCTTGAATAAGAACATAAGAGAAGCCATGTTGGATCAGGCCAATGGCCCCTCCAGTCCAACACTCTGAGTCACATAAGAACATAAGAGAAGCCATGTTGGATCAGGCCAATGGCCCACCCAGTCCAACACTCTGAGTCACATAAGAACATAAGAGAAGCCATGTTGGATCAGGCCAATGGCCCCTCCAGTCCAACACTCTGTGTCACATAAGAACATAAGAGAAGCCATGTTGGATCAGGCCAATGGCCCCTCCAGTCCAACACTCTGAGTCACATAAGAACATAAGAGAAGCCATGTTGGATCAGGCCAATGGCCCACCCAGTCCAACACTCTGAGTCACATAAGAACATAAGAGAAGCCATGTTGGATCAGGCCAATGGCCCCTCCAGTCCAACACTCTGTGTCACATAAGAACATAAGAGAAGCCATGTTGGATCAGGCCAGTGGCCCCTCCAGTCCAACACTCTGAGTCACATAAGAACATAAGAGAAGCCATGTTGGATCAGGCCAATGGCCCCTCCAGTCCAACACTCTGTGTCACATAAGAACATAAGAGAAGCCATGTTGGATCAGACCAGTGGCCCCTCCAGTCCAACACTCTGTGTCACATAAGAACATAAGAGAAGCCATGTTGGATCAGGCCAGTGGCCCCTCCAGTCCAACACTCTGTGTCACACAGTGGCCCCCCCCAAATTTTTATACATACACACACACACACTGTGGCTAATAGCCACTGATGGACCTCTGCTCCATATTTTTATCTAAACCCCTCTTGAAGGTGGCCATGCTTGTGGCCGCCACCACCTCCTGTGGCAGTGAATTCCACATGTCAATCACCCTTTGGGTGAAGAAGTACTTCCTTTTATCCGTTTTAACCTTTCTGCTCAGCAATTTCATCGAATGCCCACGAGTTCTTGTATTGTGAGAAAGGGAGAAAAGTACCTCTTTCTCTACTTTCTCCATCCCATGCATTATCTTGTCAACCTCTATCATGTCACCCCCGCAGTCGACGTTTCTCCAAGCTAAAGAGCCCCAAGCGTTTCAACCTTTCTTCATAGGGAAAGTGTTCCAGCCCTTTAATCATTTTAGTTGCCCTTTTCTGGACTTTCTCCAATGCTATAATATCCTTTTTGAGGTGCGGCGACCAGAACTGCGCACAGTACTCCGAATGAGACCGCACCATCGATTTATACAGGGGCATTACAGGAATGCACTTGATCTGTGATTTTGCTCTGTTTGCATCATGCAAAACTGAGAACAGAATCCAAGTTCTAGAACTAACAATTCCGTGGTTGCCTGTTCCAGGTTGGGAAACTCCTGCAGATTTGGGGATGGAGCCTGGGGAGGACAGCAACCTCAGTGGGGGTAGTTCACCCTCCAAAGCAGCCCTTTTTCTGCAGGTGAGCTGCAATTCTGGGGGAATCCCCCGGCCCCACCTGGAGACCGGCATCCCTATCCAACTCTTTTAAAGCTGGGAAATTTGGGGGTGGAGTCTTGAAGGACATCTCAGCAGGCTGCAAAGCCAGACGACCCAACCTCCAAAGCAGCCGTTTTCTCCATGGTAACTAATATCTGCCTTCGGAAGATCGGTTGATATACTGGGCAATCTCCAGGCCCCACCTGGAGGTTGGCAAACCCAAATCACTGTGCCGAGGGGCGGAATGCTAGCAGGAGCTCCTTTGCATATTAGGCCACGTCCCCCTGATGCAGCCAATCCTCCAAGAGCTCACGAGGCTCTTTTTTTTGTAAGCTCTCGGAGGATTGGCTACGTCAGGGGGGGGGTGTGGCCTGAAATGCAAAGGAGCTCCTGCTAGAATTCCGCCCCTGTGCGTATGAAAAATGTGTGTCTTGGGTACTTCAGCATGACAGCAGTGCAGAACTCCGTTCTTGCCTGGATGTCTTTTGAAGGGTTGCTAGCTCCGTGCCGAGGAATACCTGGAGATTTGGGGAGTCGAGCCCGGGGTGAGCAGGGTTTGGGGAGGGACAGGCCTTCAGCAGGGCATAAAGCCATCGGGTTCACCCTCCAAGGGAACTGGTCTTGGTTATCTGGAGATCAATCGTAATAGCTGGAGATAGAATCATAGAGTTGGAAGGGACCTCCAGGGTCATCTAGTCCAACCCCCCTGCACAATGCAGGAAACTCACAAACACCTCCCCCTAAATTCACAGGATCCTCATTGCTGCCAGATGGCCATCCAGCCTCTGTTGAAAACCCTCCATGGAAGGAGAGCCCAACACCTCCTGAGGAGAAAGCCTGTTCCACTGAGGAACCACTCTAAACTCACAAACACCTCCCCCTAAATTCACAGGATCCCCATTGCTGCCAGATGGCCCTCTAGCCTCTTTTTAAAAACCTCCAAGGAAGGAGAGCCCACCACCTCCTGAGGAGGAAGCCTGTTCCACTGAGGAATCGCTCTAACGGTCAGGAAGTTCTTCCTAATGTTGAGCCGGAAACTCTTCTGATTTAATTTCAACCCATTGGTTCTGGTCCTGCCTTCTGGGGCCCACAGAAAACAATTCCGCACCCTCCTCTATAGGACAGCCCTTCAAGGACTTGAAGATGGTGATCCCTATCACCTCTCAGCCGCCTCCTCTCCAGGCTAAACATCCCCAGCTCCTTCAACCTTTCCTCATATGTACTTGGCCACTCAGCCAGGGATAGGATAGGATAGGATAGGATAGGATAGAACAGAACAGAACAGAACAGAACAGAATAGAATAGAATCATAGTGTTGGAAGGGACCTCTAGGAGGCATCTAGTCCAACCCCCTGCACAATTCAGGAAACTTGCAAATACCTCCCCCCAAATTCACAGGATCCTCATTGCTGTCAGAGGGCCATCTAGCCTCTGTTTAAAAAACCTCCAAGGAAGGAGAGCCCACCACCTCCTGAGGAGGAAGCCCTGTTCCACTGAGGAACCGCTCTAACAGTCAGGAAGTTCTTCCAGATGTTGAGCCGGAAACTCTTCTGATTTAATTTCAACCCCTTGGTTCTGGTCCTACCTTCTGGGGGCCACAGAAAACAATTCCACACCCTCCTCTATAGGACAGCCCTTCAAGGACTTGAAGATGGTGATCCTATCACCTCTCAGCTGCCTCCTCTCCAGGCTAAACGTCCCCAGCTCCTTCAACCTTTCCTCACAGGACTTGGTCTCCAGACCCCTCACCGTCTTCGTCGCCCTCCTCTGGACTTGTTCCAGCTTGTCCAGATCCTTCTTAAAATGTGATCTCCAGGTGCTTCCTGGAGGTTGGTAACCTTAGCATTGTCCCTTCAAGTACCCTTGCAGAAATCACTGCTGGAGAAAAAACATTCTTTAGGACAACTGATGTGGGGGTATTTTGTGATTGAGTTAACATGTAGATTAAGTAGGGTTGCCAAGTCCAATTCAAGAAATATCTGGGGACTTTGGATGGTGGAGCCAGGAGACCCTGGGGGTGCATGATTGAACAGTGAAGGGAGTTATGGTCGTCACGTTGAAAGGGACCGCACACCCTTTCAATGCCTTTCCTCCACTGGAAACAATGAAGGACAGGGGCACTTTCTTTGGGGGATCATAGAACTGGACACCCTAAGCCCATCTTTCTGAAACTTTGTGGGTTATTTGGGAAGAGGCACAGGATGCTATGCTGAAAAATTGGTGCCTCTACCTCAAAAAACAGCCCCCCGCCCCTCCAGAGCCCCAGATACCCGCAGATCAATTATCCATTATACCTTAAGGGAATCTGTCTCCATAGGGAATAATGGAATGTCCAGCAGACATTCCCCCCCCACCACTTTCTGATGACCCTGAAGCGGGGGGAGGGCCTCCAAATGGGAGAATCTCCTGCCCCCACCTTGGGATGGGCAACCCTAATGTTAACATATATAAGTCCAAATGTGCTTGCCATCACTGGACGAGCGCCTGAGAAGAAAGGTTGAAACGCTTGGGGCTCTTTAGCTTGGAGAAACGTCGACTGCGGGGTGACATGATAGAGGTTTACAAGATAATGAATGGGATGGAGAAAGTAGAGAAAGAAGTCCTTTTCTCCCTTTCTCACAATAAGAGAACTCGTGGGCATTCGATGAAATTGCTGAGCAGTCAGGTTAAAACGGATAAAAGGAAGTACTTCTTCACCCAAAGGGTAATTAACAAGTGGAATTCACTGCCACAGGAGGTGGTGGCGGCTGCAAGCATAGCCAGCTTCAAGAGGGGGTTAGATAAAAATATGGAGCAGAGGTCCATCCGCGGCTATTAGCCACAGTGTGTATATATGTGTGTATAAGGTTGGAACGCTTGGGGCTCTTTAGCTTGGAGAAACGTCGACTGCGAGGTGACATGAGAGAGGTTTACGAGATTATGCATGGGATGGAGAAGGTAGAGAAAGAAGTCCTTTTCTCCCTTTCTCACAATACGAGAACTCGCGTGCATTCGATGAAATTGCTGAGCAGTCAGGTTAAAACGGATAAAAGGAGGTACTTCTTCACCCAAAGGGTGATTAACAAGTGGAATTCACTGCCACAGGAGGTCGGTGGCGGCTGCAAGCATAGCCAGCTTCAAGAGGGGGTTAGATAAAAATATGGAGCAGAGGTCCATCCGTGGCTATTAGCCACAGTGTGTATATATGTGTGTATAAGGTTGGAACGCTTGGGGCTCTTTAGCTTGGAGAAACGTCGACTGCGAGGTGACATGAGAGAGGTTTACGAGATTATGCATGGGATGGAGAAGGTAGAGAAAGAAGTCCTTTTCTCCCTTTCTCACAATGCAAGAACTCATGGGCATTCAATGAAATTGCTGAGGCAGTCAGGTTAAAACGGATAAAAGGAAGTACTTCTTCACCCAAAGGGTGATTAGCATTTGGAATTCACTACCACAACCATAGCCAGCTTCAAAAGGGGATTGGATAAAAATATGGAGCAGAGGTCCACCAGTGGCTATTAGCCACAGTGTGTGTATATTGGCCACTGTGTGACGCAGTGTTGGACTGGATGGGCCATTGGCCTGATCCAACATGGCTTCTCTTATGTTCTTATGTGACACAGAATGTTGGACTGGAGGGGGCCACTGGCCTGATCCAACATGGCTTCTCTTATGTTCTTATGTGACACAGAATGTTGGACTGGAGGGGCCACTGGCCTGATCCAACAGGGCTTCTCTTCTGTTCTTATGTGACACAGAGTGTTGGACTGGAGGGGACACTGGTGTGATCCAACAGGGCTTCTCTTATGTTCTTATGTGACACAGAATGTTGGACTGGATGGGACACTGGCCTGATCCAACATGGCTTCTCTTATGTTCTTAATTGGAAGCATTTTCTTTCAATGGAACTTTGTTCTCACATCTTTTATTGGTTTGCTGATTTGCTGTTTACAGGCCTTCCCAAATGCTTTAATCCAACCTTAGCTATGCATTGCTCAGTTACTTACGCATCTTGTCTCTAACCAGCCCTTCCTGGCAACTCAACCCTACTCCCACTTATATGTAATGGTGGAGGAAGAAGTGGTAGGGTTGCCAATCCCCAGGACGGGGGGCAGGGGATCGCCTGGTTTGGTGGCCCTCCTTCCGTTTCAGGGTCATCAGAAAGTGCGTGTTCCCATAGGGTTTAATGGGGAATTGATCCACAGTTATCTTGGGCTCTGGGGGGCTGTCTTTTAAGGGAGAGGCATCAATGTTGTAGCAAAGCTTCTCTCCAAAGTACCCTCCCAATTTCAAAAAGATTGGACCAGGGGCTCCAATTCTATGATCCCCCAAAGAAGGTGTCCCTATCCTTCATTATTTCCAATGGAGGGAAGACATTTCAAAGGCTTGCACCCCCTTTCAATGTGATGGCCAGAACTCTCTTTAGAGTTCAATTATGCTTGTCACGCCCTTGCTCCGGCTCCACCCCCAATGTCTCCTGGCCCCTCCCCCAAAGTCCCCAGATATTTCTTGAATTGGACCTGGCAGACCTATCAGAATGAAACTTTGTTGGTCTTAAAGCTGCCCCCCAGACTCGAATTTGGTTCTGCTTCAGACCAGCATGGCACACCACCACCCCCCAAAAAAATCTATTTTCGACCAGACGAAAGTGTAATCTGAAACTCTGCGGCTTTCTCAGCTGTGCATTTGATAATATTGGATTTATATCCTGCCCTCCACTCCGAAGAGTCTCAGAGCGGCTCACAATCTCCTTTCCCTTCCTCCACCACAACAGACACCCTGTGAGGTAGATGAAGATATTGGATTTATATCCCGCCCTCCACTCCAAAGAGTCTCAGAGCGGCTCACAATCTCCTTCCGCTTCCTCCCTCACAACAGACACCCTGTGAGGTAGATGAAGATATTGGATTTATATCCCGCCCTCCACTCCGAAGAGTCTCAGAGCGGCTCGCAGTCTCCTTTCCCTTCCTCCCCCACAACAGACACCCTGTGAGATAGATGAAGATATTGGATTTATATCCCACCCTCCACTCCGAAGAGTCTCAGAGCGGCTCACAAGCTCCTTTCCCTTCCTCCCCACAACAGACACCCTGTGAGGTAGATGAAGATATTGGATTTATATCCCACCCTCCACTCCAAAGGGTCTCAGAGCAGCTCACAATCTCCTTTACCTTCCCCCCCCCCCACACACAACAGACACCCTGTGAGGTAGATGAAGATATTGGATTTATATCCCACCCTCCATTCCGAAGAGTCTCAGAGCGGCTCACAATCTCCTTTCCCTTCGTCCCCCACAACAGACACCCTGTGAGGTAGATGAAGATATTGGATTTATATCCCACCCTCCACTCCGAAGAGTCTCAGAGCGGCTCACAAGCTCCTTTCCCTTCCTCCCCCACAACAGACACCCTGTGAGGTGGGTGGGGCTGGAGAGGGCTCTCTCAGCAGCTGCCCTTTCAAGGACAACCTCTGCCAGAGCTATGGCTGACCCAAGGCCATTCCAGCAGGTGCAAGCGGAGGAGTGGGGAATCAAACCTGGTTCTCCCAGATAAGAGTCCGCACACTTAACCACTACACCAAACTGGCTCTCTGTCTATTTGGAGATGTAGAGGGCTTTGTGCTTCTGGCGTGAAGAAGAACATGGGTGCCTGGCGACATATCCTTGTTAGGGTGCAGTGGCCGACTGGCCAGGGTGTCAGCTTGCCCGATAGCAAGTGGGCCCCCTTTGAAGTAGACCCCCTTAAACATTGGACAATATGTGAAAAATGTGAATGTCCTTTTAGTAGCTTGAAAATATAATAGAAGTCCCAATATTTTTACTGTAATGCAACTGAAATTTGCATTGTATTTAGGGTTTCCAGCCTCCAGGTGGGGCCTGGGGATCTCCCGCTTTTCCAACTGATCTCCAGCTGGCAGAGATCAGCTCCCCTGGAGAAAATGCCACCTGTATGTACATTTAGTATGTACTGCAGACTGCCTGCAAAATGTACAATAGATGTACACTGTAATTACTATATATATATATATATATATATATATATATATATATATATATATATATATTTGCAAAACTTTTAATTGCAGCCTTATGTTCCCCCAGTTTGGAGACCCTCCCCCCGCTTCAGGGTCGTCAGAACGCGGGGGGAGGGGAGGGAAATGTCTGCTGGGAACTCTGTTAATCCCTATGGAGATTTATTCCCATAGAAAATCATGGAGAATTGATCTGAGGGTATCTGGGGCTCTGGGGTGGCAGTTTTTTGGGTAGAGGCACCAAATTTTCAGCCTAGCCTCTAGTGCCTCTCCCCAAAATACCCCCCAAGTTTCAAAAAGATTGGGCCAGGGGGTCCAATTCTATGAGCCCCAAAAGAAGGTGCCCCTATTCTTCATTATTTCCTATGGAAGGAAGGCATTGAAAAGGTGTGCCGTCCCTTTAAATGTGATGGCCGGAACTCCCTTTGGAGTTCAATGATGCTTGTCGCAGCCTTGATCTTGGCTCCACCCCCAAAGTCTCCTGGCTCCACCCCCAAAATCCCCGGATATTCTTGAATTGGACTTGGCAGCCCAAAGCAGCTGCTGGGAGGTGAATGGGGGCAGGCAAGCAGCTGCGGGGAGAGGGGGGCACCTCATGGTGTCCCTAGGCCAAGCGGCACCCGATATTCCTACGCGCTGGTTCTGTTGGGCCAGGACAGGCTGTGTGCACCTATTTAAGATTAGGTGGCAGAGCTAGAAACTTTTTAAAGGACACAGACAAAAACAATTAATTTTTGTTTTTAAAGAAACTTAAAACATCATTCAAGAATCGGCACTTGTTGGTCTTGAAGGTGGTTTTTTTTTTAATCTCTCCCATCATGGGATCCAGGGAACTGGGCAAAGAAGCTGTTGCTCTTTCCCTCTTTCCACAGGAGGGGGAGGAGCCTCAGCCAATGGAGAAAATAGAGGTCTTGCTCTGCAGCTCCTGTGCAATTGAGCAAGCCTTGCAAAGCAAGTTGAGATGCAGAAGGAAGCAAGAGAGAGGGAGAAGGCAGCAGACGACAGCCAGTTGCTCGAGGGCCTGATAGGAGCCCTCCGGGGGCCTCATTCGGCCCCCAGGCTGCATGTTTGACACCCCTGCTCTATGGTGTTATACCCTCCTATAGGACTTTTTATGTAGCAGGACCTCCTTTGCATATTAGGCCACACACCTCTGATGTAGCCGATCCTCCCGGAGCGTACAGTACTAAAAGCCCTGTAAACTCTCGGGGGATTGGCTACAGCAGGGGTGTGTGGCCTAATATGCAAAGGAGTTCTTGCTACAAAGGAAGCCCTGCCCTTCTGGGGTCTTTCCCTGCTAGGGTTGCCAACCTCCAGGTGGTGACTATCACTAAACGGACCACAGTGTAGAGATTATAGCCATGAAATACAAAGCACCGTGTGTTAAATTTGTGGGACATTTTACATGGCAGCTTGCTTTCCTGAATCCCCAGATGGAGGCAAGGGACCCCCTGGTTCGAAGGCCTTCCCCCCACTTCGTCTGAAAGTGTGTGTGGGGGGGGGAAGGTCAGCTGGGCACCCCATTATTCCATATGGAGACTGATTCCCATAGGGTATAATGCAGAATTGATCTGTGGGTATCTGGGGGGGGGAGCTGTTTTTTGAAGTAGAAGCCCCAAATTTGCAGCATAGTATCCGATGCCTCTCCTCAAAAGACCCACCAAGTTTCAAAAAGATTGGACCAGGGGGTCCAATTCCGTGAGCCCCCAAAGAAGGGGCCCCTATTCTTCATTACTTCCAATGGAGGAAAGGCATTTATTTATTTATTTTTATTTCAAAAGTTTTATTGGTTTCAAGGAATTGGGGATAGGGAGTAGGAAAGGATAGGAAATGAGATTACAAATTAGTCTTAGTCTGCATAAAAAATACTTTTTAAGAATACTAGGCTACAGCTGCAATACTTTCTTAAAATATAAAAAATTGTGTCACATTATTGTCTCGAAACTATGTGTCATCAACATTTTAATATTTTATATTATAAATCTTTTTGTTAAAGTATCTATTGAGATTGACAATCCCAGTCAAGGCGTTCTTGTAATACAGAGTACAGGAAAAAGGAGATATAAGTTCACACCGAGGAAAGGCATTGAAAAGGTGTGCTGTCCCTTTAAATGTGGTGGCCAGAACTCCCTTTGGAGTTCAATGATGCTTGTCCCAACCTTGCTCCTGGCTCCACCCCCAACGTCTCCTGGCTCCACCCCCAACGTCTCCTGGCTCCACCCCCAACGACTCCTGGCTCTACCCACAAAGTCCCCAGATATTTTTTTGAATTGGATCTGGCCACCCTACCCCCAACGCAACCTCCAGGAATTGCCCTAGAGATGGCAACACTGCAGAAAGCAGGAGTACAGCTTTTTGGGCCACTCTACTGTGAAAAGAACTGATTCCTCCCGGCCTCTTTTTTTTGGGGGGGGGGGGGAGCTTACGGAAATTGGTTCTTTTAAACTGGCTATGCTTGTAGCCGCCGCCACCTCCTGTGGCAGTGAGTTCCACGTGTTAATCACCCTTTGTTCTTTCTCTCCTGGTCAGTGGCTCTATAACTGCTGAACCGAAGGCCCTGCAAAGGCCTTTCAGCACATCAAGAGTTCAGGTCCCTCAAAGGGTGGTCTCAGAGAGGCGAGTGGCTGGCGGCCATTCTGGGCGTTTTTACACCGACAGTTTGTGACGCTCTATCACCGCATTGGAAACTCGCCTTTTGCATGACCTAACGTTCTCACAACTGCTTTGCATCGTTGCTGCTCGAAGCATCTGCATTTGTTTCGGTGAGATGAATTTCGGAGCTGCTGGGGCTGATGGGAGTTGTAGGCGAAAAACATCTGGAGAGCTACCGTTGGCCACCCCTGTTATACAAGATCAGGCTAACATTTTATCTAGGTCAGCCCCGGTGTGTTATTGGAGTAAATTAGGGCTATCAAAATAAAGTTTTAAGACTGTGCTTAGATTCAGGTGGGCAGACATGCTGACCTGAATCAAGATAACATACATTTGAGTCCAGTGATATCTTTAAAACCAATTACGTTTTATTCTGAGTATAAGCTTTCGTGTGTGGACACATTTCTTCAAAAAGCTTATACTCAGTTTTTACCTATTCATATTAAAGCTCATACCTTGAATAAGACTTTGCTAGTCTTAAAGGTGCCACTGGACTCAAACTTGGTGTTATTGCTTCAGAAGAGAACATAAGAACAGAAGAGAAGCCATGTTGGATCAGGCCAATGGCCCATCCAGTCCAACACTCTGTGTCACATAAGAACATAAGAGAAGCCCTGTTGGATCAGGCCAGTGGCCCCTCCAGTCCAACACTCTGTGTCACATAAGAACATAAGAGAAGCCCTGTTGGATCAGGCCAATGGCCCATTCAGTCCAACACTCTGTGTCACATAAGAACATATGAGAAGCCATGTTGGATCAGGCCAGTGGCCCCTCCAGTCCAACACTCTGTGTCACATAAGAACATAAGAGAAGCCCTGTTGGATCAGGCCAGTGGCCCATCCAGTCCAACACTCTGTGTCACACAGTGGCCGATATGCAGTGAATTCCACATGTTAATCACCCTTTGGGTGAAGAAGTACTTCCTTTTATCCGTTTTAACCTGACTGCTCAGCAATTTCATCGAATGCTCACGAGTTCTTGTATTGTGCGAAAGGGAGAAAAGGACTTCTTTCTCTACTTTCTCCATCCCATGCATAATCTTGTAAACCTCTATCATGTCACCCCCGCAGTCGACGTTTCTCCAAGCTAAAGAGCCCCAAGCGTTTTAACATTTCTTCATAGGGAAAGTGTTCCAACTTTTTCATCATTCTAGTTACCCTTTTCTGCACTTTTTCCAATGCTATAATATCCTTTTTGAGGTGAGGTGACCAGAATTGTACATATTCCAAATGAGACCGCACCATCAATTTATACAGGGGCATTATGATACTGGCTGATTTGTTTTCAGTTCCCTTCCTAATAATTCCCAGCATGGCGTTGGCCTTTTTTATTGAAATCGCACACTGTCTTGACGTTTTCAGTGAGTTATGTACCATGACCCCAAGATCTCTCTCTTGCTCAGTCTCTGCCAGTTCACACCCCATCAACTTGTATTTGTAGCTGGGATTCTTGGCCCCAATGTGCATTACTTTGCACTTGGCCACATTGAACCTCATCTGCCATGTTGACGCCCACTCACCCAGCCTCAACAGGTCCCCTTGGAGAGCCTCACAATCCTCTCTGGTTCTCACCACCCTGAACAATTTAGTGTCATCTGCAGACTTGGCCATTTCACTGCTCATTCCCAACTCCAAATCATTAATGAACAAGTTAAAGAGCATGGGACCCAGTACTGAGCCCTGCGGCACCCCACTGCTTATCATCCTCTACTGCGAAGATGTTCTGATGTTCTTATGAAAGCCTCAGCCTCTCTGCCCTGTTGTTGGCCCTCCTGAGGAACTGGCTGGCCACTGTGTGAGACAGGAAGCTGGACTGGATGGACCCTCACTGGTCTGATCCAGCAGGGCTATTTGGATGTTCTTATAAATGTCTTGGCCACTGTGTGAGACACGATGCTGGACGAGATAGACCTTCACTGGTCTGATCCAGTAGGGCTCTTCTGATGTTCTTTTGATGAGGCAGCAGGCATCTATCTATTTCATCAGTTGGCCTCCCCCCTACTGCTCCACTGCACTACTGTATTGTGGTGCTGTATTGCAGTACTATTTTTTGTGCTATACCACCTTGCTGTTATATCATCTTGCTGAATCATCTTGTTGCACTTTACTGAATGCTGTAATTGGTTTTATTATGCTTTTATTGTGATTTCATTTCTATTTTGATGTACTCCGCTCAGAGCCTCCAAATGGGGGAATGGGCAGAATATAAATAAATGAATGAATGAATGAATGAATGTCTGGCCACTGTGTGAGACAGGAGGCTGGACTAGATGGACCCTCATCGATCTAATGTTCTTATGAAGGTTTCAGCCTCTCTGCCCTGTTGTGGGCCCTCCAGAGGAACTGGTTGGCCACTGTGAGAGACAGGAGGCTGGATTGGATGGACCCTCACTGGTCTGATCCAGCAGGGCTCTTCTGATGTTCTTATGAAGGCCTCAGCCTTGGTGCCCTGCTGTTGGCCCTCCAGAGGAACTGACTGGCCACTGTGAGAGACAGGAGGCTGGATTAGATGGACCCTCCCTGGTCTAATCCAGCAGGGCTCTTCTGATGTTCTTATGAAGGCCTCGGCCTCTCTGCCCTGTTGTTGGCCCTCCAGAGGAACTGGTTGGCTGCTGTGTGAGACATGTTACTGCAGGGATGGCCAACAGTAGCTCTCCAGATGTTTTTTGCCTACAACTCCCAGCAACCCCAGCCAGCATGGCCAATGACTGGGGCTGATGGGAGTTGTAGGCAAAAAACATCTGGAGAGCTGTCATTGGCCACCCCTGGGATACTGGACCAAATGAACCACTGGTCTGATCCAGCAGGGCTCTTCTTAAGAAGGTCTCAGCCTCTATACCCTGTTGTTCACTGTCCAGAGGAACTGTTTGGCCTCTGTGTGAGAAAGGTTGCTAGACTAGATGGACTCTCATTGGTCTGATCCAGCAGGGCTCTTCTGATGTTCTTATGAAGGCCTCGGCCTCTCTGCCGTGTTGTTGGCCCTCCAGAGGAACTGGTTGGCCACTGTGGGAGACAGGAGGCTGGACTAGATGGACCCTCACTGGTCTGATCCAGCAGGGTTCTTCTGATGTTCTTCTGAAGGCCTCAGCCTTGGTGTCCTGCTGTTGGCCCTCCACTGACTGGCCACTGTGTGAGACAGGAGGCTGGACTAGAACCAGCATATCCAGCAGTGCTCTGCTGAAGTTCTATGAGGGGAAGGCCTTGGCCTTTTTGCCCTCTATGCCCTGGCAACTGTAGAGATGCCCCTTCTCAACATTTCCTCTTGCTTTTTCTTTCAGGGCAGCCGGCGGGAACTCAGCAGCGGGAGCTGCTTGAAGGCGAGAGGGGTGACCCCGTTGAAAGTGCTGCAAAGATGAGCTGAGGTTCAGACAGGGGACTGCCCGTTCCCGGAGCCGCGCGAAGGTGGGATCCACACCTCGGACACTGCGTCTGATGTTCTGGATTGGGGAAGGGGGGTGGGAGCGATGGAACCTGGGGATGGGGGGAGCCCAGCGCTTATGAGTAGCAAACCCCAGTTATGAAGCAGCTCCCCGCTTTGTGGACTCTGAGGAGATGGACTGGGGCGGCGGCTGATTCGGACTGGAACGCAGCAAGAAGTGAGAGCTGCAGAAAGAGAGGAGCGACGACTGTTCCCCCAGAGTCCTGGAGATATCCACCCCCCAGCCCCAATCGGGGGAAGGGGACGAGAACTCTGTGGGTCTGGGGATGGCCGGAGTGCATTCCAAAGGGCGACGTCGACATAGAACGTTATCAGGATTATTGCTGGTCTCAAGGATCGCGGTTGTCATAGTTACGATCCCCCGTTCAGCAGGCTTGAAAATAAAGATATTTTTCACATCCCCTGGAAGCCTCCATGCTTGCCTCTCCCTCAAGCCTTGTTGCTTCCGTCAGATATCTGTTTCCAACCCACAGGCCACAGTCTGTCTTGGGTGTGGGCAGATTCGGTGGGAGCTCACAGGAGCACAGCTCCTGAACCTTTCTGAGAGTTCCACCCCCTTGTCCATTGAATAGTAGGTGCAGCTGTATAAGAAGAATGATATTGGGTTTATATCCCGCCCTCCACTCCGAAGAGTCTCAGAGCGGCTCACAATCTCCTTTCCCTTCCTCCCCCACAACAGACACCCTGTGAGGTAGATGAAGATATTGGATTTATATCCCGCCCTCCACTCCGAAGAGTCTCAGAGCGGCTCACAATCTCCTTTCCCTTCCTCCCCCACAACAGACACCCTGTGAGGTAGATGAAGATATTGGATTTATATCCCGCCCTCCACTCCGAAGAGTCTCAGAGCAGCTCACAATCTCCTTTACCTTCCACCCCCACAACAGACACCCTGTGAGGTACATGAAGATATTGGATTTATATCCCGCCCTCCACTCCGAAGAGTCTCAGAGCGGCTCACAATCTCCTTTATCTCCCCCCCCCCCCCACAACAGACACCCTGTGAGGTAGATAAAGATATTGGATTTAAATCCCACCCTCCACTCTGAAGAGTCTCAGAGCAGCTCACAATCTCCTTTACCTTCCTCCCCCACAACAGACACCCTGTGAGGTAGATGAAGATATTGGATTTATATCCCGCCCTCCACTCCGAAGAGTCTCAGAGGGGCTCACAATCTCCTTTCCCTTCCTCCCCCACAACAGACACCCTGTGAGGTAGATGAAGATATTGGATTTATATCCCGCCCTCCACTCCGAAGAGTCTCAGAGGGGCTCACAATCTCCTTTCCCTTCCTCCCCCACAACAGACACCCTGTGAGGTAGATGAAGATATTGGATTTATATCCCGCCCTCCACACCGAAGAGTCTCAGAGGGGCTCACAATCTCCTTTCCCTTCTTCCCCCACAACAGACACCCTGTGAGGTAGATGAAGATATTGGATTTATATCCCGCCCTCCACTCCGAAGAGTCTCAGAGCAGCTCACAATCTCCTTTACCTTCCACCCCCACAACAGACACCCTGTGAGGTAGATGAAGATATTGGATTTATATCCCGCCCTCCACTCCGAAGAGTCTCAGAGCAGCTCACAATCTCCTTTACCTTCCACCCCCACAACAGACACCCTGTGAGGTAGATGAAGATATTGGATTTATATCCCGCCCTCCACTCCGAAGAGTCTCAGAGCGGCTCACAATCTCCTTTCCCTTCCTCCCCCACAACAGACACCCTGTGAGGTAGATGAAGATATTGGATTTATATCCCGCCCTCCACTCCGAAGAGTCTCAGAGCAGCTCACAATCTCCTTTACCTTCCACCCCCACAACAGACACCCTGTGAGGTACATGAAGATATTGGATTTATATCCCGCCCTCCACTCCGAAGAGTCTCAGAGCGGCTCACAATCTCCTTTATCTCCCCCCCCCCCCCACAACAGACACCCTGTGAGGTAGATAAAGATATTGGATTTAAATCCCACCCTCCACTCTGAAGAGTCTCAGAGCAGCTCACAATCTCCTTTACCTTCCTCCCCCACAACAGACACCCTGTGAGGTAGATGAAGATATTGGATTTATATCCCGCCCTCCACTCCGAAGAGTCTCAGAGGGGCTCACAATCTCCTTTCCCTTCCTCCCCCACAACAGACACCCTGTGAGGTAGATGAAGATATTGGATTTATATCCCGCCCTCCACTCCGAAGAGTCTCAGAGGGGCTCACAATCTCCTTTCCCTTCCTCCCCCACAACAGACACCCTGTGAGGTAGATGAAGATATTGGATTTATATCCCGCCCTCCACACCGAAGAGTCTCAGAGGGGCTCACAATCTCCTTTCCCTTCTTCCCCCACAACAGACACCCTGTGAGGTAGATGAAGATATTGGATTTATATCCCGCCCTCCACTCCGAAGAGTCTCAGAGCAGCTCACAATCTCCTTTACCTTCCACCCCCACAACAGACACCCTGTGAGGTAGATGAAGATATTGGATTTATATCCCGCCCTCCACTCCGAAGAGTCTCAGAGCAGCTCACAATCTCCTTTACCTTCCACCCCCACAACAGACACCCTGTGAGGTAGATGAAGATATTGGATTTATATCCCGCCCTCCACTCCGAAGAGTCTCAGAGCGGCTCACAATCTCCTTTCCCTTCCTCCCCCACAACAGACACCCTGTGAGGTAGATGAAGATATTGGATTTATATCCCGCCCTCCACTCCGAAGAGTCTCAGAGGGGCTCACAGTCTCCTTTCCCTTCCTCCCCCACAACAGACACCCTATGAGGTAGATGAAGATATTGGATTTATATCCCGCCCTCCACTCCGAAGAGTCTCAGAGCAGCTCACAATCTCCTTTACCTTCCACCCCCACAACAGACACCCTGTGAGGTAGATGAAGATATTGGATTTATATCCCGCCCTCCACTCCGAAGAGTCTCAGAGCGGCTCACAATCTCCTTTCCCTTCCTCCCCCACAACAGACACCCTATGAGGTAGATGAAGATATTGGATTTATATCCCGCCCTCCACTCCGAAGAGTCTCAGAGCAGCTCACAATCTCCTTTACCTTCCACCCCCACAACAGACACCCTGTGAGGTAGATGAAGATATTGGATTTATATCCCGCCCTCCACTCCGAAGAGTCTCAGAGCAGCTCACAATCTCCTTTACCTTCCACCCCCACAACAGACACCCTGTGAGGTACATGAAGATATTGGATTTATATCCCACCCTCCACTCCCGAAGAGTCCTCAGAGCAGCTCACAATCTCCTTACCTTCCCTCCCCCACAACAGGACACCCTGTGAGGTAGATGAAGGATACTGGATTTATATCCCCGCCCTCCACTCCGAAGAGTCTCAGAGCGCTCACAATCTCCTTTCCCTTCCTCCCCCACAACAGACACCCTATGAGGTAGATGAAAGATATTGGATTTATATCCCGCCCTCCACTCCGAAGAGTCTCAGAGCAGCTCACAATCTCCTTTCCCTTCCTCCCCCACAACAGACACCCTATGAGGTAGATGAAGATATTGGATTTATATCCCGCCCTCCACTCCGAAGAGTCTCAGAGCGGCTCACAATCTCCTTTCCCTTCCTCCCCCACAACAGACACCCTGTGAGGTGGGTGGGGCTGGAGAGGGCTCTCACAGCAGCTGCCCTTTCAAGGACAACCTCTGCCAGAGCTCTGGCTGACCCAAGGCCACGCCAGCAGGTGCAAGTGGAGGAGTGGGGAATCAAACCCGGTTCTCCCAGATAAGAGTCCGCACACTTAACCACTACACCAAACTGGCTCTCCAACAATCCCTGGATGAGCTCCGCTACCTATTTTTCTACAAAAGACCTCTGGGTGTGGAAAGGAAAGGTCCCCTGTGCAAGCACCAGTCCTTTCCGACTCTGGGGTGACGTTGCTTTCACAACGTTTTCACGGCAGACTTTTTTTACGGGGTGGTTTGCCATTGCCTTCCCCAGTCATCTACACTTCCCCCTCTCCCACAGCCAGCTGGGTACTCCTTTGACCGACCTTGGAAGGCTGAGTCAACCTTGGGCTGGCTACCTGAATCCAGCTTCCGCCGGAATCGAACTCAGGTCGTGAGCAGAGAGTTCAGACCACAGTACTGCTGCTTTACCACTCTGCGCCGGGTGTGGGGGAGCCCCAATTCTGCCTTGCAGCTCCGATTTGGGTCAAGCCACAAGGGGATGGGAGGGGGGATTTTAACCTTTCAGGGCTGAAATGGGCCAAGGATTGATAGAAATCCTTCCTCCAATAAGCAAAGTTCGTAACCATAACCTCTTGTGAAATTCTTTCCCATGGAGGGGCCAGGAAATCCTTACAGCCTTCATAAGACGTCTCCTCTAGATTTCCAGACGTTTCAATACTGGTCGTCTTCAATTAATCAGGCTGATAAAATGGAACCCGATTTCAACGATTTTTTACACAAGTTGAAAGCTAAAACAGAATAATCGGGTTCATGGATTGAAGAGTATACTCGTTTTTCAGTGGTATTTTATGCGCTTCGACTTCACACTGAAACCACTTCTCCTGTGGTATCTCCTAAGCAGGGGGCAGGAATCATTGGGTGTAGAGGGGAGGTCTTTGTGAGGTTCTTGCATTGTGCAGGGGGTTGGACTAGATGACCTTGGAGGTCCCTTCCAGCTCTATAATTCTATAATTCCCATAGGGTATAATGGAGAACTGAATCTCCTTCCTTGGAGGTTTCAAACAGAGGCTGGATGGCACTCTGACAGCAATGAGGGTCCTGTGAATTTGGGGGGAGGTCTTTGTGAGTTTCCTGCATTGTGCAGGGGGTTGGACTAGATGACCCTGGAGATCCCTTCCAGCTCTTATAAGAACATAAGAGAAGCCATGTTGGATCAGGCCAATGGCCCATCCAGTCCAACACTCTGTGTCACACAGTGGCAAAAAATTTTATATATACACACACACTGTGGCTAATAGCCACTGATGGACCTCTGCTCCGTATTTTTATCTAAACCCCTCTTGAAGGTGGCTATGCTTGTGGCCGCCACCACCTCCTGTGGCAGTGAATTCCACATGCCAATCACCCTTTGGGTGAAGAAGGACTTCCTTTTATCCGTTTTAACCTGGCTGCTCAGCAATTTCATCGAATGCCCACGAGTTCTTGTATTGTGAGAAAGGGAGAAAAGGACTTCTTTCTCTGCTTTCTCCATCCCATGCATTATCTTGTCAACCTCTATCATGTCACCCCGCAGTCGACGTTTATGATTCTATGAAATGCTGTTCACATTAACGTGCCACCGGATTTTTGGTTTTTATTCTGCGCTTGTAGACATTTCCGAGCAATAAAAAGGATGGGTTTTTAAAGAACACGTCCTCCTCCGCCATTTTAAAATGCTAGCGACGGGCTGGGAAGTTGATGAGGCTGTATAAACTCCGCTTTGCAGTGTGCCAAAGAAAGCTGGGTCAAAATTTTGAGTTGGGCAAAGCAAAGGAGACCTGCGGCTGACGGAGGTGGGATCTTCATCGCTTCTGTGCAGAACCTGGTGTGGCCCCCCCGTCACAGTAGGAACTCAGGCCCAGGCAAATGGGAACAAATTTCCCATAAAGGTAACAATTTGGCGGATCGCTTCACTTTGATGTGCAGCTGGTGGTCGTGAAACGCACAAGGAAAGCTTGTGGTCACAAGCCACTAGGGTTGCCAATCCCCAGGTGGAGGCAGGGGATCACCCAGTTTGGAGACCCTTTCCCTGCGTCATGGTCATCAGAAAGCGGGGGGGGGGGCGGAATGTCTACTGGGCACTCTATTATGCCCTATGGAGACCGATCCCCGTAGAGGATAATGGAGAATCGAGGAAGAAGAAGACTGCAGATTTATGCTCCGCCCTTCTCTCTGAATCAGAGACTCAGAGCGGCTTACAATCGCCTTTATCTCCTTCCTCCACAACAGACACCTGTGGGGTGGGTGGGGCTGAGAGGGCCCTCACAGCAGCTGCTCTTTCAAAGACCACTTTTGCAAGAGCAATGGCTGACCCAAGGCCATTCCAGCGGCTGCAACTGAAGGCGCAAGGAATCAAACCCGGTTCTCCCAGATAAGAGTCTGCACGCTTCACCACGACACCAAACTGGCTCTCTTGGATGTCCCTCTGGGGAGGGAGAGGGGGGCATGTTTTTTTTGAGACAGAGGCACCAACATAGCATCCAGTGCCTCTCCCCAAAGTACGCTCCCAAGTTTCAAAAGAATTGGATCAGGGGGTCCAATTCTATGAGCCCCCCAAGAAGGTGCCCCGTTCCTTCATTATTTCCAATGGAAGGAAGGCATTGAAAAGGCGTGTGGCCTCTTCAAATGCGATGGCCAGAACTTCCCTTGGAGTTCAAATAGGCTTGTCATGACCTTGCTCCCCCAAAGTCTCCTGGCTCCACCCCCAAAGTCCCCAGATATTTCTTGAATTGGACTTGGCAACCCTACACCGCAGCAACATCCAGCCTTTTGTTATTTGCAACGGCGGGAAGGAGCTGTCCTGATTGCCCCCCGGGAAAAGGTGCAAGAGGTGAGAGCGGCTTGGTGACCCGGCATGACTCAGAGGCCATCCAGCCCAGCTGCAGAGCCAGGAAGCTCCGGATTCATTTCCTAATAAACAGGCACTCATTCCCTTTTATAGGCTGGTAGCTTCGAAAGAGCCCGGTTCGGAACCTTCCCTTCCCAGAATCCTAAACGGAGCTCTGCCAAAAGAAGGTGAGGAGGCGGTTGGGAGGCGGTCAGGAAGAAGCTGTCCTTTGGGGCAAAAAATGGACCGAAGAGGTGAAAGCATTTTGGGTAACAAGAATGAGGGGCATGCATAAGGCGTGGGGGATGCACTTCTGCGTAGCAGCAGGTGAGAGAACACGATCTTGGGGGATGGGCGGGCTGCAAGCGAACGATGAGCAGCCGGTGTCATGCGGCGACAAAAAAGGCTAACACGATTATGGGGGTGTATCAACAGAGGCGTAACCGCCAAATTGAAAGATGGCCTAGTCCCGCGGTACACCACATTCGTCAGGCTGCACTTTGAGTCCTGTGCGCAGTTCTGGAGGCCTCACGTGAAGAAGGGTGTGGGCAGAACAGAGCGGACGAAGAAGAGAGAAATGAGGATGATCAGGGGGCGGGAGACTAAGCCCTGTGAGGAAAGGCTGAGGGACGTGGGAAGGTTCAGTCTGGAGCAGAGGAGGTGGAGGGGGGACAGGGTTGCTCTCTTTTAAAGGAGAAATGAGAGCCAGCTTGGTGAAGTGGTGAAGTGTGCAGACTCTTATTTGGGAGAACCGGGTTTGATTCCCCACTCCTCCGCTTGCAGCTGCTGGAATGGCCTTGGGTCAGCCAGAGCTCTCTTATCTGGGAGATCCGGGTTTGATTCCTCACTCCTCCACTTGCAGCTGCTGGAATGGCCTTGGGTCAGCCAGAGCTCTCTTATCTGGGAGATCCGGGTTTGATTCCCCACTCCTCCACTTGCAGCTGCTGGAATGGCCTTGGGTCAGCCAGAGCTCTCTTATCTGGGAGACCGGGTTTGATTCCTCACTCCTCCACTTGCAGCTGCTGGAATGGCCTTGGGTCAGCCAGAGCTTTCTTATCTGGGAGAACCGGGTTTGATTCCCCACTCCTCCACTTGCAGCTGCTGCAATGGCCTTGGGTCAGCCACAGCTCTTGCAAGAGTTGTCCTTGAAAGGGCAGCTGCGGTCAGAGCTCTCTCAGCCCCACCCACCTCACAGGGTGTCTGTCGTGGGGGAGGAAGGGAAAGGAGATTGTGGGCCACTCTGAGACTCTGTTCTTGAAAGGGCAACTTCTGGGAGAGCTCTCTCAGCCCCACCCACCTCACAGGGTGTCTGTTGTGGGGGACGAAGGGAAAGGAGATTGTGAGCCATGCTGAGACTCTGAATAGGGCGGGATATAAATCCAATTTCTTCTTCTTCTTCTTCTCCTCTCTCTCTCTCTCTCTTCTTCTTCTCTCTCTCTCTTCTTCTCCTTCTCCTCTTTCTTTTTCTTTTCTTCTTCTTCTTTGAAGGGCTGTCACTTAAAGGAGGGCACGGAGCTGTTCCTGTTGGCAATGAGGGACAGAACTCACAGTAATGGGTTTAAATTATGGACAAAAAGTTAACGGCTGGAGATTAGGAAAAAAATGTTTTACCGTAACAGTCATTCAGCAGTGGACTGGGCTGCCTGGGGAGGTGGGTGAGCTCTCCCTCACTGGCCGTCTTCAAGCAGCAGCTGGAGAAACACTCCTCAGGGATGCTTTGGCCAGAGGTGACCAAACTGCGGCTCGGGAGCCACATGTGGCTCTTTCACACATGTTGTGTGCAGTGTTCCCTCTATGCTGAGTTAGCGTGAGCTAGCGCACAGATTTTTAGCCTCCAGCTCCCACAATTTTGTCTTAGCTCAGGAAGGACGACCCCGGAGCACACTAATTGATGCAGGAGCTCACCACCTGAAGGCCAGTCGCTCACAAAGTAGATTTTTTTGCTCACAAGACTCTGCAGCTTAGAGGGAACATTGGTTGTGTGGCTCTTAAAGCCGCCGCAGCCATGTCGGCTGGTTTGGAGGCAGCATTTCTCCTTTAAATCATTTCTCCGAACCAGCCAGCAGCTTGGAGAATACATTTAAAGTTGCTTTCTTTCAACATCTCCCTCCCCATCTATTTTCCTTCCTTCCTTCTGTGTTCCCTCACAGCTAGCTCACAGATTTTAAGCCTCCAGCTCGCACATTTTTGTCTTAGCTCAGGAAGGATGACCCCAGAGCACACTAATTTATGCAGGAGCTCACAACTTTAATGCCAGTAGCTCACAAAATACAATTTTTGCTCCTAAGACTCTGCAGCTTAGAGGGAACTTTCCTTCCTTCCTTCCTTCCTTCCTTCCTTCCTTCCTTCCTTCCTTCCTTCCTTCCTTCCTTCCTTCCTTCCTTCCTTCCTTCCTTCCTTCCTTCCTTCCTTCCTTCCTTCCTCCTTTCCTTTCTGCAGCTTAGAGGGAACTTTCTTTCCTTTCCTTTCCTTTCCTTTCCTTTCCTTTCCTTTCCTTTCCTTTCCTTTCCTTTCCTTTCCTTCCCTTCCCTTCCCTTCCCTTCCTGCAGCTTAGAGGGAACTTTCCTTCCTTCCCTTCCCCTCCCTCCCTCCTTCCTTCCTTCCTTCCATTCCTTTTTTCCCTTTCTTTCCTTCCTCCTTCCTTCCCTCCCTTCCTGTTTTGCGGCTCTTAAACATCTGACATTTATTCTCTGTGTCTCTTATGCTAAGCAAGTTTGGCCACCCTCGCTGTAGGCTGATCCTGCACTGAGCAGGGGGGCTGGACTAGATGGCCTCTACGGGCCCCTTCCCGCTCTCCAATGCCATCATTCTCAAAGTCTGAGCCGCCAAAGCAAGCTTGTCTGCCTGAAAAGAGGTGTGAATTTGGAGCATGAGCCAAAAAGAAAAATTTGGAGGCGTGACTGATTGGGCTAGATCATTTGACCTTCCAATTCGACTGATGATTTACTGTGGGACCCGTTAGGCCACTCAGCCTGAAGGAGTTGATGCCGATGTTGAGGGGTTCTTAGAACTCGCAGCCCAGAGCCAGTAGCTGTGATTCCCCTGGAGAGGAGAAAAAAAAGAGGCTCTTTGCATTCCTACTGAAAACCCTCTGTTCTTTCAAAGAAAACAAAACCCGCTCTTTAAAAGATCCTGGGATATTTACAGAACACAGGACGTGGGGGGTAGGGAGAGAGAACATGAGTCCTTCCCAGTCTCCCCAGTAAAGCCCAGTGGCCAGGATGTTTTTAAGACTCTCACGGCTTTTTGGTCGGGGCCTGGGACGGATTAGACACGCTGAGAACAAAATTCTCCCCACCCACCCTTGGGCCCACCTGGGATTTTCGCTCACAGCTGCAGAAGGGCCGCAGCTCCATAAATCAAAAGGGGGGGGGAGAATTGGGGGATGGGGCAGGGATCCTTCAAGACCAAGGGTGCAGAGCTCTGGAGCCGAGAGGGAGGAAACGCTCCTTCTGATCCTCTACAGCAAAGGTCCCCAACCCCCCGGGACGTGGGCTGGTACCGGTCCGGGGCCTGTTAGCAACCGCGCTAGGGTTACCAATCCCCAGGTGGGGGCAGGGGATCCCCGGGTTTAGAGGCCCTCCCCCCGCTTCAGGGTCATCAGAAAGCGGGGGGGGGAGGGAACTGTCTGCTGGGCACTCCATTATTCCCTATGGAGACTGATTCCCATAGGGCATAATGGAAAATTGATCTGCGGGTATCTGGGGCTCTCTGGGGGAGCTGTTTTTTGAGGTAGAGGAACCAAATTTTCAGCATAGCATTCAGTGCCTCTCCTCAAAAGACCCTCCATGGTTCAAAAAGATTTGGACCAGGGAGTCCAATGCTGTGAGCCGCAAAAGAAGGTGCCCCTATCCTTCATTATTTCCAAGGGAAGGCATCTAAAAAGGTGTGCAGTCCCTTTAAATGTGAGGGCCAGAACTCCCTTTGGAGTTCAGTTATGCTTTTCACGTGGAAACAAGACAAAATACCAGAAGTATGGGAATGGACTATGAATGTCATGCATTGGAGTGAAATGGACAAACTTACAAGAATCTTAAAAGAACGAGATTTAGAGAAGTTTAAAAACGACTGGGGAAAGTTTCAAAAATACATTGAGCAACAATGGAACGTTAAAGGTCATTTGGTGATCTTTGACAACGGTTCGTTTTTAAAGAAACGATACCTGCTAGCATGGCCTTGGGTCAGCCATTAAAAAAAATACGATTATTGGATTATAACTTTTTCTTTTTCTCCCCATGACGAAGAAGAAACGTCATGACGAGGGATTATAACGATAACCTTTGGGTTTTTGGGAGAAAGATCCTTTAATAGATAGAATTTATTATCTTATAACAAATTAGATTAAACGGTGATATGGGGATGTTTGCTAAGGGGGCATGCGCTGCTGGGGGTCACAAAAGAGGGGGAGTGGGGTGGAGAAAATGTTATATATGTGTACTAACATTTAATGACCAATGGAGAGCCAGTTTGGTGTAGTGGTTAAGTGTGCGGACTCTTATCCGGGAGAACCGGGTTTGATTCCCCACTCCTCCACTTGCACCTGCTAGCATGGCCTTGGGTCAGCCATAGCTCTGGCAGAGGTTGTCCTTGAAAGGGCAGCTGCTGTGAGAGCCCTCTCCAGCCCCACCCACCTCACAGGGTGTCTGTTGTGGGGGAGGAAGGGAAAGGAGATTGTGAGCCGCTCTGAGACTCTTCGGAGTGGAGGGCGGGATATAAATCCAATATCTTCTTCTTCTTCTTCTTCTTCTTCTTCTTCTTCTTCTTCAATGATGACACGTTAGCGCCATATATTACGTTCTAATAAATTGTTTTAAACGGAATTATGCTTGTCACAACCTCGCTCCGGCCCCAGAAGTCTCCTGGCTGAGGGGGGCGGGGCGTCGCTGAGCAATGGCGGACGCATCTCAGTGAAGCTCCTCAACCTTCCCGGCTAAACCTGGGCCTTATCGCTAACTCGCAGGCTTTGTACCAGATCCCAGATGGGAAAAAACTTTTAAAACCAAAGTGAAGGCTAAAGAAACAACAAAAATAAAAGTGAAAGCTACCGTAGATGCATCACTTTTTCTCTCCCAACTCTTCCCCGGAGCAGGAAAAATCTTCCCCCACGACAGACTCTAATATGGCCCCAGGGCAGAATTCGCCTAGCAGAGACCAATTGAATAATGAGGAAGCCCCAATTTGTAAAAAAAGACTTGCTGCAGTTAAAGGAAGAAGTCTCCTGGCTCCACCCCCAAAGTCCCCAGATATTTCTTGAAATGGGCCTGGTGACCTTAAACTGTGTGAGCTGGAGGCTAAAAATCTGTGAACTAGCTCACGCTCCCTCAGCTTAGAGGGACCACTGGTCCCAGGTGGGTGAAAGAGATAGGGTTGCCAAGTTCAATTAAAGAAAAATCTGGGGACTTTGGGGGCGGAGCCAGGAGACTTTGGGGGTGGAGCCAGGAACAAGGATGTGACAAGCATAATTGAACTCCAAGGGAGTTCTGGCCATCACATTTAAAGGGACAGCACGCCTTTTTAAATGCCTTTCTTCCATAGGAAATAATTAAGGATAGGGGCACCATCTTTTGGGGCTCATAGAATTGGACCCTCTGGTCCAATATTTTTGAAACTTGGGGGGTATTTTGGGGAGAGGCACCAGCTGCTATACGAAAAATCTGGTGCCTCTACCTCAAAAAATAGCCCCCCCCCAGAGCCCCCAATACTCATGGATCAATTCCCTATTATTCTCTATGGGAATCGTTCTCCATAGGAAATAATAGAGTGCCTAGTAGACATTTCCCTCCCCCCCCCACGCTTTCTAAAGGGGAGGGCTCCATACCAGGGAATCCCCCCTCCCTGCCCCCTCGCTCCCTCTCTCTCTCTCACACACACACACACAAATACTTACCGTACTTGGTCTTCTTCCAGCCGAATTTGCTCGCTGTGAAAACGAAAGCAAGCTGCACAGGAAAAGAAAGGGAGGGGCCGTTCCTCTTTCCTGTGCAGCCTTAAAGGGACACATTTTAAAAACAGATCCCAAGCTGTAAAACAACATGATGCCTACAGGTACGTTCTCTCTCCCCCCACCGGCCTGTGGAAAAAATTGTCTTCCACAAAACTGATCCCTAGTGCCAAAAAGGCTGGGGGCCATTGCTCTGCAGGAAACAGAAGAAGACTGCAGATTTGTACCCCACCCTTCGCTCTGAATCAGAGCCTCAGAGCGGCTCACAATCTCCTATATCTTCTCCCCCGCCCCCCGCAACAGACACCCTGTGAGGTGGGTGGGGCTGAGAGAGCTCTGACAGAAGCTGCCCTTTCAACGACAACTGCGAGAGCTATGGCTGACCCAAGGCCATCCCAGCAGCTGCAAGTGGAGGAGTGGTTCTCCCAGAAAAGAGTCCGCTCACTCAACCACTACACCACACTGGCCATTGATCTATTCCGCTTGATCCACAGTTGTCTTTTGCTTCAGGGTGCAAGGAAGAGGCATCATGCACAGATGTGGGTTTGGGGTTGCTTCTGGAACGTCGATGACCTCCAGGGGGGTATGACAACACAAGTGAGCATCACAGAGGATAGTCAGGAAAACCAGGCAAAGCCTTCGCATAAGCAGAGTCTCAATTGGTTCTATAACAAATGCAAAAACGCGCTATATTCTCAAAACTGGAACAGTCTTAATTTTGAATATGGGCTAGAATGTTCGGCAGCAACACACGGAGCAAATGCAGTGCTAAACAGGTAGAACTATCCCCCAAAGATTCCACAGGTAAAGTTCAAATGGTGACTTATTCCTTTTCCGGGGGGAATATATACACACTGGCTAATAGCCACTGATGGACCTCTGCTCCATATCTTTATCTAACCCCCTCTTGAAGCTGGCTATGCTTGTAGCTGCTACCACCTCCCGTGGCAATGAATTCCACATGTTAATCACCCTTTGAGTGAAGAAGTACCTCCTTTTATCCATTCTAACCCAAATGCTCAGCAATTTCATTGAATGCCCAGGAGTTCTTGTATTGTGAGAAAGGGAGAAAAGGACTTCTTTCTCTACCTTCTCCATCACATGCATAATCTTGTAAACCTCTATCATGTCACCCCGCAGTTGACGTTTCTCCAAGCTAAAGAGCCCCAAGCGTTTCAACCTTTCTTCATAAGGAAAGTGTTCCAAACCTTTAATCATTCTAGTTGCCTTTTTCTGGACTTTTTCCAATGCTATAATATCCTTTTTGAGGTGTGGTGACCAGAATTGCACACAGTATTCCAAATGAGACCGCACCATCGATTTATACAGGGGCATTATGATACTGGCTGATTTGTTTTCAATTCCCTTCCTAATAATTCCCAGCATGGCGTTGGCCTTTTTTATTGCAATCGCACACTGTCTTGACATTTTCGGTGAGTTATCTACCACGACCCCAAGATCTCTCTCTTGGTCAGTCTCTGCCAGTTCACACCCCATCAACTTGTATTTGTGGCTGGGATTCTTGGCCCCAATGTGCATTACTTTGCACTTGGCCACATTGAACCGCATCTGCCACGTTGACGCCCACTCACCCAGCCTCAACAGATCCCTTTGGAGTGCCTCACAATCCTCTCTGGTTCTCACCACCCTGAACAATTTAGTGTAATCCGCAAACTTGGCCACTTCACTGCTCACTCCCAACTCTAAATCATTAATGAACAAGTTAAAGAGCATGGGACCCAGTACAGAGCCCTGCGGCACCCCATTGCTTACCGTCCTCCACTGCGAAGACTGCCCATTTATACTCACTCTCTGCTTCCTATTACTCAGCCAGTTTTTGATCCACAAGAGGACCTGTCCTTTTACTCCATGACTCTCAAGCTTTCTAAGGAGCCTTTGATGAGGAACTTTATCAAAAGCTTTCTGGAAGTCAAGGTAAACAACATCTATCGGGTCTCCTTTGTCCACATGTTTGTTCACCCCCTCAAAGAAATGTAACAGGTTAGTGAGGCAAGATCTTCCCTTGCAGAACCCATGCTGAGTCTTCCTCAATAACCCGTGTTCATCAATGTGCCTACTCATTCTGTCCTTGATAATGGTTTCTACCAACTTTCCCGGTATTGAAGTCAGACTGACTGGCCTGTAATTTCCCGGATCTCCTCTGGAACCCTTTTTAAAGATGGGGGTGACATTTGCTACCTTCCAGTCCTCAGGAACGGAGGCAGATTTCAATGAAAGATTACATATTTTTCTCAGAAGATCCACAAGTTCAACTTTGAGTTCTTTCAGAACTCTCGGATGTATGCCATCCAGACCTGGTGACTTATTAGTTTTTAATTTGTCTATCAGTTGTAGGACCTCTTCTCTTGTCACCTCAATCTGACTCAGGTCTTTCAACACCCCTTCCAATATAAGTGGTTTTCTCCCTTTCTCACAATACAAGAACTCGTGGGCATTCAATGAAATTGCTGAGCAGTCAGGTTAAAACAGAAAAAAAGAAGTACTTCTTCACCCAAACGGTGATGAACACATGGAATTCACTGCCACAGGAGGTGGTGGCAGCTGCAAGCATAGCCAGCTTCAAGAGGGGATTGGATAAGCATATGGAACAGAGGTCCATCAGTGGCTATTAGCCACAGTGTATGTATGTGTGTGTATATCCTGCCCTCCACTCCGAAGAGTCTCAGAGCGGCTCACAATCTCCTTTATCTTCCTCCCCCCCACAACAGACACCCTGTGAGGTAGATGAAGACACTGGATTTATATCCCGCCCTCTACTCCGAAGAGTCTCAGAGCAGCTCACAATCTCCTATATCTTCTCCCCCCACAACAGACACCCTGTTAGGTGGGTGGGGCTGAGAGTGCTCTCACAGTAGCTGCCCTTTCAAGGACAATCTCTGCCAGAGCGATGGCTGACCCTAGGCTATTCCAGCAGCTGCAAGTGGAGGAGTGGGGAATCGAACCCGGTTCTCCCAGATAAGAACATAAGAGAAGCCATGTTGCATCAGGCCAATGACCCATCCAGTCCAACACTCTGTGTCACACAGTGGCCAAATAAATTATATATATACACACACATATATTTACACACTGTGGCTAATAGCCACCGATGGACCTCTGCTCCATATTTTTATCCAATCCCCTCTTGAAGCTGGCTATGCTTGTAGCCGCCACCACCTCCTGTGAATGCCACATGTTAATCACCCTTTGGGTAAACAGTCCACAGTAAATTCCACATGTTAATCACCCTTTGGGTGAAGAGTCCGCACACTTCGCCACTACACCAAACTGGCTCTCTTGGATGTCCCATCCTGTTGATTTCATTGATTTGCTCTGTGTAAAGCTCCTGAAGTCTCAGAAAGGCAGACTATAAATAACATCAATACCACACTCTGAACACCGCCATTGCTCCCCTGGATAGCTGCAATTGCCCCTTGCAAGTGGGCGCCCCGTCCAAGGCACCCTTCATTCTCTCTGCCTTCCTTCCTCTTTCTTTCTCCGTCCTCCTCTCTTTCTCTGCCTCGCCGCTCTCAGGAACGCTTGGAACGGCTCTTGGCTGCTTTCTCTGAGACAGGAAGGTGTCCCCAAGTCTCAGGAAGGAAAAACACTCTGTGCTGAACCCATAACGGCAGTCTCCGTGGGGCCACGCCTGGCAGGACTCCAAGCCTGACATCACCTGGGAACTCGAACCCGGACCACAGCTGTGTTCTTCGGCTTCGGCTTCTCTTTTTTTTTTCCAGCTCCAGTGATGTTTTCAGCAATCTTTTTATAGCTCTCTCTCTCTCACACTCTCCCCTCCCAAATATTTCAAGCTCTCAAAAACGTTTAACCCCAAAGATCGAGGAGAGCCTGGATGGGAAAAGGAGGAGGAAGGAGGAAGAGGGATCGGCTCCTTCCCTAGGAACCCAAATGTGCAAACGCATCCTTCACTAGCACCCCCAATTCATTATTATATGGGAGATTGTAGAAGGAGAAGGAGAATTGCAGATTTATACCCTGCCCTTCTCTCTGAATCAGAGACGCAGAGCGGCTCACAATCTCCTTTATCTTCTCCCCCCACAACAGACACTCTGTGAGGTAGATGAAGATATTGGATTTATATCCCACCCTCCACTCCAAAGAGTCTCAGAGTGGCTCACAATCTCCTTTCCCTTCCTCCCCCACAACAGACACCCTGTGAGGTAGATGAAGATATTAGATTTATATCCTGCCCTCCACTCCAAGAGTCTCAGAGCGGCTCACCATCTCCTTTACCTTCCTCCCCCACAACAGACACCCTGTGAGGTAGATGAAGATACTGGATTTATATCCCGCCCTCCACTCCGAAGTGTCTCAGAGCGGCTCACAATCTCCTTTCCCTTCCTCCCCCACAACAGACACCCTGTGAGGTAGATGAAGATATTAGATTTATATCCCGCCCTCCACTCCAAGAGTGTCAGAGCGGCTCACAATCTCCTTTCCCTTCCTCCCCCACAACAGACACCCTGTGAGGTAGATGAAGATACTGGATTTATATCCCGCCCTCCACTCCGAAGAGTCTCAGAGCGGCTCACAATCTCCTTTCCCTTTCTCCCCCACAACAGACACCCTGTGAGGTAGATGAAGATATTGGATTTATATCCCGCCATCCACTCCGAAGAGTCTCAGAGCGGCTCACAATCTCCATTCACTTCCTCCCCCACAACAGACACCCTGTGAGGTTGGTGGGGCTAAGAGGGCTCTCACAGCAGCTGCCCTTTCAAGGACAGAGAGTGGCCTACAATCTCCTTTCCCTTCCTTCCCCACAACAGACACTCTGTGAGGTGGGTGGGGCTGGAGAGGGCTCTCACAGCAGCTGCTCTTTCAAGGACAACCTCTGCCAGAGCTATGGCTGACCCAAGGCCATTCCAGCTAGGGTGACCATAATGTCTGAAGGCCAGCCAGGGACAATGGGGGGGGTGGGGAGGCAGGGGTGCGCGCGCGCGGAGCGTGTGCGCCGCCGGAAACAGGAAGTGATGTCACTTCCGGCGACGTCACTTCCGGTGACGTCACTTCCGGTGACGTCATGCCACCACCGGAAACAGGAAGTGGCATCACTTCCTGTGACATCATTTTCCCCACGTCACCTGCCGGAAACGGGAAGTGACATCACTTCCTGTGACATCATTTCCCCCAAATGACATCATTTTCCCCAAATGCCACTGCCGGAAACAGGAAGTGACTTCACAGCACTTGCTGTGACGTCCCCAAAAATCCCCCAAATATCACCGCCGGAAACAATTTTGTTCTCAAATCCTGTATATACTTCATCAGTATATGGGATAAGGCACTTTCTCAACTGTGCTGCATAATGCAGCCTATTTATTTTGTCCTGTTGGCTCTGTTGGCTCTATCTGCGCCACCTTCATCACTTTCGGGGTGTGGATCCCCCAGTGGGGTGGTCTCCCGACTCCCTCCGCTGACTGTTTCTGATAGCCCTGCGCCCCCTCTTTCATTTGATATGTGTCCCATGCGGGTGCCACCTTCCCGCCGGGAGATGCCGCAAAATGAGCCCCCTTGAGGCTTATGGCGGCAGGGCTCGGGGGAAGCGAGCTAGACCGCTGTTCTTTTGAGGGGTTATAGAGTGTTTCGAGCCCGTCCCTGTGGCATCGGTCCCATCGTTGTGGGACCCAGGGGGCCGGCGCAGCGGCACGCCGAAGCAGCCTGTCACTAATAACACAGGTCGAGATGCAGGACAGGAACCTGGAAGTGACCGACAGGCTGCTTCAGCGTGCCGCTGCGCCGGCCCCCTGGGCCCCACAATGATGGGACCGATGCCACAGGGACGGGCTCGAAACACTCTATAACCCCTCAAAAGAACAGCAGTCTAGCTCGCTTCCCCCGAGCCCTGCCGCCATAAGCCTCAAGGGGGCTCATTTTGCGGCATCTCCCGGCGGGAGGGTGCCACCCGCACGGGACACATATCAAATGAAAGAGGGGGCGCAGGGCTATCAGAAACAGCCGGCGGAGGGAGTCGGGAGACCACTCCACTGGGGGATCCACACCCCGAAAGTGATGAAGGTGGCGCAGATAGAGCCAACAGAGCCAACAGGACAAAATAAATAGGCTGATTTATGCAGCACAGTTGAGAAAGTGCCTTATCCCATATACTGATGAAGTAAATACAGGATCTGAGAACAAAATTGCACTAGAAGACACAAACACAAAGCTCCCTTACACTGAATCAGTGCTTGGGTCCACCAAAGTCAGTATTGTCACATAAGAGAAGCCCTGTTGGATCAGGCCGGTGGCCCATCCAGTCCAACACTCTGTGTCACATAAGAACATAAGAGAAGCCCTGTTGGATCAGGCCAGTGGCCCATCCAGTCCAACACTCTGCGTCACATAAGAACATAAGAGAAGCCCTGTTGGATCAGGCCAGTGGCCCATCCAGTCCAACTCTCTGCGTCACATAAGAACATAAGAGAAGCCATGTTGGATCAGGCCAGTGGCCCATCCAGTCCAACACTCTGTGTCACACTTAAGAACATAAGAGAAGCCCTGTTGGATCAGGCCAGTGGCCCATCCAGTCCAACACTCTGCGTCACATAAGAACATAAGAGAAGCCCTGTTGGATCAGGCCAGTGGCCCATCCAGTCCAACTCTCTGCCTCACATAAGAGAAGCCCTGTTGGATCAGGCCAGTGGCCCATCCAGTCCAACACTCTGTGTCACATAAGAACATAAGAGAAGCCCTGTTGGATGAGGCCAGTGGCCCATCCAGTCCAACACTCTGCGTCACACTTAAGAACATAAGAGAAGCCCTGTTGGATCAGGCCAGTGGCCCATCCAGTCCAACACTCTGTGTCACACTTAAGAACATAAGAGAAGCCCTGTTGGATCAGGCCAGTGGCCCATCCAGTCCAACACTCTGCGTCACATAAGAACATAAGAGAAGCCTTGTTGGATGAGGCCAGTGGCCCATCCAGTCCAACACTCTGCGTCACATAAGAACATAAGAGAAGCCCTGTTGGATCAGGCCAGTGGCCCATCCAGTCCAACACTCTGTGTCACACTTAAGAACATAAGAGAAGCCCTGTTGGATCAGGCCAGTGGCCCATCCAGTCCAACACTCTGCGTCACATAAGAACATAAGAGAAGCCCTGTTGGATCAGGCCAGTGGCCCATCCAGTCCAACACTCTGTGTCACATAAGAACATAAGGAAGGAAGGAAGGAAGGAAGGAAGGAAGGAAGGAAGGAAGGGAGGGAGGGAGGGAGGGAGGAAGGGAGGGAGAAAGGGAGGGAGAAAGGGAGGGAGGGAAGAAGGGAGGGAGAAAGGGAGGGAGAAAGGGAGGGAGGGAAGAAGGGAAGAAAGAAAGAAAGGAAGGAGGGAAGGAAGGAAGGAGGGAGGAAGGAAGGAAGGAGGGAAGGAAGGAAGGAAGGAACGAAGGAAGGAAGGAACGAAGGAAGGAACGAAGGAAGGAAGGAGGGAGGGAAGAAAGGAAGGCCACCCCCAACCGCCAGCCCCCCCCCCGCTTTCGGCCCCCTTACCTACGGCGGCGGCGAGTCCAGCGGCGGCGGCAGCAGCGGCGAGTCCGGCGGCGGCAGCGGAGAGGCCTTTCCGATGCCCTCCCGGGCCTCCGCCAGCACGGGGGGTGGTGGTAGAGGCCGGGGAAGCGTCGGAAAGGCCCGCGGTGGTCGCTGGAGGGCCTCCAGCGACCACCGCGGGCCTTTCCGACGCCCTCCCGGGCGGAGGAGGACGGGGGGTGGGGGTTTGGAGCCCCGGGAAGCGTCGGAAAGGCCCGCGGGGGTCGCTGGAGGCCCTCCAGCGACCCCCGCGGGCCTTTCCGACGCCCTCCCGGGCGGAGGAGGACAGGGGGTGGGGGTTTGGAGCCCCGGGAAGCGTCGGAAAGGCCCGCGGGGGTCGCTGGAGGCCCTCCAGCGACCCCCGCGGGCCTTTCCGACGCCCTCCCGGGCGGAGGAGGACAGGGGGTGGGGGTTTGGAGCCCCGGGAAGCGTCGGAAAGGCCCGCGGGGGTCGCTGGAGGCCCTCCAGCGACCCCCGCGGGCCTTTCCGACGCCCTCCCGGGCGCAGGAGGACGGGGGGTGGGGGTTTGGAGCGTCGGAAAGGCCCGCGGGGGTCGCTGGAGGCCCTCCAGCGACCCCCGCGGGCCTTTCCGACGCCCTCCCGGGCGGAGGAGGACGGGGGGTGGGGGTTTGGAGCCCCGGGAAGCGTCGGAAAGGCCCGCGGGGGTCGCTGGAGGGCCTCCAGCGACCACCGCGGGCCTTTCCGACGCCCTCCCGGGCCTCCGCCGCCACCGCCGGGCCCCGTGCGCGGGCGGGGAAGGCGGCGAGGGAGGGAGGGAGCGTCCCTGCCGTGCGCAGGGCGATCTGCGCACGCGCAGGGTCGCTCCCTCCCTCCCTCGCCGCCTTCCCCGCCCGGGCGCGCGGCCCCCGGCTCTCTGGCTGGCTAAACCGGGACCTCTTAATGGTCCCGGTATACCCAGCCCGGGAGCCGGGAATTGGGGGCCAGAACCGGGAAAGTCCCGGGAGACCGGGACGGTCTGGCCACCCTAATTCCAGCAGCTGCAAGTGGAGGAGTGGGGAATCAAACCCGATTCTCCCAGATAAGAGTCCACACACTTAACCACTACACCAAACTGGCTCTCCCAGGTATTGATTCCATGAGAAGTCCATAGTGGTGGACATAAAAACCGCTATGGTGGACATAAAAACTCGTTCTACACTGGCCTACCCCTGAAACTGATCCAGAAACTGCAGCGGGTGCAGAATGCGGCAGCTCGCCTGCTGACTGCATCACCTGTACAGGTGAGCATATGGCCGGCATTCCATAACCTGCACTGGCTGCCTATAGAGTACCGGATCAGTTTCAAGGTCTTAGTTTTGACTTTTAAGGCCTTGCGCGGCCCGGGACCAACATACCTACGGGACCGTCTCCTCCCATATACGCCCCGGAGGTTGCTTCGTTCGGCCTCCCAAGATCTTCTGATAGTCTCCGGCCCAAGAGATGCCCGTCTTGCCTCTACCAGGGTCAGGTCCTTTTCGGTCCTGGCCCCGACCTGGTGGAATCAGCTCCCTATGGAGATCCGGGCCCTACCTGGCTTGCTGGCCTTTTGTAGGGCCTGAAAAACGGAGCTGTTCGGCCAGGTCTTCGGATGAGGCAGCGGGCATCTATTTATCGATCGGTCGGCCTCCCCACTACTGCTCTGCTGCTCTACTGCACTGTGATGCTGTATTGCGGTACTATTTTGTGCTGTACACCACCTTGCTGTCATGTCATCTGGCCGAATCATCTTGCTGCACTCTGATGAATGTTGTCATTGGCTTTATTGTGATTTCATTGCGATTTGATTTCTATTTGGTTTACTCCGCTGTGAGCCCCCGATGGGGGAATGGGCGGAATATCAATAAACTAATAATAATAATAATAAAACCACCATGATGGCATAGCTTGGTAAGTTATGTTATAGAAAAATAATATATAAATAATGAGCCAAGAGATTTATAATAATGATTATTATAAGGAGGATTTATTTTTATTTTCAGGGAAGCGATTGAAATTGGTTGGAAAGCGCCATAAAATTAATATTTGAATTTCACAAATACTAAGGTATCAAAAAATGGTTATAAATAATGGTGTTAATTACCTGTCTAGACTATGACGCATGTATTAATCTAATATTTTTAATTAATTACAGTAAAAATATTCAGGAGCAATTTCCATGAACATTGAGGTCCAGAATAATTCATTTAAAGTCAGCCTGTTGAATTACTATAATAAAATAGAATATAATAATTAATATAATTAACTATAATTAATATAATAAAATAATAATAATAATAATAATAATAAGACCACCATGATGGCATAGTTTGGTAAGTTATGTTATAGAAAAATAATATATAAATAATGAGCCAAGAGATTTATAATAATGATTATTATAAGGAGAATTTATTTTTATTTTCAGGGAAGCGATTGAAATTGGTTGGAAAGCGCCATAAAATTAATATTTGAATTTCACAAATACTAAGGTATCAAAAAATGTTTATAAATGATGGTGTTAATTACCTGTATAGACTATGACGCATGTATTAATTTAATATTTTTAATTAATTACAGTAAAAATATTCAGGAGCAATTTCCATGAACATTGAGGTCCAGAATAATTCATTTAAGGTCAGCCTGTTGAATTAACATAATAAAATTCAAGGCTTTCGTTTTTCAAAAATTTTGTTAATAAATATATCATTGTTATACATTGTAGCTCATTCCACCGTTGAAGATGTTATAAAATTGAAACAAAGATAATAAATCCTGGGGTGTTCGTCTGGAACGGACCTTGAGCTGAACCACTGCGTGGCGTCTTTATTCATAATTGCCTAATGTCGGGTTGTTGTTTAAATTTAATCTTTACCGTCACTCCAGTAATTTTTTGGTGTTATAATTTGGTACATGCCACAAAGTTGCAGAGACTTTTCTGTTAGGATTACCAATGGAAAAATTTCCAAAAGAAGACAGAACTTTGATCTGGTACTTGCTCTCAGCTGCTAGGACATTGTATGCGCAGTTGTGGAAGCAAGAAAAAATACCAGAGAAATGGGATTGGATTGTTAAAGTTATGGCATGGAGTGAAATGGATAAGTTAACAAGAGCTTTAAGAGACTATGATTTAGAAGCATTTAAGATGGAGTGGAAGAAGTTCAGAAGATGCGTAGAAGAAAGAATGGAAAATAAAAGGACATTGGACAATCTTTGATAACGATTAAGTAGAAGTGGGAGGAAGATATGAGCTTTGGTTCTTATTAATTAGGGGTACCTTTTAAAATGATGTTTTGAATTTAATACACAGGCGGGGGTCAAGTAAAGGGGGGAGGGGTAGGTAGAAAGTAATATATGGGATTTTAAAAAGTAGTTATTAATGATATAAGAAATTGAATATATTGTCATATGTTACTAATAAAAATTGTTTGAAATATAGTTTGGTACATGCCACTACTATCTGGGGTTCACTGAGGAAAAAGTCATCGGAACGAGGGATTATCTAGAACCCCCGCGTGGACAAGGACTTCATACTGGACTTCTCATGGACTGGATGCTTTCCATTTGAGACCTAATGAGTGTGAACTTATAACGGACTTTGTGAATTAACTTCTTTGTTTATGGGACTTTATGTTCTCTGTCTGTCGCTTTAATGCTCCCTGTTAAGAGGCAAGAATATTATGTAAAAATACTGCAAGATGTTGTCATCATTGACATTAATGAAAGTTGTTCTTTATTTGTGTGCTATTACAGCAAACCGTGTCTTAGTTTTATTTTGGTCCCCATTCGGTCAGCCATAGCTCTTGCTGAATTGTCCTCGAAGGGGCAGCTTCTGTCAGAGCTCTCTCAGCCCCACCCACCTCACAGGGCGTTTGTTGTGGGGGAGGAAGATAAAAGAGGTTGTAAACCACACTGAGACCTAGTGGAGGGTGGGGTATAAATCCAATATCTTCTTCTTCAGTTTGGTGTAGTGGTTAAGTGCGCAGACTCTTACCTGGGGAGAACCAGGTTTCTTCTTCTTCTTCAGTTTGGTGTAGTGGTTAAGTGCGCAGACTCTTACCTGGGGAGAACCAGGTTTCTTCTTCTTCTTCAGTTTGGTGTAGTGGTTAAGTGCGCAAACTCTTACCTGGGGAGAACCAGGTTTAATTCCCCACTCCTCCACTTGCAGCTGCTGGAATGGCCTTGGGTCAGCCATAGCTGACGCAGGAGTTGTCCTTGAAAAGGCAGCTGCTGTAAGAGCTTTCTCAGCCCCACCGACCTCACAGGGTGTCTGGTTTTTTGGGGGGGGGGGAAGGGAAAGGAGATTGTGAGCCACTCTGAGACTCTTCGGAGTGGAGGGCGGGATATAAATCCAAAATCTTCATCTACCTCACAGGGTGTCTGTTGTGGGGAGGGGGAGGTAAAGGAGATTGTGAGCCGCTCTGAGACTCTTCGGATTGGAGGGCGGGATATAAATCCAATATCTTCATCATCATCTTCTTGCCTGAGATCTGATGAGGCCCATGTAGCTTGGGCCATTCAGATATATTTTCGCCTACCTGTGTGTGGGGGGGGGGGGGGCGAGGAGTGCAAATCAGTGACCTCCTTTGACTTGCAGTCTGCAGTTTTGGTTGGCTGCCCGTTCCTTCCCTAACCTTGAAAAAGAACATCTTCCTTGCAGCGCGGCTCGCCGCAATTCGGTCGTCTTGAGCCAAAGAAGCAGCCGGATTTTCTGCTCGGTCATTTTTCGCCTGCCGCTGCCCTCTTTGGGGGTATCCTCTTACGCTTCATCAAACCGGGGCTTTTTAATTCTGCTTCCCCACGACCTGCACTGAGCAGAAAACCCTGAAGAGAAGAGGGAAAGCGCAGTGCGCTGCCTCCACAATCAGACACCATCAGGTCCAGCAGAATAGAGCAAGAGGCCAGGAGAACGTTCAAGTCGAGTTGCCAATCCCCAGGTGTTTTTTGAGGTAGAAAGACCAAATATTCAGTATAGCATCCAGTGCCTCCCTCGAAAATACCCTCCAGGTTTCAAAAAGGTTGGACCAGGCGGTCCAATTCTATGAGCCCCAAAAGAAGGTGCCCCTATCCTTATTTCCTATGGAAAGAAGGCATTTAAAAAGGTGTGCGGTCCCTTTAAATGTGTTGGCCAGGACTCCCTTCGGAATTCAAATATGCTTGTCGCACCCTTGCTCCTGGCTCCGCCCCCAATGTCTCCTGACTCCACCCCCAAAGTCCCGAGATATTTCTAGAACTGGACTTGGCAACCCTACTTTCAAGACAAACACACTTTGCAACAGGCTAGGAGCTTCTGGGGTCGACTCACCTCACAAAAGCTCCTGCCCGGCCAGAAAGCTTGCTATCAGCCTCCTAAAAACAAAGAGCCAGTGCTAGATTAAACCCTGTGGAGGCCCCTAGGCCAGGGGTGCTAAACATGTGGCCCACAGGCTGAACCAGGCCCCCAGAGGGCTCCTATCAGGCCCCCGAGCAATTGTCAGTGATGTGGCTCAGCAGTAGAGCATCTGCTTGGGAAGCAGAAGGTCCCAGGCTCAATCCCCGGCATCTCCGAATAAAAAGGGTCCAGGCAATAGGCGTAAAAAACCTCAACTGGAGACCCTGGAGAGCAGGGGAGGGACGGTGGCTCAGCGGTAGAGCATCTGCTCGTTAAGCAGAAGGTCCCAGGTTCAATCCCCGGCATCTCCAACTAAACAGGGTCCAGGCAAGTAGGCGTGAAAAACCTCCGCTTGAGACCCTGGAGAGTAGGGGAGGGAGGGTGGCTCAGTGGTAGAGCATCTGCTTGGGAAGCAGAAGGTCCCAGGTTCAATCCCCGGCATCTCCAACTAAAAAGGGTCAAGGCAAGTAGGCGTGAAAAACCTCCGCTTGAGACCCTGGAGAGTAGGGGAGGGAGGGTGGCTCAGTGGTAGAGCATCTGCTTGGGAAGCAGAAGGTCCCAGGTTCAATCCCCGGCATCTCCAACTAAAAAGGGTCAAGGCAAGTAGGCGTGAAAAACCTCCGCTTGAGACCCTGGAGAGTAGGGGAGGGAGGGTGGCTCAGTGGTAGAGCATCTGCTTTGGAAGCAGAAGGTCCCAGGTTCAATCCCCGGCATCTCCAACTAAAAAGGGTCAAGGCAAGTAGGCGTGAAAAACCTCCGCTTGAGACCCTGGAGAGTAGGGGAGGGAGGGTGGCTCAGTGGTAGAGCATCTGCTTGGGAAGCAGAAGGTCCCAGGTTCAATCCCCGGCATCTCCAACTAAAAAGGGTCCAGGCAAGTAGGCGTGAAAAACCTCAGCTTGAGACCCTGGAGAGCCGCTGCCAGACTGAGTAGACTGACTTTGAAGGACCGTGAGTCTGATTCAATAGAAGGCAGCTTGATATAAGTTCATATGGCTGTCATCTGCTTTCTTCTCCCTCCCTCTCTCTTGCTTCCTTCTGCATCTCAGCTTGCTTTTTCAAGCTTGCTCAATTGCTCAGGAAGTACAGAGCAAAACCTCTATTTTCTCCGTTGGCTGAGGCTCCCTCCCAGTCCCCTGGGAAAGGAAAGAAAGAGCCAGAGCTTCCTTTGCCCAGTTCCCTGGATCTCATGGGAGAAATGGAGAGCCAGTTTGGTGTAGTGGTTAAGTGTGCGGACTCTTATCTGGAAGAACCGGGTTTGATTCCCCACTCCTCCACTTGCACCTGCTGGAATGGCCTTGGGTCAGCCATAGTTCTGGCAGAAGTTGTCCTTGAAAAGGCAGCTGCTGTGAGAGCCCTCTCCAGCCCCACGCACCTCACAGGGTGTCTGTTGTGGGGGAGGAAGGTAAAGGAGATTGTGAACCACTCTGAGATTCTTCGGAGTGGAGGGCGGGATATAAATCCAATATCTTCATCTACCTCACAGGGTGTCTGTTGTGGGGGAGGAAGGGAAAGGAAATTGTGAGCCGCTCTGAGACTCTTCGGAGTGGAGGGCGGGATATAAATCCAATATCTTCATCTACCTCACAGGGTGTCTGTTGTAGGGGAAGAAGGTAAAGGAGATTGTGAGCCGCTCTGAGACTCTTCGGAGTGGAGGGCGGGATTTAAATCCAATATCTTCATCTACCTCACAGGGTGTCTGTTATGGGGGCGGAGGAAGGGAAAGGAGATTGTGAGCCGCTCTGAGACTCTTCGGAGTGGAGGGTGGGATATAAATCCAGTATCTTCATCTACCTCACAGGGTGTCTGTTGTGGGGGAGGAAGGGAAAGGAGATTGTGAGCCACTCTGAGACTCTTCAGAGTGGAGGGCGGGGTATAAATCCAATATCTTCATCTACCTCACAGGGTGTCTGTTGTGGGGGAGGAAGGTAAAGGAGATTGTGAGCTGCTCTGAGACTCTTCGGAGTGGAGGGCGGGATATAAATCCAATATCTTCATCTACCTCACAGGGTGTCTGTTGTGGGGGAGGAAGGGAAAGGAGATTGTGAGCCGCTCTGAGACTCTTCCGAGTGGAGGGCGGGAAATAAATCCAATATCTTCTTCTTCTAGAAATACAAAGAAATCATCTTTATGACCGAGTACTAACATTTTAAGCGTGTTTTAAGTATTTTTTTAAAAAAATATATTTGTGTTTGTCTGTGTTCGTTATAAAATCTCTCCACTAAATAGGTACACGCATGACCTGGCCCAACATGACTCAGCCCAACCTGATGCGGACTGGCCCTTCAAGGTCTCATAACAAATGAGTTTGACACCCCTGCCCTTGGCAGTCAAAATCTCAGGGACACCCCCACTGAAGCCTGCAGGCACTTTTTCAAAAGCCCCTTTGACTAAGCTGCAGGGAAGAGGCAGTAGGGTTGCCAAGTCCTGTTGAAGAAATATCTGGGGACTTTGGGGGTGGAGCCAGGAGTCTTTGGGGGTGGAGCCAGGAGACATTAGGGGTGGAGCCAAGATCAAGGCTGTGACAAACATAATTGAACTCCAAAGGGAGTTCTGGCCATCACATTTAAAGGGACGGCACACCTTTTCAATGCCTTCCTTCCATAGGAAATAATGAAGAATAAGGGCACCTTCTTTTGGGGCGCATAGAATTGGACCCCCTGGTCCAATCTTTTTGAAACTTGGAGGGTATTTTGGGCAGAGGCACTGGATGCTATACTGAAAATTTGGTGCCTCTACCCCAAAAAACACCCCCCCCCCAGATACCCACGGATCAATTCTCCATGATTTTCTATGGGAATAAATCTCCATAGGGAACAATAGAGTTCCCAGCAGACATTTCCCTCCCCTCCCCCCGCTTTCCGACGACCCTGAAGCGGGGGGAGGGCCTCCAAACTGGGGGATCCCCTGCCCCCACCTGGGGATTGGCAACCCTAAGAGGCAGAGAGAGGCAAACTTGGAGACGACGCCAGCAGCTGCACAAGGCAAAGAGCGGCTCAGTTGCTGGCTGCACATGCAGGCGGGGAGGGCTGCAAGCAGGGGGGGAACCGGGGGGAGGGGGAGCCCATAGGCCAGTGCCTGCTTTGCCTAATTGTTAATCCGGCCCTGCAAAGAATGTAAACTCCAAGGCAGAGTTGTCAAACACCTTTGTTATGAGGGCCGGATCTGACATAAATGAGACTTTGTTGGGCCGGGCCATGTCAGGTTGGGCCAGGCGTGTGCCTATTTAAGATTAGATAGCAGAGAGATAAACTTTGTAAAGGACACAGACAAAGATGACTAAAGTTTTTTTTTAAACTTAAAATATGCTTAAAATATTAGCTCTTGTCGGTCTTAAAGGTGCTTTCTTTGTATTTCTCCCATGGGACCCAGGGAACAGGACAAAGGAAGTTCTGGCTCTTCTCTTCCTTCCCCATTGACTCTTGGCTCAGTAGCTCTTCTGTGTGATTGAGAGAGCCTGGAAAAATAATCTCTGCTTCCCCCCTCCCCCACTTCCTCCTCAGCCATTGGAAAAGATAGAGGTTCCGCTCTGTAGCTCCTGTGCGATTGAGCAAGCCTGGCAAAGCAAGCTGTGATGCGGAAGGGAGCAAGATATAGAGAGAAGGAAGCAGATGGCAGTCGCTCGGGGGCCTGATTTGGCCCCTGGGACACATGTTTGACACCCCTGCTCTAAGGCAATACAGATCCGGATCCTCCTCCAGGGCCATGACCTGGGCCACCCAAAGTGATGACCAAAACCCCACGAAAATCGACACCCCTACCTGGTGATAGGGTTTTGCTGCCCCGGGTGAGCTGCCCACTAGCCGCGCCCACCCCTGAAATTTAAAAAACAGAGAATTGTAGGAGAAATGAAGAAAGCTGAAACTATATACATTTTTAATTTACAATTTTTAAAATTTAATCTTTTTTAAAAAAAAAAAATTGTGCAACTAAGCAACAAAAATCGTGAGAATCCTACTTGATCCTTTTAGCTGGAGGTGCCAGGGACAAGACCTTCACATGACCATTTCTACTTGATCCTTTTAGTTGGAGGTGCCAGGGATAACACCTTCACATGACCATTTCTACTTGATCCTTCGAGTTGGAGGTGCCAGGGACAAGACGTTCACGTGACCATTTCTACTTGATCCTTTTAGCTGGAGGTGCCAGGGACAAGACCTTCATGTAAGTGTTTCTACTTGATTATTGTAGCTGGAGCTGCCAGGGACAAGACCTTCACGTGAGCATTTCTACTTGATTATTGTAGCTGGAGGTGCCAGGGACAAGACCTTCACGTGACCATTTCTACCCTTTTAGCTGGAGGTGCCAGGGACAAGACCTTCACGTGAGCGTTTCTACTTGATTATTGTAGCTGGAAGTGCCAGGGACAAGACCTTCACATGACCATTTCTACTTGATCCTTTTAGCTGGTGGTGCCAGGGACAAGACCTTCACGTGACCATTTCTACCCTTTTAGCTGGAGATGCCAGGGTCAAGACCTTCACATGATCATTTCTACTTGATTATTGTAGCTGGAGGTGCCAGGGACAAGACCTTCACGTGACCATTTCTACTTGATCCTTTTAGCTGGAGGTGCCAGGGACAAGACCTTCACGTGACCATTTCTACCCTTTTAGCTGGAGGTGCCAGGGACAAGACCTTCACGTGAGCGTTTCTACTTGATTATTGTAGCTGGAAGTGCCAGGGACAAGACCTTCACGTGACCATTTCTACTTGATCCTTATAGCTGGAGGTGCCAGGGACAAGACCTTCACGTGACCATTTCTACTTGATCCTTGTAGCTGGAGGTGCCAGGGACAAGACCTTCACGTGACCATTTCTACCCTTTTAGCTGGAGGTGCCAGGGACAAGACCTTCACGTGAGCGTTTCTACTTGATTATTGTAGCTGGAAGTGCCAGGGACAAGACCTTCACGTGACCATTTCTACTTGATCCTTGTACCTGGTGGTGCCAGGGACAAGACCTTCACGTAAGTGTTTCTACTTGATTATTGTAGCTGGAGCTGCCAGGGACAAGACCTTCACGTGAGCATTTCTACTTGATTATTGTAGCTGGAGGTGCCAGGGACAAGACCTTCACGTGACCATTTCTACCCTTTTAGCTGGAGGTGCCAGGGACAAGACCTTCACGTGAGCGTTTCTACTTGATTATTGTAGCTGGAAGTGCCAGGGACAAGACCTTCACGTGACCATTTCTACTTGATCCTTGTAGCTGGAGGTGCCAGGGACAAGACCTTCACGTGACCATTTCTACCCTTTTAGCTGGAGGTGCCAGGGACAAGACCTTCACGTGAGCGTTTCTACTTGATTATTGTAGCTGGAGGTGCCAGGGACAAGACCTTCACGTGACCATTTCTACTTGATCCTTGTAGCTGGAGGTGCCAGGGACAAGACCTTCACGTGACCATTTCTACCCTTTTAGCTGGAGGTGCCAGGGACAAGACCTTCACGTGACCATTTCTACCCTTTTAGCTGGAGGTGCCAGGGACAAGACCTTCACGTGACCATTTCTACCCTTTTAGCTGGAGGTGCCAGGGACAAGACCTTCACGTGACCATTTCTACCCTTTTAGCTGGAGGTGCCAGGGACAAGACCTTCATGTGAGCGTTTCTACTTGATTATTGTAGCTGGAAGTGCCAGGGACAAGACCTTCACGTGACCATTTCTACTTGATCCTTTTAGCTGGAGGTGCCAGGGACAAGACCTTCACGTGACCATTTCTACTTGATCCTTGTAGCTGGAGGTGCCAGGGACAAGACCTTCACGTGACCATTTCTACCCTTTTAGCTGGAGGTGCCAGGGACAAGACCTTCACGTGACCATTTCTACCCTTTTAGCTGGAGGTGCCAGGGACAAGACCTTCACGTGACCATTTCTACCCTTTTAGCTGGAGGTGCCAGGGACAAGACCTTCACGTGACCATTTCTACCCTTTTAGCTGGAGGTGCCAGGGACAAGACCTTCATGTGAGCGTTTCTACTTGATTATTGTAGCTGGAAGTGCCAGGGACAAGACCTTCACGTGACCATTTCTACTTGATCCTTTTAGCTGGAGGTGCCAGGGACAAGACCTTCACGTGACCATTTCTACCCTTTTAGCTGGAGGTTCCAGGGACAAGACCTTCACGTGAGCGTTTCTACTTGATTATTATAGCGGAGGTGCCAGAGACAAGACCTTCATGAAACCATTTCTACTTGATCCTTTTAGCTGGAGGTGCCAGGGACAAGACCTTCATGTGGCCATTTCTAATTGAGCCTTGTAGCTGGAGGTGCCAGGGACAAGACCTTCATGTGGCCATTTCTACTTGATCTTTGTAGCAGGAGGTGCCAGGGACAAGACCTTCACATGACCATTTCTACTTGATCCTTTTAGCTGGAGGTGCCAGGGACAAGACCTTCACGTGACCATTTCTACCCTTTTAGCTGGAGGTGCCAGGGACAAGACCTTCACGTGAGCATTTCTACTTGATCCTTTTAGCTGGAGGTGCCAGGGACAAGACCTTCACGTGAGCATTTCTACTTGATCCTTTTAGCTGGAGGTGCCAGGGACAAGACCTTCACGTGACCATTTCTACTTGATCCTTTTAGCTGGAGGTGCCAGGGACAAGACCTTCACGTGACCATTTCTACCCTTTTAGCTGGAGGTGCCAGGGACAAGACCTTCACGTGAGCATTTCTACTTGATCCTTTTAGCTGGAGGTGCCAGGGACAAGACCTTCACGTGACCATTTCTACTTGATCCTTTTAGCTGGAGGTGCCAGGGACAAGACCTTCACGTGACCATTTCTACCCTTTTAACTGGAGGTGCCAGGGACAAGACCTTCACGTGACCGTTCCTACTTGATCCTTTTAGCTGGAGGTGCCAGGGACAAGACCTTCACATGACCATTTCTACCTGATCCTTCAAGTTGGAGGTGCCAGGGACAAGACCTTCATGTGACCATTTCTACCCTTTTAGCTGGAGGTGCCAGGGACAGCATTGAGGCACTGCTGTTGAAGACGCAGCTGCGCTGGGCAGGGCATATTTCTAGGATGGAAAACCACCGCCTTCCCAAGATTGCCCTGTATGGCGAACTCTCCACCGGTCATCGAAATAGAGGGGCACCAAAGAAGAGGTACAAGGACTCCTTGAAGAAATCCCTTAGCACCTGTCACATCAACCATCACCAGTGGTCTGACCTAGCCTCAGATCGCAAAGCATGGAGGCACACCATCCACCAGGCTGTCTCTTCCTTTGAGAACACACGCATAGCTGGTCTTGAGGACAAAAGGAGATTGAGGAAGAATCGCACTGCTACAGGACCAGCCCTAAATCAGACTTTTCCCTGCAGCCACTGTGGCCGGACCTGCCTGTCCCGCATTGGTCTTGTCAGCCACCAGCGAGCCTGCAGCAAACGTGGACTACTGCACCCTTCTTAAATCTTCGTTCGCGAAGTCAAGCCGAGAGAGAGAGAGAGAGAGAGAGAGCCAGGGACAAGACGTTCACGTGACCGTTCCTACTTGATCCTTTTAGCTGGAGGTGCCAGGGACAAGACCTTCACCTGACCATTTCTACCTGATCCTTCAAGTTGGAGGTGCCAGGGACAAGACCTTTACATGACCATTTCTACCTGATCCTTCAAGTTGGAGGTGCCAGGGACAAGACCTTCACGTGACCATTTCTACCCTTTTAGCTGGAGGTGCCAGGGACAAGACCTTCACGTGACCATTCCTACTTGATCCTTTTAGCTGGAGGTGCCAGGGACAAGACCTTCATGTGACCATTTCTAATTGAGCCTTGTAGCTGGAGGTGCCAGGGACAAGACCTTCATGTGGCCATTTCTACTTGATCTTTGTAGCTGGAGGTGCCAGGGACAAGACCTTCATGTGACCATTTCTACTTGATCCTTTTAGCTGGAGGTGCCAGGGACAAGACCTTCACGTGACCATTTCTACCCTTTTAGCTGGAGGTGCCAGGGACAAGACCTTCACATGAGCGTTTCTACTTGATTATTGTAGCTGGGGGTGCCAGGGACAAGACCTTCATGTGACCATTTCTACTTGATCCTTTTAGCTGGAGGTGCCAGGGACAAGACCTTCACGTGACCATTTCTACTTGATCCTTTTAGCTGGAGGTGCCAGGGACAAGACCTTCACGTGAGCATTTCTACTTGATCCTTTTAGCTGGAGGTGCCAGGGACAAGACCTTCACGTGACCATTTCTACCCTTTTAGCTGGAGGTGCCAGGGACAAGACCTTCACGTGACCATTTCTACCCTTTTAGCTGGAGGTGCCAGGGACAAGACCTTCATGTGAGCGTTTCTACTTGATTATTGTAGCTGGAAGTGCCAGGGACAAGACCTTCACGTGACCATTTCTACTTGATCCTTTTAGCTGGAGGTGCCAGGGACAAGACCTTCACGTGACCATTTCTACCCTTTTAGCTGGAGGTTCCAGGGACAAGACCTTCACGTGAGCGTTTCTACTTGATTATTATAGCGGAGGTGCCAGAGACAAGACCTTCATGAAACCATTTCTACTTGATCCTTTTAGCTGGAGGTGCCAGGGACAAGACCTTCATGTGGCCATTTCTAATTGAGCCTTGTAGCTGGAGGTGCCAGGGACAAGACCTTCATGTGGCCATTTCTACTTGATCTTTGTAGCAGGAGGTGCCAGGGACAAGACCTTCACATGACCATTTCTACTTGATCCTTTTAGCTGGAGGTGCCAGGGACAAGACCTTCACATGACCATTTCTACTTGATCCTTTTAGCTGGAGGTGCCAGGGACAAGACCTTCACATGACCATTTCTACCCTTTTAGCTGAAGGTGCCAGGGACAAGACCTTCACGTGACCGTTCCTACTTGATCCTTTTAGCTGAAGGTGCCAGGGACAAGACCTTCACGTGACCATTTCTACTTGATCCTTTTAGCTGGAGGTGCCAGGGACAAGACCTTCACGTGACCGTTCCTACTTGATCCTTTTAGCTGGAGGTGCCAGGGACAAGACCTTCACGTGAGCATTTCTACCTGATCCTTCAAGTTGGAGGTGCCAGGGACAAGACCTTCATGTGACCATTTCTACCCTTTTAGCTGGGGGTGCCAGGGACAAGACCTTCACGTGAGCGTTCCTACTTGATCCTTTTAGCTGGAGGTGCCAGGGACAAGACCTTCACATGACCATTTCTACTTGATCCTTTTAGCTGGAGGTGCCAGGGACAAGACCTTCATGTGACCCTTTCTACCCTTTTAGCTGGGGGTGCCAGGGACAAGACCTTCACGTGAACCTTCCTACTTGATGCTTTTAGCTGGAGGTGCCAGGACAAGACCTTCACATGACCATTTCTACCCTTTTAGCTGGGGGTGCCAGGGACAAGACCTTCACGTGAGCGTTCCTACTTGATGCTTTTAGCTGGAGGTGCCAGGGACAAGACCTTCACATGACCATTTCTACCCTTTTAGCTGAAGGTGCCAGGGACAAGACCTTCACGTGACCGTTCCTACTTGATCCTTTTAGCTGGAGGTGCCGGGGACAAGACCTTCACATGACCATTTCTACCCTTTTAGCTGAAGGTGCCAGGGACAAGACCTTCACGTGACCGTTCCTACTTGATGCTTTTAGCTGGAGGTGCCAGGGACAAGACCTTCACATGACCATTTCTACCCTTTTAGCTGAAGGTGCCAGGGACAAGACCTTCACGTGAACGTTCCTACTTGATGCTTTTAGCTGGAGGTGCCAGGACAAGACCTTCACATGACCATTTCTACCCTTTTAGCTGGGGGTGCCAGGGACAAGACCTTCACGTGACCGTTCCTACTTGATCCTTTTAGCTGGAGGTGCCAGGGACAAGACCTTCACATGACCATTTCTACTTGATCCTTTTAGCTGGAGGTGCCAGGGACAAGACCTTCACGTGACCGTTCCTACTTGATCCTTTTAGCTGGAGGTGCCAGGGACAGGACCTTCACATGACCATTTCTACTTGATCCTTTTAGCTGGAGGTGCCAGGGACAAGACCTTCACATGACCGTTCCTACTTGATCCTTTTAGCTGAAGGTGCCGGGGACAAGACCTTCACATGACCGTTCCTACTTGATCCTTTTAGCTGGAGGTGCCAGGGACAAGACTTTCACATGACCATTTCTACTTGATCCTTTTAGTTGGAGGTGCCAGGGACAAGACCTTCACATGACCATTTCTACTTGATCCTTGTAGCTGGAGGTGCCAGGGACAAGACCTTCACGTGACCGTTCCTACTTGATCCTTTTAGCTGAAGGTGCCGGGGACAAGACCTTCACATGACCATTTCTACTTGATCCTTTTAGCTGGAGGTGCCAGGGACAAGACCTTCACATGACCGTTCCTACTTGATCCTTTTAGCTGGGGGTGCCAGGGACAAGACCTTCACATGACCATTTCTACTTGATCCTTTTAGCTGAAGGTGCCGGGGACAAGACCTTCACGTGACCGTTCCTACTTGATCCTTTTAGCTGGGGGTGCCAGGGACAAGACCTTCACGTGACCGTTCCTACTTGATCCTTTTAGCTGAAGGTGCCGGGGACAAGACCTTCACATGACCGTTCCTACTTGATCCTTTTAGCTGGGGGTGCCAGGGACAAGACCTTCACATGACCATTTCTACTTGATCCTTTTAGCTGAAGGTGCCAGGGACAAGACCTTCACATGACCATTTCTACTTGATCCTTTTAGCTGGAGGTGCCAGGGACAAGACCTTCACATGACCGTTCCTACTTGATCCTTTTAGCTGGGGGTGCCAGGGACAAGACCTTCACATGACCATTTCTACTTGATCCTTTTAGCTGAAGGTGCCGGGGACAAGACCTTCACGTGACCGTTCCTACTTGATCCTTTTAGCTGGGGGTGCCGGGGACAAGACCTTCACGTGACCGTTCCTACTTGATCCTTTTAGCTGAAGGTGCCGGGGACAAGACCTTCACGTGACCGTTCCTACTTGATCCTTTTAGCTGGGGGTGCCGGGGACAAGACCTTCACGTGACCGTTCCTACTTGATCCTTTTAGCTGAAGGTGCCGGGGACAAGACCTTCACATGACCGTTCCTACTTGATCCTTTTAGCTGGGGGTGCCAGGGACAAGACCTTCACATGACCATTTCTACTTGATCCTTTTAGCTGGAGGTGCCAGGGACAAGACCTTCACATGACCATTTCTACCCTTTTAGCTGGAGGTGCCAGGGACAAGACCTTCACATGACCGTTCCTACTTGATCCTTTTAGCTGAAGGTGCCGGGGACAAGACCTTCACATGACCGTTCCTACTTGATCCTTTTAGCTGAAGGTGCCGGGGACAAGACCTTCACGTGACCATTTCTACCCTTTTAGCTGGGGGTGCCAGGGACAAGACCTTCACGTGAGCGTTCCTACTTGATGCTTTTAGCTGGAGGTGCCAGGGACAAGACCTTCACGTGACCATTTCTACTTGATCCTTTTAGCTGGAGGTGCCGGGGACAAGACCTTCACGTGACCGTTCCTACTTGATCCTTTTAGCTGAAGGTGCCAGGGACAAGACCTTCACGTGACCGTTCCTACTTGATCCTTTTAGCTGGAGGTGCCGGGGACAAGACCTTCACGTGACCGTTCCTACTTGATCCTTTTAGCTGAAGGTGCCAGGGACAAGACCTTCACATGACCGTTCCTACTTGATCCTTTTAGCTGGAGGTGCCAGGGACAAGACCTTCACATGACCATTTCTACTTGATCCTTTTAGTTGGAGGTGCCAGGGACAAGACCTTCACATGACCATTTCTACTTGATCCTTTTAGTTGGAGGTGCCGGGGACAAGACCTTCACATGACCATTTCTACTTGATCCTTGTAGCTGGAGGTGCCAGGGACAAGACCTTCACGTGACCGTTCCTACTTGATGCTTTTAGCTGGAGGTGCCAGGGACAAGACCTTCACATGACCATTTCTACTTGATCCTTGTAGCTGGAGGTGCCAGGGACAAGACCTTCACGTGACCGTTCCTACTTGATCCTTTTAGCTGAAGGTGCCGGGGACAAGACCTTCACGTGACCGTTCCTACTTGATCCTTTTAGCTGGAGGTGCCAGGGACAAGACCTTCACGTGACCGTTCCTACTTGATCCTTTTAGCTGGAGGTGCCGGGGACAAGACCTTCACGTGACCGTTCCTACTTGATCCTTTTAGCTGAAGGTGCCAGGGACAAGACCTTCACGTGACTGTTCCTACTTGATCCTTTTAGCTGAAGGTGCCGGGGACAAGACCTTCACGTGACCGTTCCTACTTGATCCTTTTAGCTGGGGGTGCCAGGGACAAGACCTTCACATGACCATTTCTACTTGATCCTTTTAGCTGGGGGTGCCAGGGACAAGACCTTCACATGACCATTTCTACTTGATCCTTTTAGCTGGGGGTGCCAGGGACAAGACCTTCACATGACCATTTCTACTTGATCCTTGTAGCTGGAGGTGCCAGGGACAAGACCTTCACGTGACCATTCCTACTTGATCCTTTTAGCTGAAGGTGCCGGGGACAAGACCTTCACATGACCATTTCTACTTGATCCTTTTAGTTGGAGGTGCCAGGGACAAGACCTTCACATGACCGTTCCTACTTGATCCTTTTAGCTGAAGGTGCCGGGGACAAGACCTTCACATGACCGTTCCTACTTGATCCTTTTAGCTGGGGGTGCCAGGGACAAGACCTTCACATGACCATTTCTACTTGATCCTTTTAGCTGGAGGTGCCAGGGACAAGACCTTCACATGACCATTTCTACCCTTTTAGCTGGAGGTGCCAGGGACAAGACCTTCACATGACCGTTCCTACTTGATCCTTTTAGCTGAAGGTGCCGGGGACAAGACCTTCACATGACCGTTCCTACTTGATCCTTTTAGCTGAAGGTGCCGGGGACAAGACCTTCACGTGACCGTTCCTACTTGATCCTTTTAGCTGAAGGTGCCGGGGACAAGACCTTCACATGACCATTTCTACCCTTTTAGCTGGGGGTGCCAGGGACAAGACCTTCACGTGAGCGTTCCTACTTGATGCTTTTAGCTGGAGGTGCCAGGGACAAGACCTTCACGTGACCATTTCTACTTGATCCTTTTAGCTGGAGGTGCCGGGGACAAGACCTTCACGTGACCGTTCCTACTTGATCCTTTTAGCTGAAGGTGCCAGGGACAAGACCTTCACGTGACCGTTCCTACTTGATCCTTTTAGCTGGAGGTGCCAGGGACAAGACCTTCACATGACCATTTCTACTTGATCCTTTTAGCTGGAGGTGCCAGGGACAAGACCTTCACATGACCGTTCCTACTTGATCCTTTTAGCTGAAGGTGCCGGGGACAAGACCTTCACATGACCGTTCCTACTTGATCCTTTTAGCTGGAGGTGCCAGGGACAAGACCTTCACATGACCATTTCTACTTGATCCTTTTAGTTGGAGGTGCCAGGGACAAGACCTTCACATGACCATTTCTACTTGATCCTTGTAGCTGGAGGTGCCAGGGACAAGACCTTCACGTGACCGTTCCTACTTGATGCTTTTAGCTGGAGGTGCCAGGGACAAGACCTTCACATGACCGTTCCTACTTGATCCTTTTAGCTGAAGGTGCCGGGGACAAGACCTTCACGTGACCGTTCCTACTTGATGCTTTTAGCTGGAGGTGCCAGGGACAAGACCTTCACGTGACCGTTCCTACTTGATCCTTTTAGCTGGAGGTGCCAGGGACAAGACCTTCACGTGACCGTTCCTACTTGATGCTTTTAGCTGGAGGTGCCAGGGACAAGACCTTCACATGACCGTTCCTACTTGATCCTTTTAGCTGAAGGTGCCGGGGACAAGACCTTCACGTGACCGTTCCTACTTGATCCTTTTAGCTGGGGGTGCCGGGGACAAGACCTTCACGTGACCGTTCCTACTTGATCCTTTTAGCTGAAGGTGCCAGGGACAAGACCTTCACGTGACCGTTCCTACTTGATCCTTTTAGCTGGAGGTGCCAGGGACAAGACCTTCACACGACCGTTCCTACTTGATCCTTTTAGCTGAAGGTGCCAGGGACAAGACCTTCACGTGACCGTTCCTACTTGATCCTTTTAGCTGGAGGTGCCAGGGACAAGACCTTCACATGACCGTTCCTACTTGATCCTTTTAGCTGAAGGTGCCAGGGACAAGACCTTCACGTGACCGTTCCTACTTGATCCTTTTAGCTGGAGGTGCCAGGGACAAGACCTTCACATGACCATTTCTACCCTTTTAGCTGAAGGTGCCGGGGACAAGACCTTCACGTGACCGTTCCTACTTGATCCTTTTAGCTGAAGGTGCCGGGGACAAGACCTTCACATGACCGTTCCTACTTGATCCTTTTAGCTGAAGGTGCCAGGGACAAGACCTTCACGTGACCGTTCCTACTTGATCCTTTTAGCTGAAGGTGCCGGGGACAAGACCTTCACGTGACCGTTCCTACTTGATCCTTTTAGCTGGGGGTGCCAGGGACAAGACCTTCACATGACCATTTCTACTTGATCCTTTTAGCTGGGGGTGCCGGGGACAAGACCTTCACGTGACCGTTCCTACTTGATCCTTTTAGCTGGGGGTGCCGGGGACAAGACCTTCACGTGACCGTTCCTACTTGATCCTTTTAGCTGGGGGTGCCAGGGACAAGACCTTCACGTGACCATTTCTACCCTTTTAGCTGAAGGTGCCGGGGACAAGACCTTCACGTGACCGTTCCTACTTGATCCTTTTAGCTGAAGGTGCCAGGGACAAGACCTTCACATGACCGTTCCTACTTGATCCTTTTAGCTGAAGGTGCCGGGGACAAGACCTTCACGTGACCGTTCCTACTTGATCCTTTTAGCTGGCGGTGCCAGGGACAAGACCTTCACATGACCGTTCCTACTTGATCCTTTTAGCTGAAGGTGCCGGGGACAAGACCTTCACGTGACCGTTCCTACTTGATCCTTTTAGCTGAAGGTGCCAGGGACAAGACCTTCACGTGACCGTTCCTACTTGATCCTTTTAGCTGGAGGTGCCAGGGACAAGACCTTCACGTGACCGTTCCTACTTGATCCTTTTAGCTGGGGGTGCCAGGGACAAGACCTTCACATGACCATTTCTACTTGATCCTTTTAGCTGGGGGTGCCAGGGACAAGACCTTCACATGACCATTTCTACTTGATCCTTTTAGCTGGGGGTGCCAGGGACAAGACCTTCATGTGACCCTTTCTACCCTTTTAGCTGGGGGTGCCAGGGACAAGACCTTCACATGACCATTTCTACTTGATCCTTTTAGCTGGAGGTGCCAGGGACAAGACCTTCACATGACCATTTCTACTTGATCCTTTTAGCTGGGGGTGCCAGGGACAAGACCTTCACGTGACCATTTCTACCCTTTTAGCTGGGGGTGCCAGGGACAAGACCTTCACATGACCATTTCTACTTGATCTTTTTAGCTGGGGGTGCCAGGGACAAGACCTTCATGTGACCCTTTCTACCCTTTTAGCTGGAGGTGCCAGGGACAAGACCTTCACATGACCATTTCTACTTGATCCTTTTAGCTGGGGGTGCCAGGGACAAGACCTTCACGTGACCATATCTACCCTTTTAGCTGGGGGTGCCAGGGACAAGACCTTCACATGACCATTTCTACTTGATCCTTTTAGCTGGAGGTGCCAGGGACAAGACCTTCACATGACCATTTCTACTTGATCCTTTTAGCTGGGGGTGCCAGGGACAAGACCTTCACATGACCATTTCTACCCTTTTAGCTGGGGGTGCCAGGGACAAGACCTTCACATGACCATTTCTACTTGATCCTTTTAGCTGGGGGTGCCAGGGACAAGACCTTCACATGACCATTTCTACTTGATCCTTTTAGCTGGAGGTGCCAGGGACAAGACCTTCACATGACCGTTCCTACTTGATCCTTTTAGCTGAAGGTGCCGGGGACAAGACCTTCACATGACCGTTCCTACTTGATCCTTTTAGCTGAAGGTGCCGGGGACAAGACCTTCACGTGACCGTTCCTACTTGATCCTTTTAGCTGGGGGTGCCAGGGACAAGACCTTCACATGACCATTTCTACTTGATCCTTGTAGCTGGAGGTGCCAGGGACAAGACCTTCACGTGACCATTTCTACTTGATCCTTTTAGCTGGAGGTGCCGGGGACAAGACCTTCACATGACCATTTCTACTTGATCCTTCGAGTTGGAGGTGCCAGGGACAAGACCTTCACATGACCGTTCCTACTTGATCCTTTTAGCTGAAGGTGCCGGGGACAAGACCTTCACGTGACCGTTCCTACTTGATCCTTTTAGCTGGGGGTGCCGGGGACAAGACCTTCACGTGACCGTTCCTACTTGATCCTTTTAGCTGAAGGTGCCAGGGACAAGACCTTCACATGACCGTTCCTACTTGATCCTTTTAGCTGAAGGTGCCGGGGACAAGACCTTCACGTGACCGTTCCTACTTGATCCTTTTAGCTGGGGGTGCCAGGGACAAGACCTTCACATGACCGTTCCTACTTGATCCTTTTAGCTGGGGGTGCCAGGGACAAGACCTTCACATGACCATTTCTACTTGATCCTTTTAGCTGGAGGTGCCAGGGACAAGACCTTCACATGACCGTTCCTACTTGATCCTTTTAGCTGGGGGTGCCAGGGACAAGACCTTCACATGACCATTTCTACTTGATCCTTTTAGCTGGGGGTGCCAGGGACAAGACCTTCACATGACCGTTCCTACTTGATCCTTGTAGCTGGAGGTGCCGGGGACAAGACCTTCACGTGACCGTTCCTACTTGATCCTTTTAGCTGGGGGTGCCAGGGACAAGACCTTCACATGACCATTTCTACTTGATCCTTTTAGCTGAAGGTGCCGGGGACAAGACCTTCACGTGACCGTTTCTACTTGATCCTTTTAGCTGGGGGTGCCAGGGACAAGACCTTCACGTGACCGTTCCTACTTGATCCTTTTAGCTGGGGGTGCCAGGGACAAGACCTTCACATGACCATTTCTACCCTTTTAGCTGAAGGTGCCAGGGACAAGACCTTCACGTGACCGTTCCTACTTGATCCTTTTAGCTGGGGGTGCCAGGCACAAGACCTTCACATGACCATTTCTACTTGATCCTTTTAGCTGAAGGTGCCAGGGACAAGACCTTCACGTGACTATTTCTACTTGATCCTTTTAGCTGGAGGTGCCAGGGACAAGACCTTCACATGACCGTTCCTACTTGATCCTTTTAGCTGAAGGTGCCGGGGACAAGACCTTCACGTGACCGTTCCTACTTGATCCTTTTAGCTGGGGGTGCCAGGGACAAGACCTTCACATGACCATTTCTACTTGATCCTTGTAGCTGGAGGTGCCAGGGACAAGACCTTCACGTGACTATTTCTACTTGATCCTTTTAGCTGGAGGTGCCAGGGACAAGACCTTCACATGACCGTTCCTACTTGATCCTTTTAGCTGAAGGTGCCGGGGACAAGACCTTCACGTGACCGTTCCTACTTGATCCTTTTAGCTGAAGGTGCCGGGGACAAGACCTTCACGTGACCGTTCCTACTTGATCCTTTTAGCTGAAGGTGCCGGGGACAAGACCTTCACGTGACCGTTCCTACTTGATCCTTTTAGCTGAAGGTGCCGGGGACAAGACCTTCACGTGACCGTTCCTACTTGATCCTTTTAGCTGGGGGTGCCAGGGACAAGACCTTCACATGACCATTTCTACCCTTTTAGCTGAAGGTGCCAGGGACAAGACCTTCACGTGACCGTTCCTACTTGATCCTTTTAGCTGAAGGTGCCGGGGACAAGACCTTCACGTGACCGTTCCTACTTGATCCTTTTAGCTGGGGGTGCCAGGGACAAGACCTTCACGTGACCATTTCTACCCTTTTAGCTGAAGGTGCCGGGGACAAGACCTTCACGTGACCATTTCTACCCTTTTAGCTGAAGGTGCCAGGGACAAGACCTTCACGTGAGCATTTCTACCCTTTTAGCTGAAGGTGCCGGGGACAAGACCTTCACGTGACCATTTCTACCCTTTTAGCTGAAGGTGCCGGGGACAAGACCTTCACGTGACCGTTCCTACTTGATCCTTTTAGCTGGGGGTGCCAGGGACAAGACCTTCACGTGACCATTTCTACCCTTTTAGCTGAAGGTGCCGGGGACAAGACCTTCACGTGACCATTTCTACCCTTTTAGCTGGGGGTGCCAGGGACAAGACCTTCACGTGAGCGTTCCTACTTGATGCTTTTAGCTGGAGGTGCCAGGGACAAGACCTTCACATGACCATTTCTACCCTTTTAGCTGAAGGTGCCAGGGACAAGACCTTCACGTGACCGTTCCTACTTGATCCTTTTAGCTGGAGGTGCCGGGGACAAGACCTTCACATGACCATTTCTACCCTTTTAGCTGAAGGTGCCAGGGACAAGACCTTCACGTGACCGTTCCTACTTGATGCTTTTAGCTGGAGGTGCCAGGGACAAGACCTTCACATGACCATTTCTACCCTTTTAGCTGAAGGTGCCAGGGACAAGACCTTCACGTGAACGTTCCTACTTGATGCTTTTAGCTGGAGGTGCCAGGACAAGACCTTCACATGACCATTTCTACCCTTTTAGCTGGGGGTGCCAGGGACAAGACCTTCACGTGACCGTTCCTACTTGATCCTTTTAGCTGGAGGTGCCAGGGACAAGACCTTCACATGACCATTTCTACTTGATCCTTTTAGCTGGAGGTGCCAGGGACAAGACCTTCACGTGACCGTTCCTACTTGATCCTTTTAGCTGGAGGTGCCAGGGACAGGACCTTCACATGACCATTTCTACTTGATCCTTTTAGCTGGAGGTGCCAGGGACAAGACCTTCACATGACCGTTCCTACTTGATCCTTTTAGCTGAAGGTGCCGGGGACAAGACCTTCACATGACCGTTCCTACTTGATCCTTTTAGCTGGAGGTGCCAGGGACAAGACTTTCACATGACCATTTCTACTTGATCCTTTTAGTTGGAGGTGCCAGGGACAAGACCTTCACATGACCATTTCTACTTGATCCTTGTAGCTGGAGGTGCCAGGGACAAGACCTTCACGTGACCGTTCCTACTTGATCCTTTTAGCTGAAGGTGCCGGGGACAAGACCTTCACATGACCATTTCTACTTGATCCTTTTAGCTGGAGGTGCCAGGGACAAGACCTTCACATGACCGTTCCTACTTGATCCTTTTAGCTGGGGGTGCCAGGGACAAGACCTTCACATGACCATTTCTACTTGATCCTTTTAGCTGAAGGTGCCGGGGACAAGACCTTCACGTGACCGTTCCTACTTGATCCTTTTAGCTGGGGGTGCCAGGGACAAGACCTTCACGTGACCGTTCCTACTTGATCCTTTTAGCTGAAGGTGCCGGGGACAAGACCTTCACATGACCGTTCCTACTTGATCCTTTTAGCTGGGGGTGCCAGGGACAAGACCTTCACATGACCATTTCTACTTGATCCTTTTAGCTGAAGGTGCCAGGGACAAGACCTTCACATGACCATTTCTACTTGATCCTTTTAGCTGGAGGTGCCAGGGACAAGACCTTCACATGACCGTTCCTACTTGATCCTTTTAGCTGGGGGTGCCAGGGACAAGACCTTCACATGACCATTTCTACTTGATCCTTTTAGCTGAAGGTGCCGGGGACAAGACCTTCACGTGACCGTTCCTACTTGATCCTTTTAGCTGGGGGTGCCGGGGACAAGACCTTCACGTGACCGTTCCTACTTGATCCTTTTAGCTGAAGGTGCCGGGGACAAGACCTTCACGTGACCGTTCCTACTTGATCCTTTTAGCTGGGGGTGCCGGGGACAAGACCTTCACGTGACCGTTCCTACTTGATCCTTTTAGCTGAAGGTGCCGGGGACAAGACCTTCACATGACCGTTCCTACTTGATCCTTTTAGCTGGGGGTGCCAGGGACAAGACCTTCACATGACCATTTCTACTTGATCCTTTTAGCTGGAGGTGCCAGGGACAAGACCTTCACATGACCATTTCTACCCTTTTAGCTGGAGGTGCCAGGGACAAGACCTTCACATGACCGTTCCTACTTGATCCTTTTAGCTGAAGGTGCCGGGGACAAGACCTTCACATGACCGTTCCTACTTGATCCTTTTAGCTGAAGGTGCCGGGGACAAGACCTTCACGTGACCATTTCTACCCTTTTAGCTGGGGGTGCCAGGGACAAGACCTTCACGTGAGCGTTCCTACTTGATGCTTTTAGCTGGAGGTGCCAGGGACAAGACCTTCACGTGACCATTTCTACTTGATCCTTTTAGCTGGAGGTGCCGGGGACAAGACCTTCACGTGACCGTTCCTACTTGATCCTTTTAGCTGAAGGTGCCAGGGACAAGACCTTCACGTGACCGTTCCTACTTGATCCTTTTAGCTGGAGGTGCCGGGGACAAGACCTTCACGTGACCGTTCCTACTTGATCCTTTTAGCTGAAGGTGCCAGGGACAAGACCTTCACATGACCGTTCCTACTTGATCCTTTTAGCTGGAGGTGCCAGGGACAAGACCTTCACATGACCATTTCTACTTGATCCTTTTAGTTGGAGGTGCCAGGGACAAGACCTTCACATGACCATTTCTACTTGATCCTTTTAGTTGGAGGTGCCGGGGACAAGACCTTCACATGACCATTTCTACTTGATCCTTGTAGCTGGAGGTGCCAGGGACAAGACCTTCACGTGACCGTTCCTACTTGATGCTTTTAGCTGGAGGTGCCAGGGACAAGACCTTCACATGACCATTTCTACTTGATCCTTGTAGCTGGAGGTGCCAGGGACAAGACCTTCACGTGACCGTTCCTACTTGATCCTTTTAGCTGAAGGTGCCGGGGACAAGACCTTCACGTGACCGTTCCTACTTGATCCTTTTAGCTGGAGGTGCCAGGGACAAGACCTTCACGTGACCGTTCCTACTTGATCCTTTTAGCTGGAGGTGCCGGGGACAAGACCTTCACGTGACCGTTCCTACTTGATCCTTTTAGCTGAAGGTGCCAGGGACAAGACCTTCACGTGACTGTTCCTACTTGATCCTTTTAGCTGAAGGTGCCGGGGACAAGACCTTCACGTGACCGTTCCTACTTGATCCTTTTAGCTGGGGGTGCCAGGGACAAGACCTTCACATGACCATTTCTACTTGATCCTTTTAGCTGGGGGTGCCAGGGACAAGACCTTCACATGACCATTTCTACTTGATCCTTTTAGCTGGGGGTGCCAGGGACAAGACCTTCACATGACCATTTCTACTTGATCCTTGTAGCTGGAGGTGCCAGGGACAAGACCTTCACGTGACCGTTCCTACTTGATCCTTTTAGCTGAAGGTGCCGGGGACAAGACCTTCACATGACCATTTCTACTTGATCCTTTTAGTTGGAGGTGCCAGGGACAAGACCTTCACATGACCGTTCCTACTTGATCCTTTTAGCTGAAGGTGCCGGGGACAAGACCTTCACATGACCGTTCCTACTTGATCCTTTTAGCTGGGGGTGCCAGGGACAAGACCTTCACATGACCATTTCTACTTGATCCTTTTAGCTGGAGGTGCCAGGGACAAGACCTTCACATGACCATTTCTACCCTTTTAGCTGGAGGTGCCAGGGACAAGACCTTCACATGACCGTTCCTACTTGATCCTTTTAGCTGAAGGTGCCGGGGACAAGACCTTCACATGACCGTTCCTACTTGATCCTTTTAGCTGAAGGTGCCGGGGACAAGACCTTCACGTGACCGTTCCTACTTGATCCTTTTAGCTGAAGGTGCCGGGGACAAGACCTTCACATGACCATTTCTACCCTTTTAGCTGGGGGTGCCAGGGACAAGACCTTCACGTGAGCGTTCCTACTTGATGCTTTTAGCTGGAGGTGCCAGGGACAAGACCTTCACGTGACCATTTCTACTTGATCCTTTTAGCTGGAGGTGCCGGGGACAAGACCTTCACGTGACCGTTCCTACTTGATCCTTTTAGCTGAAGGTGCCAGGGACAAGACCTTCACGTGACCGTTCCTACTTGATCCTTTTAGCTGGAGGTGCCAGGGACAAGACCTTCACATGACCATTTCTACTTGATCCTTTTAGCTGGAGGTGCCAGGGACAAGACCTTCACATGACCGTTCCTACTTGATCCTTTTAGCTGAAGGTGCCGGGGACAAGACCTTCACATGACCGTTCCTACTTGATCCTTTTAGCTGGAGGTGCCAGGGACAAGACCTTCACATGACCATTTCTACTTGATCCTTTTAGTTGGAGGTGCCAGGGACAAGACCTTCACATGACCATTTCTACTTGATCCTTGTAGCTGGAGGTGCCAGGGACAAGACCTTCACGTGACCGTTCCTACTTGATGCTTTTAGCTGGAGGTGCCAGGGACAAGACCTTCACATGACCGTTCCTACTTGATCCTTTTAGCTGAAGGTGCCGGGGACAAGACCTTCACGTGACCGTTCCTACTTGATGCTTTTAGCTGGAGGTGCCAGGGACAAGACCTTCACGTGACCGTTCCTACTTGATCCTTTTAGCTGGAGGTGCCAGGGACAAGACCTTCACGTGACCGTTCCTACTTGATGCTTTTAGCTGGAGGTGCCAGGGACAAGACCTTCACATGACCGTTCCTACTTGATCCTTTTAGCTGAAGGTGCCGGGGACAAGACCTTCACGTGACCGTTCCTACTTGATCCTTTTAGCTGGGGGTGCCGGGGACAAGACCTTCACGTGACCGTTCCTACTTGATCCTTTTAGCTGAAGGTGCCAGGGACAAGACCTTCACGTGACCGTTCCTACTTGATCCTTTTAGCTGGAGGTGCCAGGGACAAGACCTTCACATGACCGTTCCTACTTGATCCTTTTAGCTGAAGGTGCCAGGGACAAGACCTTCACGTGACCGTTCCTACTTGATCCTTTTAGCTGGAGGTGCCAGGGACAAGACCTTCACATGACCGTTCCTACTTGATCCTTTTAGCTGAAGGTGCCAGGGACAAGACCTTCACGTGACCGTTACTACTTGATCCTTTTAGCTGGAGGTGCCAGGGACAAGACCTTCACATGACCATTTCTACCCTTTTAGCTGAAGGTGCCGGGGACAAGACCTTCACGTGACCGTTCCTACTTGATCCTTTTAGCTGAAGGTGCCGGGGACAAGACCTTCACATGACCGTTCCTACTTGATCCTTTTAGCTGAAGGTGCCAGGGACAAGACCTTCACGTGACCGTTCCTACTTGATCCTTTTAGCTGAAGGTGCCGGGGACAAGACCTTCACGTGACCGTTCCTACTTGATCCTTTTAGCTGGGGGTGCCAGGGACAAGACCTTCACATGACCATTTCTACTTGATCCTTTTAGCTGGGGGTGCCGGGGACAAGACCTTCACGTGACCGTTCCTACTTGATCCTTTTAGCTGGGGGTGCCGGGGACAAGACCTTCACGTGACCGTTCCTACTTGATCCTTTTAGCTGGGGGTGCCAGGGACAAGACCTTCACGTGACCATTTCTACCCTTTTAGCTGAAGGTGCCGGGGACAAGACCTTCACGTGACCGTTCCTACTTGATCCTTTTAGCTGAAGGTGCCAGGGACAAGACCTTCACATGACCGTTCCTACTTGATCCTTTTAGCTGAAGGTGCCGGGGACAAGACCTTCACGTGACCGTTCCTACTTGATCCTTTTAGCTGGCGGTGCCAGGGACAAGACCTTCACATGACCGTTCCTACTTGATCCTTTTAGCTGAAGGTGCCGGGGACAAGACCTTCACGTGACCGTTCCTACTTGATCCTTTTAGCTGAAGGTGCCAGGGACAAGACCTTCACGTGACCGTTCCTACTTGATCCTTTTAGCTGGAGGTGCCAGGGACAAGACCTTCACGTGACCGTTCCTACTTGATCCTTTTAGCTGGGGGTGCCAGGGACAAGACCTTCACATGACCATTTCTACTTGATCCTTTTAGCTGGGGGTGCCAGGGACAAGACCTTCACATGACCATTTCTACTTGATCCTTTTAGCTGGGGGTGCCAGGGACAAGACCTTCATGTGACCCTTTCTACCCTTTTAGCTGGGGGTGCCAGGGACAAGACCTTCACATGACCATTTCTACTTGATCCTTTTAGCTGGAGGTGCCAGGGACAAGACCTTCACATGACCATTTCTACTTGATCCTTTTAGCTGGGGGTGCCAGGGACAAGACCTTCACGTGACCATTTCTACCCTTTTAGCTGGGGGTGCCAGGGACAAGACCTTCACATGACCATTTCTACTTGATCTTTTTAGCTGGGGGTGCCAGGGACAAGACCTTCATGTGACCCTTTCTACCCTTTTAGCTGGAGGTGCCAGGGACAAGACCTTCACATGACCATTTCTACTTGATCCTTTTAGCTGGGGGTGCCAGGGACAAGACCTTCACGTGACCATTTCTACCCTTTTAGCTGGGGGTGCCAGGGACAAGACCTTCACATGACCATTTCTACTTGATCCTTTTAGCTGGAGGTGCCAGGGACAAGACCTTCACATGACCATTTCTACTTGATCCTTTTAGCTGGGGGTGCCAGGGACAAGACCTTCACATGACCATTTCTACCCTTTTAGCTGGGGGTGCCAGGGACAAGACCTTCACATGACCATTTCTACTTGATCCTTTTAGCTGGGGGTGCCAGGGACAAGACCTTCACATGACCATTTCTACTTGATCCTTTTAGCTGGAGGTGCCAGGGACAAGACCTTCACATGACCGTTCCTACTTGATCCTTTTAGCTGAAGGTGCCGGGGACAAGACCTTCACATGACCGTTCCTACTTGATCCTTTTAGCTGAAGGTGCCGGGGACAAGACCTTCACGTGACCGTTCCTACTTGATCCTTTTAGCTGGGGGTGCCAGGGACAAGACCTTCACATGACCATTTCTACTTGATCCTTGTAGCTGGAGGTGCCAGGGACAAGACATTCACGTGACCATTTCTACTTGATCCTTTTAGCTGGAGGTGCCGGGGACAAGACCTTCACATGACCATTTCTACTTGATCCTTCGAGTTGGAGGTGCCAGGGACAAGACCTTCACATGACCGTTCCTACTTGATCCTTTTAGCTGAAGGTGCCGGGGACAAGACCTTCACGTGACCGTTCCTACTTGATCCTTTTAGCTGGGGGTGCCGGGGACAAGACCTTCACGTGACCGTTCCTACTTGATCCTTTTAGCTGAAGGTGCCAGGGACAAGACCTTCACATGACCGTTCCTACTTGATCCTTTTAGCTGAAGGTGCCGGGGACAAGACCTTCACGTGACCGTTCCTACTTGATCCTTTTAGCTGGGGGTGCCAGGGACAAGACCTTCACATGACCGTTCCTACTTGATCCTTTTAGCTGGGGGTGCCAGGGACAAGACCTTCACATGACCATTTCTACTTGATCCTTTTAGCTGGAGGTGCCAGGGACAAGACCTTCACATGACCGTTCCTACTTGATCCTTTTAGCTGGGGGTGCCAGGGACAAGACCTTCACATGACCATTTCTACTTGATCCTTTTAGCTGGGGGTGCCAGGGACAAGACCTTCACATGACCGTTCCTACTTGATCCTTGTAGCTGGAGGTGCCGGGGACAAGACCTTCACGTGACCGTTCCTACTTGATCCTTTTAGCTGGGGGTGCCAGGGACAAGACCTTCACAAGACCATTTCTACTTGATCCTTTTAGCTGAAGGTGCCGGGGACAAGACCTTCACGTGACCGTTTCTACTTGATCCTTTTAGCTGGGGGTGCCAGGGACAAGACCTTCACGTGACCGTTCCTACTTGATCCTTTTAGCTGGGGGTGCCAGGGACAAGACCTTCACATGACCATTTCTACCCTTTTAGCTGAAGGTGCCAGGGACAAGACCTTCACGTGACCGTTCCTACTTGATCCTTTTAGCTGGGGGTGCCAGGGACAAGACCTTCACATGACCATTTCTACTTGATCCTTTTAGCTGAAGGTGCCAGGGACAAGACCTTCACGTGACTATTTCTACTTGATCCTTTTAGCTGGAGGTGCCAGGGACAAGACCTTCACATGACCGTTCCTACTTGATCCTTTTAGCTGAAGGTGCCGGGGACAAGACCTTCACGTGACCGTTCCTACTTGATCCTTTTAGCTGGGGGTGCCAGGGACAAGACCTTCACATGACCATTTCTACTTGATCCTTGTAGCTGGAGGTGCCAGGGACAAGACCTTCACGTGACTATTTCTACTTGATCCTTTTAGCTGGAGGTGCCAGGGACAAGACCTTCACATGACCGTTCCTACTTGATCCTTTTAGCTGAAGGTGCCGGGGACAAGACCTTCACGTGACCGTTCCTACTTGATCCTTTTAGCTGAAGGTGCCGGGGACAAGACCTTCACGTGACCGTTCCTACTTGATCCTTTTAGCTGAAGGTGCCGGGGACAAGACCTTCACGTGACCGTTCCTACTTGATCCTTTTAGCTGAAGGTGCCGGGGACAAGACCTTCACGTGACCGTTCCTACTTGATCCTTTTAGCTGGGGGTGCCAGGGACAAGACCTTCACATGACCATTTCTACCCTTTTAGCTGAAGGTGCCAGGGACAAGACCTTCACGTGACCGTTCCTACTTGATCCTTTTAGCTGAAGGTGCCGGGGACAAGACCTTCACGTGACCGTTCCTACTTGATCCTTTTAGCTGGGGGTGCCAGGGACAAGACCTTCACGTGACCATTTCTACCCTTTTAGCTGAAGGTGCCGGGGACAAGACCTTCACGTGACCATTTCTACCCTTTTAGCTGAAGGTGCCAGGGACAAGACCTTCACGTGAGCATTTCTACCCTTTTAGCTGAAGGTGCCGGGGACAAGACCTTCACGTGACCATTTCTACCCTTTTAGCTGAAGGTGCCGGGGACAAGACCTTCACGTGACCGTTCCTACTTGATCCTTTTAGCTGGGGGTGCCAGGGACAAGACCTTCACGTGACCATTTCTACCCTTTTAGCTGAAGGTGCCGGGGACAAGACCTTCACGTGACCATTTCTACCCTTTTAGCTGAAGGTGCCAGGGACAAGACCTTCACGTGAGCATTTCTACCCTTTTAGCTGAAGGTGCCGGGGACAAGACCTTCACGTGACCATTTCTACCCTTTTAGCTGAAGGTGCCGGGGACAAGACCTTCACGTGACCATTTCTACCCTTTTAGCTGAAGGTGCCGGGGACAAGACCTTCACATGACCATTTCTACCCTTTTAGCTGAAGGTGCCAGGGACAAGACCTTCACGTGACCGTTCCTACTTGATCCTTTTAGCTGGGGGTGCCAGGGACAAGACCTTCACATGACCATTTCTACCCTTTTAGCTGAAGGTGCCAGGGACAAGACCTTCACGTGACCGTTCCTACTTGATCCTTTTAGCTGGGGGTGCCAGGGACAAGACCTTCACATGACCATTTCTACCCTTTTAGCTGAAGGTGCCAGGGACAAGACCTTCACGTGACCGTTCCTACTTGATCCTTTTAGCTGGGGGTGCCAGGGACAAGACCTTCACATGACCATTTCTACCCTTTTAGCTGGCGGTGCCAGGGACAAGACCTTCACATGACCGTTCCTACTTGATCCTTTTAGCTGAAGGTGCCGGGGACAAGACCTTCACGTGACCGTTCCTACTTGATCCTTTTAGCTGGAGGTGCCAGGGACAAGACCTTCACATGACCGTTCCTACTTGATCCTTTTAGCTGAAGGTGCCGGGGACAAGACCTTCACATGACCATTTCTACTTGATCCTTTTAGCTGGAGGTGCCAGGGACAAGACCTTCACGTGACCATTTCTACCCTTTTAGCTGGAGGTGCCAGGGACAAGACCTTCACGTGACCGTTCCTACTTGATCCTTTTAGCTGGGGGTGCCAGGGACAAGACCTTCACATGACCGTTCCTACTTGATCCTTTTAGCTGAAGGTGCCGGGGACAAGACCTTCACGTGACCGTTCCTACTTGATCCTTTTAGCTGGAGGTGCCAGGGACAAGACCTTCACATGACCGTTCCTACTTGATCCTTTTAGCTGAAGGTGCCGGGGACAAGACCTTCACATGACCATTTCTACTTGATCCTTTTAGCTGGAGGTGCCAGGGACAAGACCTTCACATGACCGTTCCTACTTGATCCTTTTAGCTGGGGGTGCCAGGGACAAGACCTTCACATGACCATTTCTACCCTTTTAGCTGAAGGTGCCAGGGACAAGACCTTCACATGACCGTTCCTACTTGATCCTTTTAGCTGGGGGTGCCAGGGACAAGACCTTCACATGACCATTTCTACCCTTTTAGCTGGAGGTGCCAGGGACAAGACCTTCACATGACCGTTCCTACTTGATCCTTTTAGCTGGGGGTGCCAGGGACAAGACCTTCACATGACCATTTCTACCCTTTTAGCTGGAGGTGCCAGGGACAAGACCTTCACATGACCGTTCCTACTTGATCCTTTTAGCTGGGGGTGCCAGGGACAAGACCTTCACATGACCATTTCTACCCTTTTAGCTGAAGGTGCCAGGGACAAGACCTTCACATGACCGTTCCTACTTGATCCTTTTAGCTGAAGGTGCCGGGGACAAGACCTTCACGTGACCGTTCCTACTTGATCCTTTTAGCTGGAGGTGCCAGGGACAAGACCTTCACGTGACCGTTCCTACTTGATCCTTTTAGCTGAAGGTGCCAGGGACAAGACCTTCACGTGACCGTTCCTACTTGATCCTTTTAGCTGAAGGTGCCGGGGACAAGACCTTCACATGACCGTTCCTACTTGATCCTTTTAGCTGAAGGTGCCGGGGACAAGACCTTCACGTGACCGTTCCTACTTGATCCTTTTAGCTGAAGGTGCCGGGGACAAGACCTTCACATGACCATTTCTACCCTTTTAGCTGGGGGTGCCAGGGACAAGACCTTCACGTGACCATTTCTACTTGATCCTTTTAGCTGGAGGTGCCAGGGACAAGACCTTCACGTGACCATTTCTACTTGATCCTTTTAGCTGGGGGTGCCGGGGACAAGACCTTCACATGACCATTTCTACCCTTTTAGCTGGGGGTGCCGGGGACAAGACCTTCACGTGACCATTTCTACTTGATGCTTTTAGCTGGAGGTGCCAGGGACAAGACCTTCACGTGACCATTTCTACTTGATCCTTTTAGCTGGAGGTGCCGGGGACAAGACCTTCACGTGACCGTTCCTACTTGATCCTTTTAGCTGCAGGTGCCAGGGACAAGACCTTCACGTGACCGTTCCTACTTGATCCTTTTAGCTGGAGGTGCCAGGGACAAGACCTTCACATGACCATTTCTACTTGATCCTTTTAGCTGGAGGTGCCAGGGACAAGACCTTCACATGACCGTTCCTACTTGATCCTTTTAGCTGAAGGTGCCGGGGACAAGACCTTCACGTGACCGTTCCTACTTGATCCTTTTAGCTGGAGGTGCCAGGGACAAGACCTTCACATGACCCTTCCTACTTGATCCTTTTAGCTGAAGGTGCCGGGGACAAGACCTTCACGTGACCGTTCCTACTTGATCCTTTTAGCTGGAGGTGCCAGGGACAAGACCTTCACGTGACCGTTCCTACTTGATCCTTTTAGCTGGAGGTGCCAGGGACAAGACCTTCACGTGACCGTTCCTACTTGATCCTTTTAGCTGGAGGTGCCGGGGACAAGACCTTCACGTGACCGTTCCTACTTGATCCTTTTAGCTGAAGGTGCCGGGGACAAGACCTTCACATGACCGTTCCTACTTGATCCTTTTAGCTGAAGGTGCCGGGGACAAGACCTTCACATGACCATTTCTACTTGATCCTTTTAGCTGGAGGTGCCAGGGACAAGACCTTCACATGACCATTTCTACCCTTTTAGCTGGGGGTGCCAGGGACAAGACCTTCACGTGAGCGTTCCTACTTGATGCTTTTAGCTGGAGGTGCCAGGGACAAGACCTTCACGTGACCGTTCCTACTTGATCCTTTTAGCTGAAGGTGCCGGGGACAAGACCTTCACATGACCATTTCTACCCTTTTAGCTGGGGGTGCCAGGGACAAGACCTTCACGTGAGCGTTCCTACTTGATGCTTTTAGCTGGAGGTGCCAGGGACAAGACCTTCACGTGACCGTTCCTACTTGATCCTTTTAGCTGAAGGTGCCGGGGACAAGACCTTCACATGACCATTTCTACCCTTTTAGCTGGGGGTGCCAGGGACAAGACCTTCACGTGACCGTTCCTACTTGATCCTTTTAGCTGGAGGTGCCAGGGACAAGACCTTCACGTGACCATTTCTACTTGATGCTTTTAGCTGGAGGTGCCGGGGACAAGACCTTCACGTGACCGTTCCTACTTGATCCTTTTAGCTGGAGGTGCCAGGGACAAGACCTTCACGTGACCATTTCTACTTGATCCTTTTAGCTGGAGGTGCCGGGGACAAGACCTTCACGTGACCGTTCCTACTTGATCCTTTTAGCTGAAGGTGCCAGGGACAAGACCTTCACGTGACCGTTCCTACTTGATCCTTTTAGCTGGGGGTGCCAGGGACAAGACCTTCACATGACCATTTCTACCCTTTTAGCTGAAGGTGCCGGGGACAAGACCTTCACATGACCGTTCCTACTTGATCCTTTTAGCTGAAGGTGCCGGGGACAAGACCTTCACGTGACCGTTCCTACTTGATCCTTTTAGCTGGAGGTGCCGGGGACAAGACCTTCACGTGACCGTTCCTACTTGATCCTTTTAGCTGAAGGTGCCGGGGACAAGACCTTCACGTGACCGTTCCTACTTGATGCTTTTAGCTGGAGGTGCCGGGGACAAGACCTTCACGTGACCGTTCCTACTTGATCCTTTTAGCTGGGGGTGCCAGGGACAAGACCTTCACATGACCGTTCCTACTTGATCCTTTTAGCTGGGGGTGCCAGGGACAAGACCTTCACATGACCATTTCTACCCTTTTAGCTGAAGGTGCCGGGGACAAGACCGTTCCTACTTGATCCTTTTAGCTGGGGGTGCCAGGGACAAGACCTTCACATGACCATTTCTACCCTTTTAGCTGAAGGTGCCGGGGACAAGACCTTCACATGACCGTTCCTACTTGATCCTTTTAGCTGAAGGTGCCGGGGACAAGACCTTCACGTGACCGTTCCTACTTGATCCTTTTAGCTGAAGGTGCCGGGGACAAGACCTTCACGTGACCGTTCCTACTTGATCCTTTTAGCTGAAGGTGCCGGGGACAAGACCTTCACGTGACCGTTCCTACTTGATCCTTTTAGCTGGGGGTGCCAGGGACAAGACCTTCACGTGACCATTTCTACCCTTTTAGCTGAAGGTGCCGGGGACAAGACCTTCACGTGACCGTTCCTACTTGATCCTTTTAGCTGAAGGTGCCGGGGACAAGACCTTCACGTGAGCGTTCCTACTTGATCCTTTTAGCTGAAGGTGCCGGGGACAAGACCTTCACGTGACCATTTCTACTTGATCCTTTTAGCTGGAGGTGCCAGGGACAAGACCTTCACGTGACCATTTCTACTTGATTCTTTTAGCTGGAGGTGCCAGGGACAAGACCTTCACGTGACCATTTCTACTTGATCCTTTTAGTTGGAGGTGCCGGGGACAAGACCTTCACATGACCGTTCCTACTTGATCCTTTTAGCTGAAGGTGCCGGGGACAAGACCTTCACGTGACCGTTCCTACTTGATCCTTTTAGCTGAAGGTGCCGGGGACAAGACCTTCACGTGAGCGTTCCTACTTGATCCTTTTAGCTGAAGGTGCCGGGGACAAGACCTTCACGTGACCATTTCTACTTGATGCTTTTAGCTGGAGGTGCCAGGGACAAGACCTTCACGTGACCATTTCTACTTGATCCTTTTAGCTGGAGGTGCCGGGGACAAGACCTTCACGTGACCGTTCCTACTTGATCCTTTTAGCTGAAGGTGCCAGGGACAAGACCTTCACGTGACCGTTCCTACTTGATCCTTTTAGCTGGAGGTGCCAGGGACAAGACCTTCACATGACCATTTCTACTTGATCCTTTTAGCTGGAGGTGCCAGGGACAAGACCTTCACATGACCGTTCCTACTTGATCCTTTTAGCTGAAGGTGCCGGGGACAAGACCTTCACGTGACCGTTCCTACTTGATCCTTTTAGCTGGAGGTGCCAGGGACAAGACCTTCACATGACCCTTCCTACTTGATCCTTTTAGCTGAAGGTGCTGGGGACAAGACCTTCACGTGACCGTTCCTACTTGATCCTTTTAGCTGGAGGTGCCAGGGACAAGACCTTCACGTGACCGTTCCTACTTGATCCTTTTAGCTGGAGGTGCCAGGGACAAGACCTTCACGTGACCGTTCCTACTTGATCCTTTTAGCTGGAGGTGCCGGGGACAAGACCTTCACGTGACCGTTCCTACTTGATCCTTTTAGCTGAAGGTGCCGGGGACAAGACCTTCACATGACCGTTCCTACTTGATCCTTTTAGCTGAAGGTGCCGGGGACAAGACCTTCACATGACCATTTCTACTTGATCCTTTTAGCTGGAGGTGCCAGGGACAAGACCTTCACATGACCATTTCTACCCTTTTAGCTGGGGGTGCCAGGGACAAGACCTTCACGTGAGCGTTCCTACTTGATGCTTTTAGCTGGAGGTGCCAGGGACAAGACCTTCACGTGACCGTTCCTACTTGATCCTTTTAGCTGAAGGTGCCGGGGACAAGACCTTCACATGACCATTTCTACCCTTTTAGCTGGGGGTGCCAGGGACAAGACCTTCACGTGAGCGTTCCTACTTGATGCTTTTAGCTGGAGGTGCCAGGGACAAGACCTTCACGTGACCGTTCCTACTTGATCCTTTTAGCTGAAGGTGCCGGGGACAAGACCTTCACATGACCATTTCTACCCTTTTAGCTGGGGGTGCCAGGGACAAGACCTTCACGTGACCGTTCCTACTTGATCCTTTTAGCTGGAGGTGCCAGGGACAAGACCTTCACGTGACCATTTCTACTTGATGCTTTTAGCTGGAGGTGCCGGGGACAAGACCTTCACGTGACCGTTCCTACTTGATCCTTTTAGCTGGAGGTGCCAGGGACAAGACCTTCACGTGACCATTTCTACTTGATCCTTTTAGCTGGAGGTGCCGGGGACAAGACCTTCACGTGACCGTTCCTACTTGATCCTTTTAGCTGAAGGTGCCAGGGACAAGACCTTCACGTGACCGTTCCTACTTGATCCTTTTAGCTGGAGGTGCCAGGGACAAGACCTTCACGAGACCGTTCCTACTTGATGCTTTTAGCTGGAGGTGCCAGGGACAAGACCTTCACGTGACCATTTCTACTTGATCCTTTTAGCTGGAGGTGCCAGGGACAAGACCTTCACGTGACCATTTCTACTTGATCCTTTTAGCTGAAGGTGCCAGGGACAAGACCTTCACGTGACCGTTCCTACTTGATGCTTTTAGCTGGAGGTGCCGGGGACAAGACCTTCACGTGACCGTTCCTACTTGATCCTTTTAGCTGGGGGTGCCAGGGACAAGACCTTCACATGACCGTTCCTACTTGATCCTTTTAGCTGGGGGTGCCAGGGACAAGACCTTCACATGACCATTTCTACCCTTTTAGCTGAAGGTGCCGGGGACAAGACCTTCACATGACCGTTCCTACTTGATCCTTTTAGCTGGGGGTGCCAGGGACAAGACCTTCACATGACCATTTCTACCCTTTTAGCTGAAGGTGCCGGGGACAAGACCTTCACATGACCGTTCCTACTTGATCCTTTTAGCTGAAGGTGCCGGGGACAAGACCTTCACGTGACCGTTCCTACTTGATCCTTTTAGCTGAAGGTGCCGGGGACAAGACCTTCACGTGACCGTTCCTACTTGATCCTTTTAGCTGAAGGTGCCGGGGACAAGACCTTCACGTGACCGTTCCTACTTGATCCTTTTAGCTGGGGGTGCCAGGGACAAGACCTTCACGTGACCATTTCTACCCTTTTAGCTGAAGGTGCCGGGGACAAGACCTTCACGTGACCGTTCCTACTTGATCCTTTTAGCTGAAGGTGCCGGGGACAAGACCTTCACGTGAGCGTTCCTACTTGATCCTTTTAGCTGAAGGTGCCGGGGACAAGACCTTCACGTGACCATTTCTACTTGATCCTTTTAGCTGGAGGTGCCAGGGACAAGACCTTCACGTGACCATTTCTACTTGATTCTTTTAGCTGGAGGTGCCAGGGACAAGACCTTCACGTGACCATTTCTACTTGATCCTTTTAGCTGGAGGTGCCGGGGACAAGACCTTCACGTGACCGTTCCTACTTGATCCTTTTAGCTGGAGGTGCCGGGGACAAGACCTTCACATGACCATTTCTACTTGATCCTTTTAGCTGAAGGTGCCAGGGACAAGACCTTCACGTGACCGTTCCTACTTGATCCTTTTAGCTGGAGGTGCCGGGGACAAGACCTTCACATCACCATTTCTACTTGATCCTTTTAGCTGAAGGTGCCAGGGACAAGACCTTCACGTGACCATTTCTACCCTTTTAGCTGAAGGTGCCGGGGACAAGACCGTTCCTACTTGATCCTTTTAGCTGGGGGTGCCAGGGACAAGACCTTCACATGACCATTTCTACCCTTTTAGCTGAAGGTGCCGGGGACAAGACCTTCACATGACCGTTCCTACTTGATCCTTTTAGCTGAAGGTGCCGGGGACAAGACCTTCACGTGACCGTTCCTACTTGATCCTTTTAGCTGAAGGTGCCGGGGACAAGACCTTCACGTGACCGTTCCTACTTGATCCTTTTAGCTGAAGGTGCCGGGGACAAGACCTTCACGTGACCGTTCCTACTTGATCCTTTTAGCTGGGGGTGCCAGGGACAAGACCTTCACGTGACCATTTCTACCCTTTTAGCTGAAGGTGCCGGGGACAAGACCTTCACGTGACCGTTCCTACTTGATCCTTTTAGCTGAAGGTGCCGGGGACAAGACCTTCACGTGAGCGTTCCTACTTGATCCTTTTAGCTGAAGGTGCCGGGGACAAGACCTTCACGTGACCATTTCTACTTGATCCTTTTAGCTGGAGGTGCCAGGGACAAGACCTTCACGTGACCATTTCTACTTGATTCTTTTAGCTGGAGGTGCCAGGGACAAGACCTTCACGTGACCATTTCTACTTGATCCTTTTAGTTGGAGGTGCCGGGGACAAGACCTTCACATGACCGTTCCTACTTGATCCTTTTAGCTGAAGGTGCCGGGGACAAGACCTTCACGTGACCGTTCCTACTTGATCCTTTTAGCTGAAGGTGCCGGGGACAAGACCTTCACGTGAGCGTTCCTACTTGATCCTTTTAGCTGAAGGTGCCGGGGACAAGACCTTCACGTGACCATTTCTACTTGATGCTTTTAGCTGGAGGTGCCAGGGACAAGACCTTCACGTGACCATTTCTACTTGATCCTTTTAGCTGGAGGTGCCGGGGACAAGACCTTCACGTGACCGTTCCTACTTGATCCTTTTAGCTGAAGGTGCCAGGGACAAGACCTTCACGTGACCGTTCCTACTTGATCCTTTTAGCTGGAGGTGCCAGGGACAAGACCTTCACATGACCATTTCTACTTGATCCTTTTAGCTGGAGGTGCCAGGGACAAGACCTTCACATGACCGTTCCTACTTGATCCTTTTAGCTGAAGGTGCCGGGGACAAGACCTTCACGTGACCGTTCCTACTTGATCCTTTTAGCTGGAGGTGCCAGGGACAAGACCTTCACATGACCCTTCCTACTTGATCCTTTTAGCTGAAGGTGCCGGGGACAAGACCTTCACGTGACCGTTCCTACTTGATCCTTTTAGCTGGAGGTGCCAGGGACAAGACCTTCACGTGACCGTTCCTACTTGATCCTTTTAGCTGGAGGTGCCAGGGACAAGACCTTCACGTGACCGTTCCTACTTGATCCTTTTAGCTGGAGGTGCCGGGGACAAGACCTTCACGTGACCGTTCCTACTTGATCCTTTTAGCTGAAGGTGCCGGGGACAAGACCTTCACATGACCGTTCCTACTTGATCCTTTTAGCTGAAGGTGCCGGGGACAAGACCTTCACATGACCATTTCTACTTGATCCTTTTAGCTGGAGGTGCCAGGGACAAGACCTTCACATGACCATTTCTACCCTTTTAGCTGGGGGTGCCAGGGACAAGACCTTCACGTGAGCGTTCCTACTTGATGCTTTTAGCTGGAGGTGCCAGGGACAAGACCTTCACGTGACCGTTCCTACTTGATCCTTTTAGCTGAAGGTGCCGGGGACAAGACCTTCACATGACCATTTCTACCCTTTTAGCTGGGGGTGCCAGGGACAAGACCTTCACGTGAGCGTTCCTACTTGATGCTTTTAGCTGGAGGTGCCAGGGACAAGACCTTCACGTGACCGTTCCTACTTGATCCTTTTAGCTGAAGGTGCCGGGGACAAGACCTTCACATGACCATTTCTACCCTTTTAGCTGGGGGTGCCAGGGACAAGACCTTCACGTGACCGTTCCTACTTGATCCTTTTAGCTGGAGGTGCCAGGGACAAGACCTTCACGTGACCATTTCTACTTGATGCTTTTAGCTGGAGGTGCCGGGGACAAGACCTTCACGTGACCGTTCCTACTTGATCCTTTTAGCTGGAGGTGCCAGGGACAAGACCTTCACGTGACCATTTCTACTTGATCCTTTTAGCTGGAGGTGCCGGGGACAAGACCTTCACGTGACCGTTCCTACTTGATCCTTTTAGCTGAAGGTGCCAGGGACAAGACCTTCACGTGACCGTTCCTACTTGATCCTTTTAGCTGGAGGTGCCAGGGACAAGACCTTCACGAGACCGTTCCTACTTGATGCTTTTAGCTGGAGGTGCCAGGGACAAGACCTTCACGTGACCATTTCTACTTGATCCTTTTAGCTGGAGGTGCCAGGGACAAGACCTTCACGTGACCATTTCTACTTGATCCTTTTAGCTGAAGGTGCCAGGGACAAGACCTTCACGTGACCGTTCCTACTTGATGCTTTTAGCTGGAGGTGCCGGGGACAAGACCTTCACGTGACCGTTCCTACTTGATCCTTTTAGCTGGGGGTGCCAGGGACAAGACCTTCACATGACCGTTCCTACTTGATCCTTTTAGCTGGGGGTGCCAGGGACAAGACCTTCACATGACCATTTCTACCCTTTTAGCTGAAGGTGCCGGGGACAAGACCTTCACATGACCGTTCCTACTTGATCCTTTTAGCTGGGGGTGCCAGGGACAAGACCTTCACATGACCATTTCTACCCTTTTAGCTGAAGGTGCCGGGGACAAGACCTTCACATGACCGTTCCTACTTGATCCTTTTAGCTGAAGGTGCCGGGGACAAGACCTTCACGTGACCGTTCCTACTTGATCCTTTTAGCTGAAGGTGCCGGGGACAAGACCTTCACGTGACCGTTCCTACTTGATCCTTTTAGCTGAAGGTGCCGGGGACAAGACCTTCACGTGACCGTTCCTACTTGATCCTTTTAGCTGGGGGTGCCAGGGACAAGACCTTCACGTGACCATTTCTACCCTTTTAGCTGAAGGTGCCGGGGACAAGACCTTCACGTGACCGTTCCTACTTGATCCTTTTAGCTGAAGGTGCCGGGGACAAGACCTTCACGTGAGCGTTCCTACTTGATCCTTTTAGCTGAAGGTGCCGGGGACAAGACCTTCACGTGACCATTTCTACTTGATCCTTTTAGCTGGAGGTGCCAGGGACAAGACCTTCACGTGACCATTTCTACTTGATTCTTTTAGCTGGAGGTGCCAGGGACAAGACCTTCACGTGACCATTTCTACTTGATCCTTTTAGCTGGAGGTGCCGGGGACAAGACCTTCACGTGACCGTTCCTACTTGATCCTTTTAGCTGGAGGTGCCGGGGACAAGACCTTCACATGACCATTTCTACTTGATCCTTTTAGCTGAAGGTGCCAGGGACAAGACCTTCACGTGACCGTTCCTACTTGATCCTTTTAGCTGGAGGTGCCGGGGACAAGACCTTCACATCACCATTTCTACTTGATCCTTTTAGCTGAAGGTGCCAGGGACAAGACCTTCACGTGACCGTTCCTACTTGATCCTTTTAGCTGGAGGTGCCGGGGACAAGACCTTCACATGACCATTTCTACTTGATCCTTTTAGCTGAAGGTGCCAGGGACAAGACCTTCACGTGACCGTTCCTACTTGATCCTTTTAGCTGGAGGTGCCGGGGACAAGACCTTCACATGACCATTTCTACTTGATCCTTTTAGCTGAAGGTGCCAGGGACAAGACCTTCACGTGACCGTTCCTACTTGATCCTTTTAGCTGGAGGTGCCAGGGACAAGACCTTCACATGACCATTTCTACTTGATCCTTTTAGCTGGAGGTGCCGGGGACAAGACCTTCACATGACCATTTCTACCCTTTTAGCTGGGGGTGCCAGGGACAAGACCTTCACATGACCATTTCTACTTGATCCTTTTAGCTGAAGGTGCCAGGGACAAGACCTTCACGTGACCGTTCCTACTTGATCCTTTTAGCTGAAGGTGCCAGGGACAAGACCTTCACATGACCATTTCTACTTGATCCTTTTAGCTGGAGGTGCCGGGGACAAGACCTTCACATGACCATTTCTACTTGATCCTTTTAGCTGAAGGTGCCAGGGACAAGACCTTCACGTGACCGTTCCTACTTGATCCTTTTAGCTGAAGGTGCCAGGGACAAGACCTTCACATGACCATTTCTACTTGATCCTTTTAGCTGGAGGTGCCGGGGACAAGACCTTCACATGACCATTTCTACTTGATCCTTTTAGCTGAAGGTGCCAGGGACAAGACCTTCACGTGACCGTTCCTACTTGATCCTTTTAGCTGGAGGTGCCAGGGACAAGACCTTCACATGACCATTTCTATTTGATCCTTTTAGCTGGAGGTGCCGGGGACAAGACCTTCACATGACCATTTCTACCCTTTTAGCTGGGGGTGCCAGGGACAAGACCTTCACATGACCATTTCTACTTGATCCTTTTAGCTGAAGGTGCCAGGGACAAGACCTTCACGTGACCGTTCCTACTTGATCCTTTTAGCTGGAGGTGCCGGGGACAAGACCTTCACATGACCGTTCCTACTTGATCCTTTTAGCTGGAGGTGCCGGGGACAAGACCTTCACATGACCATTTCTACTTGATCCTTTTAGCTGGAGGTGCCGGGGACAAGACCTTCACATGACCGTTCCTACTTGATCCTTTTAGCTGGAGGTGCCGGGGACAAGACCTTCACATGACCATTTCTACTTGATCCTTTTAGCTGAAGGTGCCAGGGACAAGACCTTCACGTGACCGTTCCTACTTGATCCTTTTAGCTGAAGGTGCCGGGGACAAGACCTTCACGTGACCGTTCCTACTTGATCCTTTTAGCTGAAGGTGCCGGGGACAAGACCTTCACATGACCATTTCTACCCTTTTAGCTGGGGGTGCCAGGGACAAGACCTTCACGTGACCATTTCTACTTGATCCTTTTAGCTGGAGGTGCCGGGGACAAGACCTTCACGTGACCGTTCCTACTTGATCCTTTTAGCTGCGGGTGCCAGGGACAAGACCTTCACGTGACCATTTCTACTTGATCCTTTTAGCTGGAGGTGCCGGGGACAAGACCTTCACGTGACCGTTCCTACTTGATCCTTTTAGCTGGGGGTGCCAGGGACAAGACCTTCACGTGACCATTTCTACTTGATCCTTTTAGCTGGAGGTGCCGGGGACAAGACCTTCACGTGACCGTTCCTACTTGATCCTTTTAGCTGGGGGTGCCAGGGACAAGACCTTCACGTGACCATTTCTACTTGATCCTTTTAGCTGGAGGTGCCGGGGACAAGACCTTCACGTGACCGTTCCTACTTGATCCTTTTAGCTGGAGGTGCCAGGGACAAGACCTTCACATGACCATTTCTACTTGATCCTTTTAGCTGGAGGTGCCGGGGACAAGACCTTCACATGACCGTTCCTACTTGATCCTTTTAGCTGAAGGTGCCGGGGACAAGACCTTCACGTGACCGTTCCTACTTGATCCTTTTAGCTGGAGGTGCCGGGGACAAGACCTTCACGTGACCGTTCCTACTTGATCCTTTTAGCTGGAGGTGCCAGGGACAAGACCTTCACATGACCGTTCCTACTTGATCCTTTTAGCTGAAGGTGCCAGGGACAAGACCTTCACATGACCGTTCCTACTTGATCCTTTTAGCTGAAGGTGCCGGGGACAAGACCTTCACGTGACCGTTCCTACTTGATCCTTTTAGCTGGAGGTGCCAGGGACAAGACCTTCACGTGACCATTTCTACTTGATCCTTTTAGCTGGAGGTGCCAGGGACAAGACCTTCACGTGACCATTTCTACTTGATCCTTTTAGCTGGAGGTGCCAGGGACAAGACCTTCACGTGACCATTTCTACTTGATCCTTTTAGCTGGAGGTGCCGGGGACAAGACCTTCACGTGACCATTTCTACTTGATCCTTTTAGCTGGGGGTGCCAGGGACAAGACCTTCACATGACCGTTCCTACTTGATCCTTTTAGCTGGAGGTGCCGGGGACAAGACCTTCACATGACCGTTCCTACTTGATCCTTTTAGCTGGGGGTGCCAGGGACAAGACCTTCACATGACCATTTCTACTTGATCCTTTTAGCTGGAGGTGCCAGGGACAAGACCTTCACATGACCGTTCCTACTTGATCCTTTTAGCTGGAGGTGCCGGGGACAAGACCTTCACATGACCGTTCCTACTTGATCCTTTTAGCTGGAGGTGCCAGGGACAAGACCTTCACATGACCATTTCTACTTGATCCTTTTAGCTGGAGGTGCCAGGGACAAGACCTTCACATGACCATTTCTACTTGATCCTTTTAGCTGGAGGTGCCGGGGACAAGACCTTCACATGACCGTTCCTACTTGATCCTTTTAGCTGAAGGTGCCGGGGACAAGACCTTCACGTGACCGTTCCTACTTGATCCTTTTAGCTGGAGGTGCCAGGGACAAGACCTTCACATGACCGTTCCTACTTGATCCTTTTAGCTGAAGGTGCCGGGGACAAGACCTTCGCACGACCATTTCTACTTGATCCTTTTAGCTGGAGGTGCCAGGGACAAGACCTTCACGTGACCATTTCTACTTGATCCTTTTAGCTGAAGGTGCCGGGGACAAGACCTTCGCACGACCATTTCTACTTGATCCTTTTAGCTGGAGGTGCCAGGGACAAGACCTTCACGTGACCATTTCTACCCTTTTAGCTGGAGGTGCCGGGGACAAGACCTTCACGTGACCATTTCTACTTGATCCTTTTAGCTGAAGGTGCCGGGGACAAGACCTTCGCACGACCATTTCTACTTGATCCTTTTAGCTGGAGGTGCCAGGGACAAGACCTTCACGTGACCATTTCTACCCTTTTAGCTGAAGGTGCCGGGGACAAGACCTTCACGTGACCGTTCCTACTTGATCCTTTTAGCTGGAGGTGCCAGGGACAAGACCTTCACATGACCATTTCTACTTGATCCTTTTAGCTGGAGGTGCCAGGGACAAGACCTTCACATGACCGTTCCTACTTGATCCTTTTAGCTGAAGGTGCCGGGGACAAGACCTTCACGTGACCGTTCCTACTTGATCCTTTTAGCTGGAGGTGCCAGGGACAAGACCTTCACATGACCATTTCTACTTGATCCTTTTAGCTGAAGGTGCCAGGGACAAGACCTTCACATGACCGTTCCTACTTGATCCTTTTAGCTGAAGGTGCCGGGGACAAGACCTTCACGTGACCGTTCCTACTTGATCCTTTTAGCTGGAGGTGCCAGGGACAAGACCTTCACGTGACCATTTCTACTTGATCCTTTTAGCTGGAGGTGCCAGGGACAAGACCTTCACGTGACCATTTCTACTTGATCCTTTTAGCTGGAGGTGCCAGGGACAAGACCTTCACGTGACCATTTCTACTTGATCCTTTTAGCTGGAGGTGCCAGGGACAAGACCTTCACGTGACCATTTCTACTTGATCCTTTTAGCTGGGGGTGCCAGGGACAAGACCTTCACATGACCGTTCCTACTTGATCCTTTTAGCTGGAGGTGCCGGGGACAAGACCTTCACATGACCGTTCCTACTTGATCCTTTTAGCTGGGGGTGCCAGGGACAAGACCTTCACATGACCATTTCTACTTGATCCTTTTAGCTGGAGGTGCCAGGGACAAGACGTTCACATGACCGTTCCTACTTGATCCTTTTAGCTGGAGGTGCCGGGGACAAGACCTTCACATGACCGTTCCTACTTGATCCTTGTAGCTGGAGGTGCCAGGGACAAGACCTTCACATGACCATTTCTACTTGATCCTTTTAGCTGGAGGTGCCAGGGACAAGACCTTCACATGACCGTTCCTACTTGATCCTTTTAGCTGGAGGTGCCGGGGACAAGACCTTCACATGACCGTTCCTACTTGATCCTTTTAGCTGGAGGTGCCAGGGACAAGACCTTCACATGACCATTTCTACTTGATCCTTTTAGCTGGAGGTGCCAGGGACAAGACCTTCACATGACCATTTCTACTTGATCCTTTTAGCTGGAGGTGCCGGGGACAAGACCTTCACGTGACCGTTCCTACTTGATCCTTTTAGCTGGGGGTGCCAGGGACAAGACCTTCACATGACCATTTCTACCCTTTTAGCTGAAGGTGCCGGGGACAAGACCTTCACATGACCGTTCCTACTTGATCCTTTTAGCTGGGGGTGCCAGGGACAAGACCTTCACATGACCATTTCTACCCTTTTAGCTGGAGGTGCCAGGGACAAGACCTTCACATGACCGTTCCTACTTGATCCTTTTAGCTGGGGGTGCCAGGGACAAGACCTTCACATGACCATTTCTACCCTTTTAGCTGGAGGTGCCAGGGACAAGACCTTCACGTGACCGTTCCTACTTGATCCTTTTAGCTGGAGGTGCCAGGGACAAGACCTTCACATGACCATTTCTACTTGATCCTTTTAGCTGGAGGTGCCGGGGACAAGACCTTCACATGACCATTTCTACCCTTTTAGCTGGAGGTGCCGGGGACAAGACCTTCACGTGACCGTTCCTACTTGATCCTTTTAGCTGGAGGTGCCAGGGACAAGACCTTCACATGACCATTTCTACTTGATCCTTTTAGCTGGGGGTGCCAGGGACAAGACCTTCACATGACCGTTCCTACTTGATCCTTTTAGCTGAAGGTGCCGGGGACAAGACCTTCACGTGACCGTTCCTACTTGATCCTTTTAGCTGGAGGTGCCAGGGACAAGACCTTCACATGACCGTTCCTACTTGATCCTTTTAGCTGAAGGTGCCGGGGACAAGACCTTCGCACGACCATTTCTACTTGATCCTTTTAGCTGGAGGTGCCAGGGACAAGACCTTCACGTGACCATTTCTACCCTTTTAGCTGAAGGTGCCGGGGACAAGACCTTCACGTGACCGTTCCTACTTGATCCTTTTAGCTGGGGGTGCCAGGGACAAGACCTTCACGTGACCATTTCTACCCTTTTAGCTGAAGGTGCCGGGGACAAGACCTTCACGTGACCGTTCCTACTTGATCCTTTTAGCTGAAGGTGCCGGGGACAAGACCTTCACGTGAGCGTTCCTACTTGATCCTTTTAGCTGAAGGTGCCGGGGACAAGACCTTCACGTGACCATTTCTACTTGATCCTTTTAGCTGGAGGTGCCAGGGACAAGACCTTCACGTGACCATTTCTACTTGATTCTTTTAGCTGGAGGTGCCAGGGACAAGACCTTCACGTGACCATTTCTACTTGATCCTTTTAGCTGGAGGTGCCGGGGACAAGACCTTCACGTGACCGTTCCTACTTGATCCTTTTAGCTGGAGGTGCCGGGGACAAGACCTTCACATGACCATTTCTACTTGATCCTTTTAGCTGAAGGTGCCAGGGACAAGACCTTCACGTGACCGTTCCTACTTGATCCTTTTAGCTGGAGGTGCCGGGGACAAGACCTTCACATGACCATTTCTACTTGATCCTTTTAGCTGAAGGTGCCAGGGACAAGACCTTCACATGACCGTTCCTACTTGATCCTTTTAGCTGAAGGTGCCAGGGACAAGACCTTCACGTGACCGTTCCTACTTGATCCTTTTAGCTGGAGGTGCCAGGGACAAGACCTTCACATGACCATTTCTACTTGATCCTTTTAGCTGGAGGTGCCGGGGACAAGACCTTCACATGACCATTTCTACCCTTTTAGCTGGGGGTGCCAGGGACAAGACCTTCACATGACCATTTCTACTTGATCCTTTTAGCTGAAGGTGCCAGGGACAAGACCTTCACGTGACCGTTCCTACTTGATCCTTTTAGCTGAAGGTGCCAGGGACAAGACCTTCACATGACCATTTCTACTTGATCCTTTTAGCTGGAGGTGCCGGGGACAAGACCTTCACATGACCATTTCTACTTGATCCTTTTAGCTGAAGGTGCCAGGGACAAGACCTTCACGTGACCGTTCCTACTTGATCCTTTTAGCTGGAGGTGCCAGGGACAAGACCTTCACATGACCATTTCTACTTGATCCTTTTAGCTGGAGGTGCCGGGGACAAGACCTTCACATGACCATTTCTACCCTTTTAGCTGGGGGTGCCAGGGACAAGACCTTCACATGACCATTTCTACTTGATCCTTTTAGCTGAAGGTGCCAGGGACAAGACCTTCACGTGACCGTTCCTACTTGATCCTTTTAGCTGGAGGTGCCGGGGACAAGACCTTCACATGACCGTTCCTACTTGATCCTTTTAGCTGGAGGTGCCGGGGACAAGACCTTCACATGACCATTTCTACTTGATCCTTTTAGCTGGAGGTGCCGGGGACAAGACCTTCACATGACCGTTCCTACTTGATCCTTTTAGCTGGAGGTGCCGGGGACAAGACCTTCACATGACCATTTCTACTTGATCCTTTTAGCTGAAGGTGCCAGGGACAAGACCTTCACGTGACCGTTCCTACTTGATCCTTTTAGCTGAAGGTGCCAGGGACAAGACCTTCACGTGACCGTTCCTACTTGATCCTTTTAGCTGAAGGTGCCGGGGACAAGACCTTCACATGACCGTTCCTACTTGATCCTTTTAGCTGAAGGTGCCGGGGACAAGACCTTCACGTGACCGTTCCTACTTGATCCTTTTAGCTGAAGGTGCCGGGGACAAGACCTTCACATGACCATTTCTACCCTTTTAGCTGGGGGTGCCAGGGACAAGACCTTCACGTGACCATTTCTACTTGATCCTTTTAGCTGGAGGTGCCGGGGACAAGACCTTCACGTGACCGTTCCTACTTGATCCTTTTAGCTGGAGGTGCCAGGGACAAGACCTTCACATGACCATTTCTACTTGATCCTTTTAGCTGGAGGTGCCGGGGACAAGACCTTCACATGACCGTTCCTACTTGATCCTTTTAGCTGAAGGTGCCGGGGACAAGACCTTCACGTGACCGTTCCTACTTGATCCTTTTAGCTGGAGGTGCCGGGGACAAGACCTTCACGTGACCGTTCCTACTTGATCCTTTTAGCTGGAGGTGCCAGGGACAAGACCTTCACATGACCGTTCCTACTTGATCCTTTTAGCTGAAGGTGCCGGGGACAAGACCTTCACATGACCATTTCTACTTGATCCTTTTAGCTGGAGGTGCCAGGGACAAGACCTTCACATGACCGTTCCTACTTGATCCTTTTAGCTGAAGGTGCCGGGGACAAGACCTTCACGTGACCGTTCCTACTTGATCCTTTTAGCTGGAGGTGCCAGGGACAAGACCTTCACATGACCATTTCTACTTGATCCTTTTAGCTGAAGGTGCCAGGGACAAGACCTTCACATGACCGTTCCTACTTGATCCTTTTAGCTGAAGGTGCCGGGGACAAGACCTTCACGTGACCGTTCCTACTTGATCCTTTTAGCTGGAGGTGCCAGGGACAAGACCTTCACGTGACCATTTCTACTTGATCCTTTTAGCTGGAGGTGCCAGGGACAAGACCTTCACGTGACCATTTCTACTTGATCCTTTTAGCTGGAGGTGCCAGGGACAAGACCTTCACGTGACCATTTCTACTTGATCCTTTTAGCTGGAGGTGCCAGGGACAAGACCTTCACGTGACCATTTCTACTTGATCCTTTTAGCTGGGGGTGCCAGGGACAAGACCTTCACATGACCGTTCCTACTTGATCCTTTTAGCTGGAGGTGCCGGGGACAAGACCTTCACATGACCGTTCCTACTTGATCCTTTTAGCTGGGGGTGCCAGGGACAAGACCTTCACATGACCATTTCTACTTGATCCTTTTAGCTGGAGGTGCCAGGGACAAGACCTTCACATGACCGTTCCTACTTGATCCTTTTAGCTGGAGGTGCCGGGGACAAGACCTTCACATGACCGTTCCTACTTGATCCTTTTAGCTGGAGGTGCCAGGGACAAGACCTTCACATGACCATTTCTACTTGATCCTTTTAGCTGGAGGTGCCAGGGACAAGACCTTCACATGACCGTTCCTACTTGATCCTTTTAGCTGGAGGTGCCGGGGACAAGACCTTCACATGACCGTTCCTACTTGATCCTTTTAGCTGGAGGTGCCAGGGACAAGACCTTCACATGACCATTTCTACTTGATCCTTTTAGCTGGAGGTGCCAGGGACAAGACCTTCACATGACCATTTCTACTTGATCCTTTTAGCTGGAGGTGCCGGGGACAAGACCTTCACATGACCATTTCTACTTGATCCTTTTAGCTGGAGGTGCCGGGGACAAGACCTTCACATGACCGTTCCTACTTGATCCTTTTAGCTGGAGGTGCCAGGGACAAGACCTTCACATGACCGTTCCTACTTGATCCTTTTAGCTGAAGGTGCCGGGGACAAGACCTTCGCACGACCATTTCTACTTGATCCTTTTAGCTGAAGGTGCCGGGGACAAGACCTTCACGTGACCGTTCCTACTTGATCCTTTTAGCTGGAGGTGCCAGGGACAAGACCTTCACGTGACCGTTCCTACTTGATCCTTTTAGCTGAAGGTGCCGGGGACAAGACCTTCGCACGACCATTTCTACTTGATCCTTTTAGCTGGAGGTGCCAGGGACAAGACCTTCACATGACCATTTCTACTTGATCCTTTTAGCTGGAGGTGCCAGGGACAAGACCTTCACATGACCATTTCTACTTGATCCTTTTAGCTGGGGGTGCCAGGGACAAGACCTTCACATGACCGTTCCTACTTGATCCTTTTAGCTGGGGGTGCCAGGGACAAGACCTTCGCACGACCATTTCTACTTGATCCTTTTAGCTGAAGGTGCCGGGGACAAGACCTTCACGTGACCGTTCCTACTTGATCCTTTTAGCTGGAGGTGCCAGGGACAAGACCTTCACGTGACCGTTCCTACTTGATCCTTTTAGCTGAAGGTGCCGGGGACAAGACCTTCGCACGACCATTTCTACTTGATCCTTTTAGCTGGAGGTGCCAGGGACAAGACCTTCACATGACCGTTCCTACTTGATCCTTTTAGCTGAAGGTGCCGGGGACAAGACCTTCACGTGACCGTTCCTACTTGATCCTTTTAGCTGAAGGTGCCGGGGACAAGACCTTCGCACGACCATTTCTACTTGATCCTTTTAGCTGGAGGTGCCAGGGACAAGACCTTCACGTGACCATTTCTACCCTTTTAGCTGGAGGTGCCGGGGACAAGACCTTCACGTGACCATTTCTACCCTTTTAGCTGGAGGTGCCAGGGACAAGACCTTCACGTGACCATTTCTACCCTTTTAGCTGGAGGTGCCAGGGACAAGACCTTCACGTGACCATTTCTACCCTTTTAGCTGGAGGTGCCAGGGACAAGACCTTCACGTGACCGTTTCTACTTGATCCTTTTAGCTGGAGGTGCCAGGGACAAGACCTTCACGTGACCATTTCTACCCTTTTAGCTGGAGGTGCCGGGGACAAGACCTTCACGTGACCATTTCTACCCTTTTAGCTGGAGGTGCCAGGGACAAGACCTTCACGTGACCATTTCTACCCTTTTAGCTGGAGGTGCCAGGGACAAGACCTTCACGTGACCATTTCTACCCTTTTAGCTGGAGGTGCCAGGGACAAGACCTTCACGTGACCGTTTCTACTTGATCCTTTTAGCTGGAGGTGCCAGGGACAAGACCTTCACGTGACCATTTCTACCCTTTTAGCTGGAGGTGCCGGGGACAAGACCTTCACATGACCATTTCTACCTGATCCTTCAAGTTGGAGGTGCCAGGGAGAAGACCTTGTGCATGCGAGAAAAATGCTCTACCACTGAGCTATGGCTCCCACCCCATATCTCTGTTCATGTAGAGTAGGAAGGATGCGTGGCAGTATACAACTTCAACAGAGCCAATTTTTAGAAACTGTAATTGGCTCTTTTGCAGCTTTTGCAATTGGTTAATCTATCCCTGCCGGGCTCTGAGGAGCACACTGCGCCGGCACTGTCCACATTTGTGTTTCAATGCAAAACCGGCTGGGCAGCGTCTGAGCTCCATGTTTTCCGTTGGGGAAGGCAGGCTCCAAAGAACACACACGCTGCATGTGGGGAGATGGGGTGCCTAGCTGTGCCCCCTAGGCCACTTGGTGCCCTAGGCAGCCACCTACTTGGCCTCCAAATCTCTAGGAAGTTCTCAGCTCAGAGGTGATAATTCGAGCCAGATGTGCCCCTTGACCATATATCGTTTGCCTCTGGTTTAGAGGCATCCCACAGGAACAGAGAGAGTGAGAGAGAAAGAGAGGAGGAGGAGGAGGAGAAGTGGAGCAGTCAGGTTATTAAAATGTATTTTATTGTTGCTTAGCTTTGAAAAAGCCTTAAAAGGTGAAAATGATGCTTAAGGTTTCTAGAGAAGCCCATTTGTGTCTATGAATTTTTTTAAGAGTTTATTATACATCAAAGAACCTTTGGACTAGCCCCTGCATTCAGTCACGAAGCGAGAAGACGACTGCAGATTTATCCCCCGCCCTTCTCTCTGAATCAGAGACTCAGAGCGGCGTACAGTCTCCTATATCTTCTCCCACAACAGACACCCTGTGAGGTGGGTGGGGCTGAGAGGGCTCTGACAGCAGCTGCCCTTTCAAGGACGACTCTGCCAGAGCTATGGCTGACCCAAGGCCATTCCAGCAGCTGTAAGTGGAGGAGTGGGGAATCAAACCCGGTTCTCCCTGATAAGAATCCACACACTTCACCACTACACCAAACTGGAAGAGAGCAAAGCAGGAGTCCAGTAACACCTTTAAGACCAAGTTTTTTTCAGAACGTATGATTCAGAATGTTCCAGTTTGGTGTAGTGGTTAAGTGTGCAGACTCTTTTCTGGGAGAACCGGGTTTGATTCCCCACTCCTCCACTTGCACCTGCTAGCATGACCTTGGGTCAGCCATAGCTCTGGCAGAGGTTGTCCTTGAAAGGGCAGCTGCTGTGAGAGCCCTCTCAGCCCCACCCACCTCACAGGGTGTCTGTTGTGGGGGAGGAAGGGAAAGGAGATTGTAGGCCGCTCTCTGTCCTTGAAAGGGCAGCTGCTGTGAGAGCCCTCTCCAGCCCCACCCACCTCACAGGGTGTCTGTTTTGGGGGAGGAAGGGAAAGGAGATTGTAGGCCGCTCTCTGTCCTTGAAAGGGCAGCTGCTGTGAGAGCCCTCTCCAGCCCCAACCACCTCACAGGGTGTCTGTTGTGGGGGAGGAAGGGAAAGGAGATTGTAGGCCGCTCTCTGTCCTTGAAAGGGCAGCTGCTGTGAGAGCCCTCTCCAGCCCCACCCACCTCACAGGGTGTCTGTTTTGGGGGAGGAAGGGAAAGGAGATTGTAGGCCGCTCTCTGTCCTTGAAAGGGCAGCTGCTGTGAGAGCCCTCTCCAGCCCCACCCACCTCACAGGGTGTCTGTTGTGGGGGAGGAAGGAAAAGGAGATTGTAGGCCGCTCTCTGGCCTTGAAAGGGCAGCTGCTGTGAGAGCCCTCTCCAGCCCCACCCACCTCACAGGGTGTCTGTTGTGGGGGAGGAAGGGAAAGGAGATTGTAGGCCGCTCTCTGTCCTTGAAAGGGCAGCTGCTGTGAGAGCCCTCTCCAGCCCCACCCACCTCACAGGGTGTCTGTTTTGGGGGAGGAAGGGAAAGGAGATTGTAGGCCGCTCTCTGTCCTTGAAAGGGCAGCTGCTGTGAGAGCCCTCTCCAGCCCCAACCACCTCACAGGGTGTCTGTTGTGGGGGAGGAAGGGAAAGGAGATTGTAGGCCGCTCTCTGTCCTTGAAAGGGCAGCTGCTGTGAGAGCCCTCTCCAGTCCCACCCACCTCAGAAGGTGTCTGTTTTGGGGGAGGAAGGGAAAGGAGATTGTAGGCCGCTCTCTGTCCTTGAAAGGGCAGCTGCTGTGAGAGCCCTCTCCAGCCCCACCCACCTCACAGGGTGTCTGTTGTGGGGGAGGAAGGGAAAGGAGATTGTACGCCGCTCTCTGGCCTTGAAAGGGCAGCTGCTGTGAGAGCCCTCTCCAGCCCCACCCACCTCACAGGGTGTCTGTTGTGGGGGAGGAAGGGAAAGGAGATTGTAGGCCGCTCTCTGTCCTTGAAAGGGCAGCTGCTGTGAGAGCCCTCTCCAGCCCCACCCACCTCACAGGGTGTCTGTTGTGGGGGAGGATAGGAAAGATTGTAGGCCGCTCTCTGTCCTTGAAAGGGCAGCTGCTGTGAGAGCCCTCTCCAGCCCCACCCACCTCACAGGGTGTCTGTTGTGGGGGAGGAAGGGAAAGGAGATTGTAGGCCGCTCTCTGTCCTTGAAAGGGCATCTGCTGTGAGAGCCCTCTCCAGCCCCACCCACCTCACAGGGTGTCTGTTGTGGGGGAGGAAGGGAAAGGAGATTGTAGGCCGCTCTCTGTCCTTGAAAGAGCAGCTTCTGTGAGAGCCCTCTCCAGCCCCATGCACCTCACAGGGTGTCTGTTGTGGGGGAGGAAGGGAAAGGAGAGTGTAGGCCGCTCTCTGTCCTTGAAAGGGCAGCTGCTGTGAGAGCCCTCTCCAGCCCCACGCATCTCACAGGGTGTCTGTTGTGGGGGAGGAAGGGAAAGGAGATTGTAGGCCGCTCTCTGGCCTTGAAAGGGCAGCTGCTGTGAGAGCTCTCTCAGCCCCACCCACCTCACAGGGAGTCTGTTGTGGGGGAGGAAGGGAAAGGAGATTGTAGGCCGCTCTCTGGCCTTGAAAGGGCAGCTGCTGTGAGAGCCCTTTCAGCCCCACCCACCTCACAGGGTGTCTGTTGTGGGGGAGGAAGGGAAAGGAGATTGTAGGCCGTTCTCTGTCCTTGAAAGGGCAGCTGCTGTGAGAGCCCTCTCCAGCCCCACCCACCTCACAGGGTGTCTGTTGTGGGGGAGGAAGCGAAAGGAGATTGTAGGCCGCTCTCTGTCCTTGAAAGGGCAGCTGCTGTGAGAGCCCTCTCCAGCCCCACGCATCTCACAGGGTGTCTGTTGTGGGGGAGGAAGGGAAAGGAGATTGTAGGCCGCTCTCTGGCCTTGAAAGGGCAGCTGCTGTGAGAGCTCTCTCAGCCCCACCCACCTCACAGGGAGTCTGTTGTGGGGGAGGAAGGGAAAGGAGATTGTAGGCCGCTCTCTGGCCTTGAAAGGGCAGCTGCTGTGAGAGCCCTTTCAGCCCCACCCACCTCACAGGGTGTCTGTTGTGGGGGAGGAAGGGAAAGGAGATTGTAGGCCGTTCTCTGTCCTTGAAAGGGCAGCTGCTGTGAGAGCCCTCTCCAGCCCCACGCATATCACAGGGTGTCTGTTGTTGGGGGGGGAAGCGAAAGGAGATTGTGAGCCACTCGGGGACTCTTCGGAGTGGAGGGTAGGATATAAATCCAATATCTTCTTCTTCTTCGTATGCATGCACACTTCATCAGACGAAGGAATGGGGTGCAGTGAGCAGAGCTACTTATAGCTGGAGGGCAGTGGTTAAGAACCGCAAAGTGGTCCAAAGTTAGAATCCCAGAGCAAAATAGTGAAATTAACCCATTGCAAGGTCATTTGGTCTGGATAGTATTTGCGTGGGAAACCAATAAAACAGTTACCTGTCGGAATGGGAGCATGAGGCAATAAATATTGTCTGTTAATTGCCCTATTGCTTGCAAGTCTGGGTTAAACTGATGACGCGTCTTTCTCGGAGGTGTTCCTGTCTACCTAATTTACTTTTTAACACGTAATATACATTATAAACATCATTCCAGTTTGCATTAGGAATCTCTATCTCGGCTTGACTTCGCGAACGAAGATTTAAGAAGGGTGCATTAGTCCACGTCTGCTGCAGGCTCGCTGGTGGCTGAGAAGACCAATGCGGGACAGGCAGGTCCGGCCACAGTGGCTGCAGGGAAAAGTCTGATTTAGGATTGGTGCTGTAGCAGTGCGATTCTTCCTCAATCTCCTTTTGTCCTCAAGACCAGCTATGCGTGCGCTCTCAAAGGAAGAGACAGCCTGGTGGATGGTGTGGCTCCATGCTTTGCGATCTGAGGCTAGGTCAGACCACTGGTGATGGTTGATGCGACAGGTGCCAAGGGATTTCTTCAAGGAGTCCTTGTACCTCTTCTTTGGTGCCCCTCTATTTCGATGGCCGGTGGAAAGTTCGCCATACAGAGCAATCTTGGGAAGGCGGTGGTTTTCCATCCTAGAAATATGCCCTGCCCAGTGCAGCTGCGTCTTCAACAGCAGTGCCTCGATGCTGGTAACCTCCGCCCGCTTGAGGACTTCAGTGTTGGTCACAAAGTCACTCCAGTGGATGTTAAGGATGGTGTGAAGGCAGCGCTGATGAAAGCGCTCAAGGAGTCACAGGTGATGACGGTATAAAACCCACGATTCAGAGCCGTAGATGAGGGTTGTCATCACAACCGCTTTGTAAACATTCATCTTTGTGCCTTTTTTCAGATGCTTGTTGCTCCACACTCTTTTGTGCAGTCGGCCAAATGCACGGTTTGCCTTTGCCAGCCTGTTGTCAATCTCCTTGTCGATCTTGGCATCTGAGGAGGTGATGCACCCCAGGTAGCTGAACTGCTGGACTGTCTTCAGAACTGATTCACCCACAGTGATGCAGGGAGGGTGATAATCTTCCTGGGGTGCAGGCTGGTGGAGAACTTCTGTCTTCTTCAGACTAACTTCTAGGCCGACGCATTAGGAATAATAATAATAATAACAATCATCATCATCTTTAATTTGTATCCCGCCCTCCCTGCTGGAGCAGACTCTGTGGCTCACATGGCATAACAAAGTATGATACATTTCAACAATTAAAACAAGGCATATATAAAACACATTACAGATCATATAAACATATTATTATCCTACATTAAAACCATCTAATTAAAACCATTAGATTGATTTGGTGCTAATATCTCAGTGTTGACCATCTTACGGCTGCTCGTGGCGACGGTATTTCTTCTACGGTAAATTTCATATTAAGCAAAGACCAGCTGGAAGAGGGTAGTCTTGCAGGCCCTGCGAAACTGGGTAAGGCTCCACAAGGCCCGCACCTCCTCCGGTAATTGGTTCCACCAGTGGGGAGCTGTAAACGAGAAGGCCTTTCCCTGGTGACTTTCAGTTTGGCTTCCTTCGGCCCTGGGACTGCCAAAAGATTTTGAGTGCCAGATCGCAGTACCCTCTGGGGATTATATGGGGAGAGACAGTCCCTAAGGTAGGCAGGTCCTCGACAATATAGGGCTTCAAAGGTGATAACCTGCACCTTGTAATGAATCTGGTACACTATTGGCAGCCAGTGCCGTTCCCGCAGCCTCAGCTGTATGTGCTCCCACCTAGGGAGCCCCAACAGTAACCTGGCTGCGGCGTTCTGCACTAGCTGCAGTTTCTGTGATTTGGCACAAGGGCAGCCCCATGTAGAGTGCATTACAGTAGTCCAGCCTCAAGGTGACCGTTGCATGGATCACTGTTGCCAGGTCGTCACAATCCAGGAAGGGAGTCGACTACCTTGCCTGCCTAAGATGAAAAAAGGCGGATTTAGGAGTGGCTGTTATCTAAGCCTCCATTGACAAGGCAGGTTCCAGCAGCACCCCCAAGCTCTTGACCTCGCGTGCCACTTTCAATGGCACACCGTCAAAGGCTGGTAAGGGAATTTCCCCTCCCAGATCGCCATGGCTCAGGCAAAGGACCTCTGTCTTCGCTGGGTTCAATCAATCTACTCAGCCTGAGCCATCCTGCCACAGTTTGCAACGCCAGGTCCAAATTTTCTGGGACGCAGTCAGGCCGGCCGTCCATCAGTAGATAGAGTTGGGTGTCATCAGCATATTGGTGACAACCCAACCCATACCTCCGGGCAATCTGGGCAAGGGGGTGCATGTAGATGTTAAATAACATCGGGGTGAGCACCGCCCCCTGAGGCACTCCACAATTAAGCAGGTGCCTCCGGGACAGTTCACCCCCAATCGCCACCCTTTGTCCCCGACCATCAAGGAAAGAGGAAAGCCATTGCAAGGCCAGGCCCTGAATCCCCACATTGGCGAGACGGCGGGTCAGCAACTGATGGTCGACCGTATTGAACGCTGCCGATAGGTCTAACAACATCAGTACCGCCGAGCCGCCTCGATCCAGATGCCTTTGGAGATCATCCACCAAGGTGACCAGCACTGTCTCTGTCCCATGAACCAGGCGAAAGCCGGACTGGTGGGGATCTAAGACGGAAGTGTCATCCAGAAAATTCTGTGTCACACTACTGCCCTCTCAATAATTTTGCCCCAAAAGAGTAAATTGGAGACCGGCCGGTAATGAGCCAATTCGGTCAGATCTGATGTAGTCTTTTTCAAGAGAGGGCTTACCACAGCCTCTTTAAGAGGTGCTGGGAAAAGCTCTTCTGAGAGGGATCTATTTACGATATCCCATATAGGACATCAAAGTTCCTTCTGGCAAGCTTTAATTAGCCAGGAGGGACACAGGTCCAGATCACAAGTTGTTGGGCATACAGTGGAGAGGATTCTGTCAACTTCCTCCCAGCTGAGCATGTTGAAGCTTTCCAGAACTAATCCAGAAGACGGGCACGGGGCCTCGAGTTCACATACTGTATCCAATGTGGCAGGAAGGTCGTGGCAGAGCGACGAGATCTTATCTGCAAAAAATTTCGCAAAAGCCTCACAGCCTATCTCCAATTCCCTAGCATTTGGTCTGGCTTGGGGCAGCGTTGTAAGATTCCGAATTATCCTAAACAATTGTGCCGGGCGCGAATTTGCAGACGCAACCTGGGCTGCAAAGTAAGTCTTCTTTGTGGCTTTGCCATCTCATAGAATCTCATAAACTCTCTATAAGATGTTCTAGTTGCTTCGGCTCGAGTACACCGCCATTGCCTCTGTAAGTTGATGGGGTGTGAACTGGCAGAGACTGACCAAGAGAGAGATCTTGGGGTCATGGTAGATAACTCACTGAAAATGTCAAGACAGTGTGCGTTTGCAATAAAAAAAAGGCCAACGCCATGCTGGGAATTATTAGGAAGGGAATTGAAAACAAATCAGCCAGTATCATAATGCCCCTGTATAAATTGATGGTGCGGTCTCATTTGGAGTACTGTGTGCAGTTCTGGTCGCCGCACCTCAAAAAGGATATTATAGCATTGGAGAAAGTCCAGAGAAGGGCAACTAGAATGATTAAAGGGCTGGAGCACTTTGCCTATGAAGAAAGGTTGAAACGCTTGGGACTCTTTAGCTTGGAGAAACGTCGACTGCGGGGTGACATGATAGAGGTTTACAAGATTGTGCATGGGATGGAGAAAGTACAGAAAGAAGTACTTTTCTCCCTTTCTCACAATACAAGAACTCGTGGGCATTCGATGAAATTGCTGAGCAGACAGGTTAAAACGGATAAAAGGAAGTACTTCTTCACCCAAAGGGTGATTAACATGTGGAATTCACTGCCACAGGAGGTGGTGGCGGCCACAAGCATGGCCACCTTCAAGAGGGGTTTATATATATAAAAAATTTTGCCACTGTGTGACACAGAGTGTTGGACTGGATGGGCCATTGGCCTGATCCAACATGGCTTCTCTTATGTTCTTATATTCTAACCGTCTGAGCCCTTGTTTCAGCTGCCGCAACTCCAGGGTATACCACAGAGCCAGCTTAACACGAGGGCGCAGAGGTGCGATCTCATCAATAGCTCTGGAGACTTGGCCCTGCCAAGACTCATCCAGGTCATCAAGAGAATCGCCAAGGGGCCGGGGATCCCGCAGAGCCTTTTGGAACCACTCAGGGTCCATCAGACTCCGTGGGCGAGCCAAAATAAGCTCACCACCCAAATGGGCTTGGGGTGGGACATCCACACGAGCCTTAAGGGCAAAGTGGTCCAACCATGGCACCGCTTCAGCAGTAATATCGTCCACCGAAACCCCTGCCACAAAGATCAAGTCTAACATGTGCCCCATCTGGGTGGGTGAGTGGGTGATGTAACAAATTGGGAGAGCCCCAGTGTTGCCATGGATGACACTAGGTGCATCACCTAACTGGAGGCCGCGTCGTCAGCATGGACATTGAAGTCACCCAGGATTACAAGCATTTGGCACTCCAATGCCCAGCCTGCTACGGCCTCCATCAGAGATGGTAAATTGCTGGCTGGTGCGTTAGGTGGACGGTACACCAGCCATGTTGCCAACCCCTCCCCAACATCCCACGCCAGGCTGGCACATTCAATACCGTTGTCCTCTGGGGCCAGGAGAGCCCGAAAGGAGTAAGCCTCTCGTATGCGATTGTGCAAAGTGGGGTCTCCAATTCCATTGGCCTGATCCAACATGGCTTCTCTTATGTTCTTAAGATTCTTTTTCAGTGCGCCCAAAGGAATTCCCAATGGACAAATGGGAGAGGAAGTCTCCAGTACGGTTTCAAAATGGCACTAAACTCCAAAAGGCTCAATGCTTGAAGAGGATTTGAAGCAGGAAAAATCCAGTCGACCTCCTATTCATTGGGATTCCTTTGATGGAACTTTGGGGAGGGATGGTGGCTCAGTGGCAGAGCATCTGCTTGGGAAGCAGAAGGACCCAGGTTCAATCCCTGGCATCTCTACTAAAAAAGGGTCCAGGCAAGTAGGCATGAAAAACCTCAGCTTGAGACCCTGGAGAGCAGGAGAGGGACGGTGGCTCAGTAGCAGAATATCTGCTTGGGTAGCAGAAGGTCCCAGGTTCAATCCCCGGCATCTCCACTAAAAAAGGGTCCAGGCAAATAGGCGTGAAAAACCTCAGCTTGAGACCCTGGAGAGCAGGGGAGAGATGGTGGCTCAGTGGTAGAGCATCCGCTTGGTAAGCAGAAGGTCCCAGGTTCAATCCCCAGCATCTCCAACTAAAAAGGGTCCAGGCAAATAGGCGTGAAAAACCTCAGCTTGAGACCCTGGAGAGCAGGGGAGAGATGGTGGCTCAGTGGTAGAGCATCCGCTTGGTAAGCAGAAGGTCCCAGGTTCAATCCCCGGCATCTCCAACTAAAAAGGGTCCAGGCAAATAGGCGTGAAAAACCTCAGCTTGAGACCCTGGAGAGCCGCTGCCAGTCTGAGTAGACAAGACTGACTTTGATGGACCGTGAGTCTGATTCAATAGAAGGCAGCTTCCTATGTTCTTCATATGAACTGTGAAACTTTTGGGGAATTGTGATTGCTATCTGGTCCTCTCTTGAACGTATTTGTATGATCCCGTTTCAATACATTCTTAGTTATTCGGTCACTATAACTTCGGTTGTGCTGTCTTAATCCCCAGGTGGAGGCTGGGGATCCCCCGGTTTGCAGGCCCTCCCCCCACTTCAGGGTCATCAGAAAGCTAGGAGGGGGAGTGAAATGTCAGCTGGGCACTCCGTTATTCCATATGGAGATTGATTCCCATAGTGTATAATGGAGAATTGATCCATGGGTATCTGGGGTGCTGTTTATTGAGATAGAGGCATCAAAATTTCAGCATAGCATTCGGCGACTCTCCTCAAAACACCCCCCAAGTTTCAAACAGATTGGACCAGGGGGTCCGATTCTATGAGCCCCCAAAGAAGGTGCCCCTATCCTTCATTATTTCCAGTGGAGGGAAGGCATTTAAAAGGTATGCGGTCTCTTGAAATGTGATGGCCAGAACTCCCTTTTGGAGTTCAGTTGTGCTTGTCACACCCTTGCTCCTGGCTCCACCCTCAAAGTCTCCTGGCTCCACCCCCAAAGTCCCCAGATATTTCTTGAACTGGACTTGGCAGCCCCAAGAGAATGTAGGATGGGAGAGAGAGAGAGCAAGAGAGAGAGAGAAGAAGAAGAAGAAGACTGCAGATTTATACCCTTCCCTTCTCTCTGAATCAAGAGACTCAGAGCGGCTCACAATCTTCTATATCTTCTCCCCCCAGGTGGGTGGGGTGGGTGGGGCTGAGAGAGCTCCGACAGAAGCTGCCCTTTCAAGGACAGCTCTGCGAGAGCTATGGCTGACCCAAGGCCATTCCAGCAGCTGCAAGCGGAGGAGCGGGGAATCAAACCCGGTTCTCCCAGATAAGAGTCCAGGCGCTTAACCACTACACCAAACTGGTGCAGAGAGAGATCTAGCTGTTAGAAGGCTCTGATTGGATTCAAGTCTATTTCTGCTCTGCCAAAGATTGACTAGGCAGCCTTGGGCAAATCCCTTTCTTTCTCTGCCTCTCTATCACCGCTCCTCATCGATGCCTCGAAAGGGAAAACAGCAGGGTTGTTTTTCCGCTCTGTCTTCCCTCCTCGGGGCCTGTGGGTCCTCTTCTTTCCCGCCCCCTCTCCTCTCAATCCCCAGAAGGGACAGGGTGTGAAACCGACCGCTGGGGTGAACCGCAGGTTAATTTCCAGCCGGAGCTTCCCTCGGAAAACAATGGGACAATACCCGGTTGGGGGCTGCCTGCGTAAACCAGGCCCGAGGAGGGGAAGTTGTAATCTCTGCCTTTCGCACTCTGTAAATTAGAAGCCCGGGAGAGAAAAGAAACGGGGAGGCAATCAGAGGCCTAGCTGGCCCAGTTCCTCGGCTGAGCGGTCCAGGGAAGTCCCTCAGGGAGGACTCGGCCTCTGCTGGAAGGTCACCTGGACTCCAGTTCTTGAAAACAGCCAACGCCTGCTCGCCGAACTCAGGAGAAAGAAGAAGACGACTGCAGATTTATACCCCGCCCTTCTCTCCGAATCAGAGACTCAGAGCGGCTTACAATCTCCTCTATCTTCTCCCGCCACAACAGACACCCTGTGAGAGGTGGGTGGGGCTGAGAGAGCTCTGACAGAAGCTGCCCTTTCAAGGACAGCTCTGCGAGAGCTATGGCTGACCCAAGGCCATCCCAGCAGCCGCAAGTGGTGAAGTGGGGAATCAAACCTGGTTCTCACAGAGAAGAGTCCGCACACTTCACCACTACACCAAACTGGCTCTCAGCTGGGGTCCTCAACCAGGTACCCACCCAAAAGTCCAGGGGCTTGATCCCTACGTGATCTGTTCCCTTCTTCCCGGTTGGCCAGCTTTGGAAAGCATTTTTAAGGCATTTTAAAAAATAATAATAGTTATTATTATTATTTTCAACAGGCAAAACAGAACCAAACAACAGAGAGACAGCAATATTTCTATATAGCTTTGGAAAGCATGAGTTTGGTGGGAAGAACATTTCAGGGTCCTTTTGACCACAAGTGTAGAAGAAGAAGATATTGGATTTATATCCCGCCCTCCACTCCGAAGAGTCTCAGAGCGGCTCACAATCTCCTTTATCTTCCTCTCCCACAACAGACCCCCTGTGAGGTGGGTGGGGCTGGAGAGGGCTCTCACAGCAGCTGCCCTTTCAAGGACAGAGAGCGGCCTACAATCTCCTTTCCCTTCCTCCCCCACAACAGACACCCTGTGAGGTAGATGAAGATCTTGGATTTATATCCCGCCCTCCACTCCGAACAGTCTCAGAGCGGCTCACAATCTCCTTTCCCTTCCTCCCCAACAACAGACACCCTGTGAGGTGGGTGGGGCTGAGAGGGCTCTCACAGCAGCTGCCCTTTCAAGGACAACCTCTGCCAGAGCTATGGCTGACCCAAGGCCATGCTAGCAGGTGCAAGTGGAGGAGTGGGGAATCAAACCCGGTTCTCCCAGATAAGAGTCCGCACACTTAACCACTACACCAAACTGGCTCTCCAGTGTAGCAGTAGCGCTGCCAAATCCAACTCAAGAAATATCTGGGGACTTTTTGGGGTGGAACCAGGAGACTTTGGGGATGGAGCCAGGAGACATGGGGCGGGGCGGGGGGTGGAGCCAGGAGACATGGGGCGGGGCGGGGGGTGGAGCCAGGAAGAAGTTTGCAACCGTGATGCACTTATAAACAACAGGTGTTCCGAATTTCTTAAAGGCACAAACACAGAGTTTACAGTGGTATACTTAATACATAGTGAACTGCAATAGTCCTTCAAAAAACAGCATGAGCTATAATATAATCATAGAAAGCACGATAAGTCCCAGTCATTGTTAAGGCCATTAGGTATCAGGGAATGGCAACCCTATCATCAGCTGAGGTCCTAGGGTTGCCACAACCCAATGCAAGAAATATCTGGGGACCGTGGGGGTGGAGCCAGGAGACATGAGGGGTGGAGCCAGGAGCAAGGCTGTGACAAGCACAACTGAACTCCGAAGGGAGTACTGGCCCTCACATTTAGAGGGACCACACATCTTTTAAATGCCTTCCCTCCATTGGAAACAATGAAGGATAGGGGCACCTTCTTTGGGGGCTCATAGAATCGGACCCCCCTGGCCCAATTCTTTTGAAACTTGGAGAGTGTTTTGGGGAAAGGCACTTGGACTTAACGCCATTGAATCACATAGAAGGAACATGGAACTCACTTCTGAACATGGAACTCACTGTTGTCGAAGGCTTTCACGACCGGAGTCCATTGGCTGCTGTAGATTTTCTGGCCTGTGTGGCCATAGTCTTTGCATTGTGAGACCTGACGTTCCTCCAGCAACCTCAGAGGTATAACCCAGAAAACTGGAGTTCTCTCTGGGTCAAATTGAGAAGAAGATGGTAGTCAAGTAATTGATATCTCCTCAGGCAGGTGGGGTAGGGATGAGTCATTATCTTGTGGGAGCTTCCTGGGCTGTGCCATGCTAATGGAGGAGCTTTCCTAAGGAGGTTTTTTTGTATACAGATTGGCTATTGACATTCTCATTTTACCTGTAGTGCTGTTGTAAGCTGTGGGGCATTTTGTGTTTCTCAGGACCGGAAGCCATGCCCTATTCATTTTTTAAACTTTCTTCCTTCCTGTTGAAATTGTGTTTGTGTTTATGGATTTCAGTGGCTTCTCTGTGTAACCTAACATGGTAATTGGATGTGTTGTCCAGCATTGGATGTGTTTTTATTCCAAGACATTCTAGTATCCTAAAAGCCTGTGGTGTTGAGCTAGGGCTCCAGGCCCCTGGTCCGGGCGGGACTTCCCCTCCCCAGGAGGTTCCCAACCTGCTGGCCCACATTGTGCAGGTGAACCTCCCCCGATGTCGCTGGCGCAATGACGTCACCCAGAAGTGACGTCATTACACCGGTGGCGGGGCGCAGAGTCCACTCTAGGCATTTCCGGGGAAACTCTATGGTTTTTCCGGACGCTCTAGCCATTTGGGAGGGGAAACTCTATGGTCCAATAGGTACCATAGTCGCCTGCCAGAGGCACAGAGATACTGTAGTCCCCTGCCGAAGGCACAGAGGTACTTGTCAACCCTATGTTGAGCTGATGCATTTCTCTCGGGTCCACATATTGCACAGGGACTGCAGGATAAAGTATGTCTTACAGTGTTTGGGTAGCATTTATAAGGTATCATTTCATGGGTCAGGTTAATACATATACTTTGCTTCAGTTCTGTTTTGCGACTTCGGGTTGGTTGTACAAACCTACATAAGAACATAAGAGAAGCCATGTTGGATCAGGCCAATGGCCCCTCCAGTCCAACACTCTGAGTCACAGAAGAACATAAGAGAAGCCATGTTGGATCAGGCCAATGGCCCATCCAGTCCAACACTCTGTGTCACAGAAGAACATAAGAGAAGCCATGTTGGATCAGGCCAATGGCCCCTCCAGTCCAACACTCTGTGTCACATAAGAACATAAGAGAAGCCCTGTGGGATCAGGCCAGTGGCCCATCCAGTCCAACACTCTGTGTCACAGAAGAACATAAGAGAAGCCATGTTTGATCAGGCCAATGGCACCTCCAATCCAACACTCTGTGTCACACAGTGGCCAAAATTTTATTTATATATATACATACATACATACATACACACATACACACACTCACCTGTTGCCTTGTCTGTTGAACCTCCAGTCTTGTCTCATTCTGTGTAATTTGCATTGAGTCCAGCTAAGAAAAGACTACAAATAATGTAACTAACCAGGGCTTTTTTTTTTTTTGGTAAAAACAATTTTTATTATTCTACAACATATTATATCACTATTTCATTTACTTATCTCAAATAAAAGTCAATATGTTGCATCACATTTCCACCTCCCCTCCTCCCATTCAAGATATAAAAGCAATAAAGGTAATTTAACATTTTTTAAAGAAAACTGTTTAAAAAGAAAAAAAGGAACTTATACTTCTTTATGGTTATTACCTCATTCGATTCATGATCCAATATATTGCTAACTTAAGTCATATTATCTATCTTATTATAATCTTTTAAGAAAGAACAAAATATTTTCTCATACTCTCATTTTAACTATCATTCCTGTCTCAGTAAATTAAAAATAGCTGATAAACAAGTTATCCATTCTTAAATATCGCCAAGTGTCGTTTCACTCTCCAATGTTCTTCCACATAGTTCTGAAACTTTCGCCATTCATTATTAAACTTTTCCATATCAAGTTCCTTTAGTGTCCTTGTTAATTCGCCCATTTCACTCCAGTGCATAGTTTTCATAACCCAGTCCCATTTTTCTGGAATTTTATTTTGCTTCCACAACTGCACATACAATGTCCGTGTAGCTGAAAGCATGTACCAAAGTAATGTTCTGTCTTGCTTCGGAAAATTTTCTATTTGTAATCCCAATAAAAAGATTTCTGGTGCCTTCTTCACTTTGTATCCCAAAATCTTTGACATTTCTTGTTGGATCATTTGCCAATATTGTACAGCCTTTTCACAAGTCCACCACATATGGTAGAAGGACCCTTCATGTTTTTTACATTCCCAACATCGATCAGACATCTGATTATTTGTTTTCGACAGGTTTTTTTTGGTGTCATATACCATCTATACAACATTTTGTAACAATTTTCTTTTATGTTATTACATGTCGATATTTTCGTAGCGTTCTTCCACAAATATTCCTATTGTTCCATCTGAATTTCCTTGTTCATATTAATTGCCCACTTTATCATTTGAGATTTTACCACTTCTTCCTCTGTAGACCATTTCAGTAACAGTTTATAGACTCTTGAGATCAATTTTACGTCCTCACCAAACAGCATTTTCTCCATTTCTGTTTGTTCTTGTCTTATTCCTTCATTCCTAATATCCTGCTTCAGCAGACTTTTAATTTGTAACCATTGAAACTAATTAAATTTATAATCCAATTCTTCCACTGATTTTAATTCTGCTTTGCCTCCTTGTATTTTTAACAATTGTTTATATGGTAACCATTTCTCTTCCTCAATATCCGAATATAACTTTATTACTTCCGTTGGCACAATCCACAGCGGTTTCCTCTCATCATATTTTTGGTATTTCAACCAAGTTTTAAGCAAACTACTTCTTACATAATGATGTGAGAAAAAACCATCCATTTTACTTTTCCCATAGCACAAATATGCATGCCAACCAAAAAGCTTTCCATGGCCTTCTAATGTTAATAATTTTCTGTTTAATAACACTATCCAATCCTTAATCCATACCAAACAAACTGCATCATGATATAGTCTTAAATCCGGTACTTGGAAGCCTCCCCTTTCTTTAGCGTCTGTCAGGATCTTCATCTTAATTCTTGTTTTCTTGCCAGCCCATATAAATTCCGGAAGTTTCCTCTGCCATTTATGAAATTGTTTATCTTCTTTCACTATTGGTATAGTTTGAAATAAGAACATTATTCTTGGTAATACATTCTTTTTGATTGCCGATATTCTACCCAGGATAGACAAATCCAACTTATTCCATTTTTGCAAGTCCACCTCAATTTTCCACCAAAGCTTTTTTCATAGTTGTTTTTAAATAAGTCAATATTCTTTGTGGTAATTTCTACTCCTAAATACTTTACTTTAGAGGCCACTTCACAGTTTGTTAAATTTTGTAATTCCATCTGCTTAAATTTTGACAAAACCAGGGCTTTTTTTAAAAAAGAAAAAGCCCAGCAAGGACTCATTTGCATATTAGGCCACACCCCCTGACCGCAAGGCAGCCGGAACGCCATTCCTGGTCAGAAAAGGCCCTGTAAATAATACATTAAAAATAAATAATCACCTGGACTCTGGAGGCAATTTTGAAATGGATGAAGGCGGACAGGCTGAAACTTAATCCAGATGAAAGGCAGGTGCTGCTTGGGGGTGGGGAAGGTCTCTCCAAGGACAGGTGTTTTCCCCAGTTCCATAAGAACATAAGAGAAGCCATGTTGGATCAGGCCAATGGCCCATCCAGTCCACGCTCTGTGTCACACAGTGGTCAAAAAACCCAGGTGCCATCAGGAGGTCCATCAGTGGGGCCAGGACACTAGAAGCCCTCACACTTTTGCCCCTCACAAGCACCAAGAATACAGAGCATCACTGCCCCAGACAGAGAGTTCCAACGATACACTGTGACTAATAGCCACTGATGGACCTCTGCTCCATATGTTTCTCCAATCCCCTCTTGAAGCTGTCTATGCTTGTAGCAGCAACCACCTCCTGTGGCAGGGAATTCCACGTGTTAATCACCCTTTGGGTGAAGAAGGACTTCTTTTAAAGGAGCAGGTTAATCATCCTTTGGGTGACAAACTACTCCCCCTAAAGGAGCAGGTTGGTAGCTTGGGGGTATTCCTGTACCCAGGCCTCCTGTTGGATAAACAGGTGGTAGCAGTGGCCAGGAGTGCCCTTTACCAGCTTTGGCCTGTCCTGAGCAGGAAAGATTTTGCCGCTGTACTACATGCCCTGGTAATAGTTAGACTACTGCAATGTGCTTTACGTGGGTCTGCCCTTGAAGAGTGTCCCAAAGCTAAGTGGGTACAGTATGCTGCAGCCAGAGTGTGGAGTGGGTTGCAGGGACCATGTCACTCCGGTTGTGCTCCATCTACATTGGCTTCCCATTTGCTTCCTGGCTCAATTCAAGGTGCTGGTAAGGACCTTTGAAGGCTGGTGCATCGTGGGACCAACATACCTCAAGGACCGCCTTCTCCCATATGTTTATGTTTAATTTATACCCCGCCCTCCCCGCCGAGGCGGGCTCAGGGTAGCTTACATCAAATCATAGTAAACTATGACTGCAGTAAAATCAATAAAACTATTAAACAGTACAAGTTAAAACAATCTACAGTTGGTGCTAACAAATCAGATGTTATTCATATTTTCAGGACGACAGTTGTTCCAGAATTCTCCTACAAATGACTGAAGGCTTGCCGGAAGAGAATGGTCTTATAGGCCTTGCGGAACTGAGCGAGGTCCCGCAAGGCCCTAACCTCTTCCGGCAATTGATTCCTCCAGCAGGGGGCTACCACTGAAAAGGCCCAGTCCCTGGTGGTCGACAGTCTCACCTCTTCAGCCCGGGGATCACTAGGAGATTCTGAGATCCATATGAACCTAACCACTCACTCCGGTCATCTTTGAAGGTCTTGCTTCGGTTCCCCCAGGTGGCAGCCTGAGAACAGGCCTTCTTGGTGGTGGCATCGAAACTGCGGAACTCCCTCATCATAGAAATTCCTCTATTGGTATCTTTTGCCAGTCGGTGAAGACTTTTTTGTTCCATCTTTTGGCATACTCCCCTCCCCCCAAAGAACCAGTCATTAGCCCTCCTTCTAGCGCTTGTCTGCCGGTGTTTAATTGAATTCTTTTATACTGTTACCTGTATTTGAAATTGTTCACAGGTTTTTAACGCTTTTCGTTTGCTGCCTTGTGGATCCTGATTGGGCGGGGAGGTGGCATGAAAATAGGGTTGCCAACCCCCAGGTGGGGGCAGGGGATCCCCCGGTTTGGAGGCCCTCCCCCCGCTTCAGGGTCATCAGAAAGCGGGGGGGAGGGGAGGGAAATGTCTGCTGGGTACTCATGATTCCCTATGGAGACTTATTCCCATAGAAAATAATGGAGAATTTATCCACAGGTATCTGGGGCTCTGGGGGCTCTGTTTTTTGAGGGAGAGGCACCAAATTTTTAGCATAGTATCCAGTGGCTCTCCCCAAAATACTCCCTAAGTTTCAAAAAGATTGGACCAGGGGGCCCAATTCTATGAGCCCCCAAAGAAGGTGCCCCTGTCCTTCATTATTTCCTATGGAAGGAAGGCATTTAAAAGATGTGCAGTCCCTTGAAATGTGATGGCCAAAATTCCCTTTGGAGTTCAATGATGCTTGCCGCACCCTTGCTCCTGGCTCCACCCCCAATGTCTCCTGGCTACACCCCCAAAGTCTCCTGGCTCCACACCCAAAGTCCCCAGATATTTCTTGAATTGGACTCGGCAACCCTACATGAAAACGTTTCCAAGACAGAAATGAATGAATAAAGAAAGACACCTCAAAGGGCCTGTGAGAAAAAAGGGCCACAAAGGAGTCCCTCTTTAACCCATTTCCAGGAGCAAGAGCACAAGGCAGGCTGCCGAATTCCCACGACTGTGTCGGTCTTTGGCGAGGTCTCTCCCCACAGGCTTTCTCGGGGACTCCACCTGCTTCTCTGGCCTCGGCCCACGTCAACACGCCGGTTTAGGTGTCCGAACAATCACTTGATCACCCGGCTATTTTTAGCCCGGGGATACAGCCAGGAGACTGACAATGGGGGGAAGGGGGCTGGGTTTCCCCCCAGCGACTGCCCGGCAGCAAAAAGGCCCCAAAGATTTCCTCGATGACTTGGAACCGTACAATGCAAGGAAAATCGAACAGAGGGAGAGAGGGAGACAGATACTGCCTGCCAGAGATTGTCTGCTTGTTCACCCAGCGCCCGTGACCCCAGCGAAATACAGGCCCTCGAGTCCAGGAAAGTTGGGTGGGTGAGGCTCGTGGAAGGACTGGAAAACAAGGTGAAACGCAAGAGGATCTCAGCTTTTCCACTGGGCCCGTCCAAGACCTGACCTGGCGGAATTCTGGACTCCTGTTTGACCTGACCCTCAAACTTTCAGCTAATCTTTCAGTTCCGCTCTCCCAACGATACCTTTGCCATCTTAGAACTAAGACAGAAAGTGCTTAGACGCCCAGCTGGTTTGGTGTAGTGGTTTGGTGTAGTGGAAAGTGCTTTGACGCCCAGGAGAGCTGGTTTGGTGTAGTGGTTAAGTGTGCGGACTCTTATCTGGGAGAACCGGGTTTGATTCCCCACTCCTCCACTTGCACCTGCTAGTATGACCTTGGCTCAGCCATAGCCCTGGCAGAGGTTGTCCTTGAAAGGGCAGCTGCTGTGAGAGCCCTCTCCAGCCCCACCCACCTCACAGGGTGTCTGTTGTGGGGGAGGAAGGGAAAGGAGATTGTGAGCCGCTCTGAGACTCTTCGGAGTGGAGGGCGGGATATAAATCCAATATCTTCATCTACCTCACAGGGTGTCTGTTGTGGGAGAGGAAGGTAAAGGAGATTGTGAGCCGCTCTGAGACTTTTCGGAGTGGAGGGCGGGATATAAATCCAATATCTTCATCTACCTCACAGAGTGTCTGTTGTGGGGGAGGAAGGTAAAGGAGATTGTGAGCCGCCCTGAGACTCTTCGGAGTGGAGGGCGGGATATAAATCCAATATCTTCATCTTCTTCAGCTCTCGTTTTACAGCCAGTCATGACGACTTGTCACTAGCAGGGTTGCCAATCCCCAGGTGGCTGAATAAACGCAGAACCACAAATTAGGCTTCCCAATCCCCAGGTCCCAGCGGGGGATCCCCCGGTTTTACAGGCTTCCCCCCTCCCCCAGCCAGCTGGCCGGCGGGCGGAAGCCCCACCCCTCACAGCCGCCACTTACCTGTAAATCTCCAGCAGCTTTAGAAACCTGCAAATAGGTTCCGTTTTAGTTTCAATAATTTTTTTATTTCTTTTCTAATTGAAATGCTACATAAAGAAAACAATAAAACTCGACAACGTCGAAAAACAACAAGGAACACCAACGACTATAGCACTGTAACAATGCAAAGTACAAAAGCAACAAATAAACAAACAAATAACCACAAATAAACGAACAAATCAAAAACCAAACAAATAAAATTGGAGGATGAGAACTTGGTCTATTTTAACACTTCTGTCGTCCATCGACATCATCATCCCCCTTTTCCCTCACCCCTCTCTCGTATTGCAGCAGATCCGACATATTCAACCAATCATACGTGGGTTGCCGTGAAGAGTATGGTCAAATGGATGCCCAACATTGGTTATGCGATTGAGCTAGCCCAGGGGTGGCCAAAGGTAGCTCTCCAGATGTTTTGCCTACAACTCCCATCAGCCCCAGCATGCATGGCCAATGGCTGAGGCTGATGGGAGTTGTAGGCAAAAAAACATCTGGAGAGCTACCGTTGGACACCCCTGGGCTAGCAGAATGGGAGAAGCTATGGTAAATAAACACAAAAATGGCCAGATCATCTACTCTTAAAGAAAATATATATAAGATGATTTACAGATGGAATGTTACCCCTGAGAAGCTTTCAAAGATATACCAGAATGCCTCTAACAGATGCTGGAAATGCCAGAAAGCAGTAGGCTCATTTTACCACATGTGGCAGCTATGCGAAAAAGCAAGAAACTACTGGATTTTAGTGCATACCTGGCTACAAAAGTTACTCAAAATAAATATAAAACATTTACCTGAACTTTATCTTTTTATAGCCTCTGTTTAAAAATCTCCAAGGAAGAAGAGCCCACCACCTCCCGAGGAAGCCTGTTCCACTGAGGAATCGCTCTAATGATCAGGAAATCCTTCCTAATGTTGAGCCGGAAACTCTCTTGATTTAATTTCAACCCCTTGGTTCTGGTCCTACTTTCTGGGGTCACACCATCCTCTATAGGACAGCCCTTCAAGTACTTGAAGATGGTGATCCTATCACCTCTCAGCTGTCTCCTCTCCAGACTAAACATGCCCAGCTCCTTCAACCTTTCTTCATAGGACTTGGTCTCCAGATCCCTCACCATCTTCATCACCCTCCTCTGGACCCGTTCCAGCTTGTCTCTATCCTTCTTAAAATGTGGTGCCCAGAACTGAACACAATACTCCAGGTGAGGTTTTACCAGAGCAGAGTAAAGCGATACCATCACATCACGTGATCTGGACACTATACTCCTGTCGATACAGCCCAAAATTGCATTTGCCTTTTTGGCCATCACATCACGCTGACGACTCTCACGTTCAACGTATGTGCTTAGGTGTATTATGTTACGAATGCAAGTGATTGTTTCACCCAGCTAACTTGTTAATTGAATGTTGTGCGTGAAATCCGCAAGATTTAAAAAAAGTTTTTTGCAAATCTTTTCTAAATTTTGTTACATCGCTTTCATTATTTTGTCACGGCTTTTTTGCTGTTGTCAGCCTCCAGGAGGTGGTCGCTGGAGATCTCCTGGGATTAGAACGGATCTCCAGACGACGGAGATCAGTTCCCCTGGAGAATGTGGCTGCTTTGGGAGGTGGACTGGACAGCATTCTACCCCACTGAAGTCTTTCCCCTCCCAAACCCTGCCTTCTTCCGGCTCCACCCCCCAAATCGCTAGGAATTACCCAACCTGGAACTGGCAACTCCAACCTGGAGGTTGGTAACCCTGTCCTATTGTAACAGAGCTGTTTCAGATTAGAAACCTGAAGGGCCCTAAAATTCTGTGTTGCAATTTCAGCAAAGTGCAGAAACTGAAAACGATAGCAATTAGAAAACAACAGACTGGGACCGATACATCGCTCTTCCACCTCGTTTAAGAAGGTGGGGCGATGCTGCTGAAAGAGCTGAAACGCACCCTTGTGGTAAACCTTTGCAATTCTTCTTTGGCGTCGTGGCTAAGTGCGCGGACTCTTATCCACGTGGACTCCTCCACTTGCAGCTGCTGGAATGGCCTCGGGTCAGCCAGAGCTCTGGTAGGAGTTGTCCTTGAAAGGGCAGCTGCTGTGAGAGCCCTCTCCAGCCCCACCCACCTCACAGGGTGTCTGTTGTGGGGGAGGAAGGGAAAGGAGATTGTGAGCCGCTCTGAGACTCTTCGGAGTGGAGGGCGGGGTATAAATCCAATATCTTCATCTACCTCACAGGGTGTCTGCTGTGGGGGAGGAAGGGAAAAGAGATTGTAGGCCGCTCTCTGTCCTTGAAAGGGCAGCTGCTGTGAGAGCCCTCTCCAGCCCCACCCACCTCACAGGGTGTCTGTTGTGGGGGAGGAAGGGAAAGGAGATTGTAGGCCGCTCTCTGTCTTTGAAAGTGCAGCTGCTGTGAGAGCCCTCTCAGCCCCACTCACCTCACAGGGTGTCTGTTGTGGGGGAGGAAGGGAAAGGAGATTGTAGGCCGCTCTCTGTCTTTGAAAGTGCAGCTGCTGTGAGAGCCCTCTCCAGCCCCACCCACCTCACAGGGTGTCTGTTGTGGGGGAGGAAGGGAAAGAAGATTGTAGGCCGCTCTCTGTCCTTGAAAGGGCAGCTGCTGTGAGAGCCCTCTCCAGCCCCACCCACCTCACAGGGTGCCTGTTGTGGGGGAGGAAGGGAAAGGAGATTGTAGGCCGCTCTCTGTCCTTGAAAGGGCAGCTGCTGTGAGAGCCCTGTCAGCCCCACCCACCTCACAGGGTGCCTGTTGTGGGGGACGAAGGGAAAGGAGATTGTGAGCTGCTCTGAGACTCTTAGATTCGGATTGGAGGGCTGGATACAAATCCAATATCATCATTATTATTATCATCATCATCTTCTTCTATAATGGACCGACAGGCCCTGAGGAGAGAAGAGAGAGTGGAAAAACAGCCCTGCTGTTTTCCCTTTTGAGGCATCTATCAGGAGCAGTGAAAGAGAGACAGAGAAAGAGATTTGCCGAAGGCTGCCTAGTAAATATTTGGCAGAGCAAGAATAGGCTTGAATCCGATCATAGCCCTCTAATAACTAGATCTCTCTCTCTACACCAGTTTGGTGTAGCGGTTAAGTGTGCGGACTCTTATCTGGGAGAACCGGGTTTGATAGCCCCACTCCTCCACTTGCAGCTGCTGGAATGGCCTTGGGTCAGCCAGAGCTCTGGCAGGAGTTATCCTTGAAAGGGCAGCTTCTCAGCCCCACTCACCTCACAGGGTGTCTGTTGTGGGGGAGGAAGATAAACGAGATTGTAGGCCACTCTGAGACTCAGATTCAGAGTGGAAGGCGGGGTATAAATCCTCCTCCTCCACCACCACCACTGTTATGAATGTGGTTTCAGTATGCGAATTATTTAGGTGTTCCTGCCTGGGTGGGAACCTGGAGTTGTATATAAGTTTGGCTGCGTTGGCCCAGTGCTCAGTCTTGTACTGCACCCACTACCATGCGGTACTCGTTAAAGAGCTTGTCACCACTTCGCCCATGCCTTGTTCATGCATTTTGTTGTTGTTGTTCAGTCGCAGAGTCGAGTCCGACTCTTTGCAACCCCCTGGACCAAGTCGCGCCAGGCCCTCCTGTCTTCCACCATCCTCCGAAGTCTGCTCAAATTCGCGTTTGTTACATCAGTAACGCTGTCCAGCCATCTCCTCTTTTGCCGTCCCCTTCTTCTCTTGCCTTCTGTCTTTCCCAGCGTCAGGGTCTTCTCCAGGGAGTGCTCCCTTCTCATTGGGTGGCCAAAGTATTGTAGCTTCGGCTTCAGCATCTGACCTTCCAGGGAACAGTCTGGGTTGATTTCCCTGAGGACTGACTGACTGGATCTTCTTGCAGTCCAAGGGACTCTCAAGGTTCTTCTCCAGCACCACAGCACAAAAACATCTACTCTTCTGCGCTCGGCCTTCCTTATGGTCCAACTCTCACAGCCACACATTACTCCTGGGAATACCATCGCTTTGACTATATGGACTTTTGTTGGCAGGGTGATGTCTTTCCCAGCATCAGGGTCTTCTCCAGGGAGTGCTCCCTTCTCATTGGGTGGCCAAAGTACTGGAGCTTCAGCTTCAGCATCTGACCTTCCAGGGAACAGTCTGGGTTGATTTCCCTTAGGACTGACTGAGTTGATCTTCTTGCAGCCAAGGGACTCTCAAGATTCTTCTCCAGCACCATCCAGCACTATGTTCATGCATAGAACCCACTATATTATAACCACCATCATCGTCGTCATCTCCTCCTCCTCCTCCTCCTCCTCCTCCTTCTTCTTCTTCTTCTTCTTCTTCTTCTTCTTCTTCTTCTTCTTCTTCTTCTTCTTCTTCTTCTTCTTCTTCCTGTATATGTATATATGTGTGTGTCTTTGTTTGCACCAGGTCACATTTTTAAAATCATAAGCTGCCTTGAATCCCACCAGGTAGAAAGGTGCTACCAAAAGCATGAAAGAAATTAAAGAAATACTATGTAAACATTTATACGTTGCCTCTTCAGAAACATGCTTGAGGCCTAGGGTTGCCAATTCCCAGGTGGGGGCAGGGGATCCCCCAATTTAGAGGCCCTCCCCCCACTTCAGGGTCATCAGAAAGCGGGGGGGGGGAGGGAGGGAAGGGAAGGAAATGTCTGCTGGGCACTCCATTATTCCCTATGAAGATCCATTCCCATAGGGTATAATGGAAAATTGATCTGTGGGTATCTGGGGCTCTGTGGGGGGCTGTGTTCTGAGGTTGAGCACCAAATTTTCAGCATTGCATCCGGTTCCTCTTCCCAAAATACCCACCAAGTTTCAAAAAGATTGGACCAGGGGATCCAATTCTATGAGCCTCAAAAGAAGGTGCCCCTATCCTTCATTATTTCCAATGGAGGGAAGGCATTTAAAAGGTGTGCAATTCCTTTAAATATTTTGGTCAGAACTCCCTTTGGAGTTCAATTATGCTTGTCACACCCTTGCTCCTGGCTCCACCCGAATGTCTCCTGGCTCCACCCCCAAAGTCTCCTGACTCCACCCCCAAAGTCCCCAGATATTTCTTGAATTGGATTTGGCAACCCTATAATGAGGTCCCTTGCAGGATAATGTCCAATAGCCCTCACCACCCCAACGCACCCTGTTTTTGTCTCATTCTCAAAAGACGATGTTCCTAGGTGTCACAGAAAATCGTTTTGGCCCCAGTCTGGCGGTGATTCAGACTTACCTCCGCCCAGGTACGCCTTGTTGGATTACTAGTCACTGTAATGAGGCAGATTTTGCACCTCAGGTTTCAAGGGTGTGGGATATACATCCACATTTTACAGAAGATCAGGACAGGGAAGGGCTGTGACTCAGTGGAAGAGCCTCTGCTTGGCATGCAGAAGGTCCCAGGTTCAATCCCCAGCATCTCCAGCTGAAAGGACCAGGCAGGAGGTGATGGGAAAAGCCTCTGCCTGAGACCCTGGAGAGCCAGGAGGAGGAGACATGGCTCAGTGGCAGAGCCTCTGCTTGGCATGCGGAAGGTCCCAGGTTCAATCCCCAGCATCTCCAGTTAAAAGGACCAGGCAGGAGGTGATGGGAAAGACCTCTGCCTGAGACCGTGGAGAGCCAGGAGGAGGAGACATGGCTCAGTGGAAGAGCATCTGCTTGGCATGCGGAAGGTCCCAGGTTCAATCCCCAGCATCTCCAGTTAAAAGGACCAGGCAGGAGGTGATGGGAAAGACCTCTGCCTGAGACCGTGGAGAGCCAGGAGGAGGAGACATGGCTCAGTGGAAGAGCATCTGCTTGGCACGCGGAAGGTCCCAGGTTCAATCCCCAGCATCTCCAGTTAAAAGGACCAGGCAGGAGGTGATGGGAAAGACCTCAGCCTGAGACCCTGGAGAGCCAGGAGGAGGAGCCGTGGCTCAGGCGAAGAGCCTCTGCTTGGCACGCAGAAGGTCCCAGGTTGGATCCCCGGCATCTCCAGTTCAAGGGATCGGGCAGGAGGGGATGGGAAAGACCTCTGCCTGAGACCCTGGCGAGCCATGAAATGGGGCCTTAGCCCAGTGAAAGAGCCTCTGCTTGGCATACAGAAGGTCCCAGGTTCAATCCCCAGCATCTCCAGTTAAAAGGACCAGGCAGGAGGTGATAGGAAAGACCTCAGCCTGAGACCCCAGAGAGCCAGGAGGAGGAGCCGTGGCTCAGGGGAAGAGCCTCTGCTTGGCATGCAGAAGGTCCCAGGTTCAATCCCTGGCATCTCCAGTTAAAGGGACCATGTAGGAGGTGATGGGAAACACCTCAGCCTGAGACCCTGGAGAGCCAGGAGGAGGAGCCGTGGCTCAGGGGAAGAGCCTCTGCTTGGCATGCAGAGGGTCCCAGGTTTAATCTCCGGCATCTCCAGTTAAAAAGACCAGGGAGAAGGTAATGGGAAAGACCTCAGCCGGAGACCCTGGAGAGCCAGGAGGAGGAGCTGTGGCTCAGGGAAAGAGCCTCTGCTTGGCATGCAGAAGGTCCCAGGTTCAATCCCCACCATCTCCCATTAAAAGGACCAGGCAGGAGGTGAGGGGAAAGACCTCAGCCTGAGACCCTGGAGAGCCAGGAGGAGGAGCTGTGGCTCAGGGAAAGAGCCTCTGCTTGGCATGCAGAAGGTCCCAGGTTCAATCCCCACCATCTCCCATTAAAAGGACCAGGCAGGAGGTGAGGGGAAAGACCTCAGCCTGAGACCCTGGAGAGCCAGGAGGAGGAGCCGTGGCTCAGGGAAAGAGCCTCTGCTTGGCAAGCAGAAGGTCCCAGGTTCAATCCCTGGCGTCTCCAGTTAAAAAGGACCTGGCAGGAGGTGATGGGAAAAATCTCAGCCTGAGACCCTGGAGAGTCTAGCTCAGTGGAAGAGCCTCTGCTTGGCATGCAGAAGGTCCCAGGTTCCATCCCCGGCATCTCCAGTTAAAAGGGCCAAGCGGTAAGAGATGGGAAAGATTGCTGCTCCCTGGAGAGGCGCAGCTGCCAGTCTGCGTAGACAAGATCGACTCAGTTGAGAGCATCTTCCCGCGTCAACGATCCCCTTGCAGGAGGTAAGGAGAGTGCTTAAAACTGCTGGGAATCATGGGTTGGCATCGGGGCGATGAAAGACGTACGTCAGGGCAGCATGGGCATGCGAGGATAGTTGCTGACGGGGCTGGAACAGCCTGTCTCTTACGTGCACGAGAGCACTGCCCGGTGACTTCCACGAGAGCAATGCCAAGGCCCTCCGGCTTTGGTGTGGCCTTTGATCTTCGCCACTCCCAAGAAGAGAACTGACATTGCCATTGGGAATAATGAAGGATAGGGGCACCTTCTTTGGGGGCTTGTAGAATTGGACCCCCCCGGGCCCAATCCTTTTGAAACTTGGAGGGCGTCTTGAGGAGAGGCACCAGACGCTTTGCTGCAAATTTGGTGCCTCTACCAGAGCCCCAGATACCCGTGGATCAATTCTCCATTATACCCTACGGGAATCGGTCTCCATAGGGAATAATGGAGTGCCCAGCAGACATTTCCTCCTCCTCCCCCGCTTTCTAATGACCCTGAAGCAGGGAGAGGACCTCCAAACTGGGGGATCCCCTGCCCCCACCTGGGGATTGGCAACCCTACTGTCCCTTCCCGACCCTTGCCCTCTTCAAGTTCCATCCTCAAATTTCCAAGCATTTCCCAACTTAAGAGTTGTCAACGCTAGCACCTCATCTATTTCATCTGGAGATCCACTGGAATAACCAGAGATCTGCAGTTCCCACCTGGAGGTTGGCAACGCAAGCTCCAGCGACGCCCCACCGCTGGAAGCCACGTAAAGATGAAAGCACCCACAAGGGTATAAAGGCAAGTACCAGGTTCTCCTCACGAGAACTACAACTCCCAGAAGTCGTCAGTAGCGACGCATGCGCACCACTTTCCCAGGAACTTTCCGGCAGAAACCGGAAGCCCGCCTCCCTCCTGGCGAACAGGGAGAAGCAGACGATAGAGACGCGCCGGCGGCGAGCGCGAAGGGCCCGCTTCCGCTTCCGGCCAGCCTCGCTCTGGTCCCTGCGGCTGGCGGCCGAGCCTTGTGCCTCCGCCATATTGTCTGTGTGAGGCCGGCGAGGGAGGGAGGCGGCAGGCGGGCGGGGGCCGGGACTGCGGCGGCCTCAGGTAACCACACTTGGGGGGCGGCGGCGGGGAAACCCGGGGGCGGAAGCCACCTGAGGAGGGGGGAGCGGAGTAGGGTTGCCAATCCCCAGGTGGGGGCAGGAGATCTCCCGGTTTGGAGGCCCTTCCCCCGCTCCAGGGCCATCAGGAAGCGGGCAGCGGGAGGGAAATGTCTGCTGGGCACTCCATGATTCCCTACGGAGACAGATTCCCATAGGGTATAATGGAGAATTGATCTGCGGGTATCTGGGACTCGGGGGGGGGGGTCTGTTTTTTGAGGTAGGGGCACCAAATTTTCAGCATGGCATCCAATGCCTCTCCCCAAAATACCCCCCAAGTTTCAAAAAGATTGGACCAGGGGGTCCAATTCTATGAGCCCCCAAAGAAGGTGCCCCTGTCCTTCATTATTTCCAAAGGAGGGAAGGCATTGAAAAGGTGTGCTGTCCCTTTAAATGTGATGGCCGAGTTCCCTTTGGAGTTCAGTGATGCTTGTCACACCCTTGGTCCTGGCTCCACCTCCAAAGTCTCCTGGCTCCGCCCGCAAAGTCCCCAGAGTTTTCTTGAATTGGACTTCGCAACCCTACTCGGAGGGGGGGGGCTGTTTTTTGAGGTAGAGGCACCAATTTTTCAGCCTAACATCCAGGGCCTCTTTCCAAAATACCCACGAAGTTTTAGAAAGATTGGCTTAGGGAGTCCAGTTCTATGATCCCCCAAAGAAAGTGCCCCTATCCTTCATTCTTTCCAATGGAGGGAAGGCATTGAAAAGGTGTGCGGGTCCCTTTCAATGTGATGGCCAGAACTCCCTTCAGTCTTCAGTCATGCACCCCAATGTCTCCTGGCTCCATCCCCAGAGTCTCCTGGCTTCGCCCCCAAAGTCTCCTGGCTCCATCCCCAATGTCCCCAGATATTTCTTGAATTGGACTTGGTAACCCTAACGGAGCTCATCATGGGTGGGTGGGACTTTTGACCTCCCTCTCTCTCTTGGGGGGTTCCTTTGCTTCACTTTCTCCCCTCCCTCCAGTCAGTGTCCTAATGGTGGGGGGCATTCTCTGCCTTGTAGATGGGGTGGGGTGTGGTGGGGGGAGGAGCCTTTTTTAGTATTGGGAGCATTGATAGTGGAAGTGTCATATGGGAAAGTCTGTATCTTGGGTGGTGAGGGGCGGGGGGGAAGATCTCGGATGGTGTTAGTGGCCACACTATGCCCTTGGTGTACTTTGGAAGGAAGACTGGCATAACTTTTGTCCTTTAGGCGGAGGACTGAAGAACCTTTATTCACTTTATTCAAACTGGAGAGCCAGTTTGGTGTAGTGGTTAAGTGCGCGGACTGTTATCTGGGAGAACCGGACTTGATTCCCCACTCCTCCACTTGCATCTGTTGGAATGGCCTTGGGTCAGCCATAGCTCTGGCAGAGGTTGTCCTTGAAAGGGCAGCTGCTGTGAGAGCCCTCTCCAGCCCCACCCACCACACAGGGTGTCTGTTGTGGGGGAGGAAGGGAAAGGAGATTGTGAGCCGCTCTGAGACTCTTCGGAGTGGAGGGCGGGATATAAATCCAATATCTTCATCTACCTCACAGGGTGTCTTTTGAGGGGGAGGAAGGTAAAGGAGATTCTGAGCCGCCCTGAGACTCTTCGGAGTGGAAGGCGGGATATAAATCCAATATCTTCATCTACCTCACAGGGTGTCTTTTGTGGGGGAGGAAGGGAAAGGAGATTGTGAGCCGCTCTGAGACTCTTCGGAGTGGAGGGTGGGATATAAATCCAATATCTTCATCTACCTCACAGGGTGTCTGTTGTGGGAGAGGAAGGTAAAGGAGATTGTGAGCCTCTCTGAGACTCTTCGGAGTGGAAGGCGGGATATAAATCCAATATCTTCATCTACCTCACAGGGTGTCTGTTGTGGGGGAGGAAGGTAAAGGAGATTGTGAGCCGCTCTGAGACTCTTCGGAGTGGAAGGCGGGATATAAATCCAATATCTTCTTCCTCTTCTTTATTTAAATGATGGCTGTAGTGTCATCTTCTAATCTGGACTTAAACGTATGTTATTCTACATTGTAGAATTGTCGTCCACTTGATGTAGCATACAGTGAGGTGGTTTACTGGTCTGCAGCCTGCATTTCCCTTCTTTTGGGAAAGGAGAATTTGTGGGCTTTCTTTTAAGAAAACTGTTCCGCTGGGTGAGACCAAAGCCTTGCATTTCTTTGTTTATTAGCTTCATTTAAGCTCCTGCCTTCCCCGATGGGGACGGAAAGAAGCTGAAAGCGTTCTGTTTTCCTCCATCTTATCCTCACAACAACCCTATGGGGTAGGCTAGGCTGAAAGCGTGTGATTGACCCAAGGTCACCCAGCAAGCTTTTTGCGGCAGCGCAGGGATTCGAACCTGTGTCTCGCAGATCCTAGTCTGGCATTCTCACCATCACGCTGCTTGGCATTGTTTCCGTGGATGGTCTCTGGGTACTTGCAGGGCGGGACGTGCCGTTTCGGCTTAGGGGTGGGCTTATACGCAGAGGCGCCGTTTATCTCTTATAACCTAGAGCTGCGGGTGGCCCCACGTTTTTCCAGTCCTTGACCAAGAGAAGTCGGTTTCCCCCAATCAGTTTCATAGTGCAGGGGTGGCCAACGGTAGCTCTCCAGATGTTTTTTTTGCCAACAACTCCCATCAGCCCCAGCCATTGGCCATGCTGGCTGGGGCTGATGGGAGTTGTAGGCAAAAAACATCTGGAGAGGTACCGTTGGCCACCCCTGCCGTAGTGGATTCTCTCGTGGGTCTTGTTATTTATCATTTATTTTATTTGATTTGATTTATTGGCAGCCTTTCCCCACGAATAGGACTCAGGGAAGCAATATATATGCAAAACATGATAAAGAAAAGTAGGAGTGTAGTGTGCCTTTAAGACCAACAAAGTTTTATTCAGAATGTAAGCTTTCATATGCATTCATACATCTTCAGATGAAGGGACCCTATCCCCGCGTCTGAAGAAGTATGCATGTATGCAAAAGCTTACATTCTGAATAAAACTTCATTGCTTTTAAAGGTGCAACTGGACTCCTACATTGTTCTACTTCTTCAGACCGACACAGCCGCCCACTTGGATCTAATACGGGGTTGGCCAAACTTGCTTCATGTAAGAGCCACATAGAATAAATGTCAGATGTTTGAGAGCCGCAAGACATGAACGGGCAAAGGAAGCTCTGGCTTTTTCCCTCCCCCCCAGGGGACCAGGAGGGGAAGGAGCCTCAACCAATGGAGAAAATCGAGGTTTTGCTCGGTAGCTTCTGTGCAGTTGAGCAAGCCTTGCAAGGTGAGCTGTGATGCAGAAGGAAGCGAGAGAGAGGGAGAAGGAAGCAGACAAGAGCCAGTCACTCAGGGGCCTGAGAGGAGCCCTCCGGGGGCCTGATTCGGCCCCCGGGCTGCAAGTTTGACACCCCTGCTCTACAGGGCATAGAAGTTGAGGCCTTTCCCCGACGTTGCCTCCTGGCTCTGGGATTCAGAGGTTCCCGTTTGGACCCCATGGCTAATTGGCTGCGGAGAGACCTGTCCTTCGTGAATCTGTTTTTGAAAGCTAACTATACCTACATCTTTCGGCAGTGATCTTTATTCTTCATTCCCGCCCCCCTTTCAGGCATTCTCATCTCTATGATAGGTTCCTGGGAGTGGAGTGCATGCCGTTGTTGTGTCGTCGAAGCTCAGTCTCTGCATACAACACAACGAGATAGTAATGAAGTGCACTGCACGTAGCGACTATGTTTAATAGATTCCCGCCGTCTGATGTGTCCTTAAAGAGTTTTTCCAGCCCTGAGTGTCTTTTCTCCAGCCAGTTCTGTATTGGAGCTGAAGTACTATAGGACTTTAATTTGGTCCTTGCTCTCAGCTGCTAGGACATTGTATGCGCAGTTGTGGAAGCAAGGAAAAATACCAGAGAAATGGGATTGGATTGTGAAAGTTTTATCGTGGAGTGAGATGGACAAATTACCGTAACTAAAACCTTAAGAGACTATGACCTAGATATATTCAAAAAGGAGTGGAGGAAATTTAAAGGATATATGGAGAAAGAGTGGAACGTAAAAAGATATTGGGCAATTTTTTAGCATGAATGAGAAAAGAAAAGTATTGAACTTTGATGGGTTAAAGGTACCTTTATAATCGAACTTAAATTCATAACTTCAGGGAAGTCAAGCAATGGAGGGAGGGAGGGTTGAAATATCATATGGGTTAGAGATAGAAAAGATATAATTAAATACTGTATTGGAGCTGAAATACTGCGATGGGCAGAGCTACTTCCGATCGCGAGCGACGGATAATTTTATTTCGCGTTCCTGCATCGCCTTTCCAGCCGGCTCAGGGTGTTACAAGGCGGTGGACGCTAAAACATTCGAAACGTTTCATTGCTCTAAAAAAAAGAAGGGGGAAAGATTTGAAATCCAGAAACTAATTCAGAAAAGAAAAGGGCGAAACGGACGGGCAGTAGGGTCAGGGTGGGCAAAAGGAAATACCCGTTTACGCCGAGAATGATTTAAATGTAGAATTCGCTGCCAGAGGATGTAGTGATGGCCGCAGCAGAAACAACTTTAAAAGGAGATTAGATAGACTCACGGAGGACAAGTCTACGAATGGTCGCTAAGCATTGTGGCTAAGGGGAACTTCCACATTCAGAGGTGCTAATCCTCTGAATCCCAGAGGCAGGAGGCAACATCAGGGGAAGGCTTCAGCCTCTCTGCCCTGTTGTTGGCCCTCCAGAGAACCTGATTGACCATTGTGTGAGACAGGAGGCTGGACTAGATAGACTCTCACTGGTTTCATCCAGCAGGGCACTTCTGATGTTCTTAGGAAGGCCTCAGCCTCTCTCCCCTGTTGTTGGCCCTCCAGAGGAACTGGTTGGCCACTGTGTGAGACAGGAGGCTGGACTAGGTGATCCAGCATGCCTCTCCTGATGTTCTTATGAAGGCCTCAGCCTCTCTCCCCTGTTGTTGGCCCTGCAGAGGAACTGGTTGGCCACTGTGTGAGACAGGAGGCTGGACTAGATGGACCCTTACTGGTCTGATCCAGCAGGGCTCTTCTGATGTTCTTATGAAGGCCTCGGCCTCTATGCACTGTTGTTGGCTCTCCGGAGGAACTGGTTGGCCACTGTGTGAGACAGGAGGCTGGACTAGATGGACCCTTACTGGTCTGATCCAGCAGGGCTCTTTGGATGTTCTTATGAAGGCCTTGGCCTCTTTGCACTGTTATTGGCCCTCCAGAGGAACTGGTTGGCCACTTTGTGAGACAGGAGGCTGGACTAGGTGATCCAGAAGGGCTCTCCTGATGTTCTTATGAAAGCCTTGGCCTCTCTGCACTGTTATTGGCTCTCCAGAGGAACTGGTTGGCCACTGTGTGAAACAGGAGGCCGGACTAGATGGTCCAGCAGGGCTGGATCTGATTCAGCAGGGCTCTTCTGATGTTCTTATGAAGGCCTCGGCCTCTATGCCCTGTTGTTGGCTCTCCAGAGGTACTGGTTAGCCACTGTGTGAGACAGGAGGCTGGACTAGATGGACCCTTACTGGTCTGATCCAGCAGGGCTCTTTGGATGTTCTTATGAAGGCCTCGGCCTCTCTGCACTGTTATTGGCCCTCCAGAGGAACTGGTTGGCCACTTTGTGAGACAGGAGGCTGGACTATGTGATCCAGAAGGGCTCTCCTGATGTTCTTATGAAAGCCTCGGCCTCTCTGCACTGTTATTGGCTCTCCGGAGGAACTGGTTGGCCACTGTGTGAAACAGGAGGCTGGACTAGATGGATGCTTACTGGTCTGATCCAGCAGGGCTCTTCTGATGTTCTTATGAAGGCGTGGGCCTCTCTGCTCTGTTGTTGGGTCTCCAGAGGATCTGGCTGGCCACTGTGTGAGACAGGAGGCTGGACTAGATGGACCCTTACTGGTCTGATCCAGCAGGGCTCTTCTGATGTTCTTATGAAGGCCTCGGCCTCTATGCCCTGTTGTTGGCTCTCCAGAGGTACTGGTTAGCCACTGTGTGAGACAGGAGGCTGGACTAGATGGACCCTTACTGGTCTGATCCAGCAGGGCTCTTTGGATGTTCTTATGAAGGCCTCGGCCTCTCTGCACTGTTGTTGGCTCTTCAGAGGATCTGGCTGGCCGCTGTGTGAGACAGGAGGCTGGACTAGATGGACCCTTACTGGTCTGATCCAGCAGGGCTCTTTGGATGTTCTTATGAAGGCCTCGGCCTCTCTGCACTGTTATTGGCCCTCCAGAGGAACTGGTTGGCCACTTTGTGAGACAGGAGGCTGGACTAGGTTATCCAGAAGGGCTCTCCTGATGTTCTTATGAAAGCCTCGGCCTCTCTGCACTGTTATTGGCTCTCCGGAGGAACTGGTTGGCCACTGTGTGAAACAGGAGGCTGGACTAGATGGATGCTTACTGGTCTGATCCAGCAGGGTTCTTCTGATGTTCTTATGAAGGCCTGGGCCTCTCTGCTCTGTTGTTGGGTCTCCAGAGGATCTGGCTGCCCACTGTGTGAGACAGGAGGCTGGACTAGATGGACCCTTACTGGTCTGATCCAGCAGGGCTCTTCTGATGTTCTTATGAAGGCCTCGGCCTTTCTGCCTTGTTGTTGGCTCTCCAGAGGATCTGGCTGGCCACTGTGTGAGACAGGAGGCTGGGCTAGATGGACCCTTACTGGTCTGATCCAGCGTGGCTCTTCTGATGTTCTTATGAAGGCCTGGGCCTCTTTGCTCTGTTGTTGGCTCTCCAGAGGATCTGGCTGGCCAGTGTGTGAGACAGGAGGCTGGGCTAGATGGACCCTTACTGGTCTGATCCAGCAGGGCTCTTCTGATGTTCTTATGAAGGCCTTGGCCTCTCTGCCCTGTTGTTCGCCCTCAAGAGAGACTGGTTGACCCCTGTGTGAGACAGGAGGCTGGACTAGGTGGACCCTCACTGGTCTGACCCAGCAGGGCTCTTCTGATGTTATTATGAAGGCCCCGGCCTCTCTGCCCTGTTATTGTCCACTGTGAGACCGGAGGCTGGACTAGATGGACCCTCACTGGTCTGATCCAGCTGGGCTCTTCTGATGTCCTTATGAAGGCCTCGGCCTCTCTGCCCTGTTGTTGGCACTGCAGAGGAACTGGTTGGCCACTGTGTGAGATAGAAGGCTGGACTAGATGGACCCTCACTGGTCTGATCCAGCAGGGCTCTTCTGATGTTCTTATGAAGGCCTTGGCCTCTCTGCCCTGTTGTTGGCTCTCCAGAGGTACTGGTTAGCCACTGTGTGAGACAGGATGCTGGACTAGATGGACTCTTACTGGTGTCATGCAGCAGGGCTCTTTGGATGTTCTTATGAAGGCCTCGCCCTCTCTGCTCTGTTGTTGGCTCTTCAGAGGATCTGGCTGGCCACTCTGTGAGACAGGAGGCTGGACTAGATGGACCTTCACTGGTGTGACCTATCAGGGCTCTTTGCATGTTCTTGTGAAGGCCTCGCCCTCTAGGCCCTGATGTTGGCCCTCCGGAGGATCAGGATGCTGGACTAGATGGATCCTTGCTGGTCTGATCCAGCAGGGCTCTTTTTATGTTCTTATATAGAGAGTAGAAACAAGAATATGGCAACAAAAGTTATGACTCAGATCCGTTCTCTATTGGAATGTTCATTGATTTTTGTAGATGCCTTAGGTGTCTTTGTGCTATTACCTGCGTAGCACAGGCTAGCCGGATCTCATCATATCTCAGAAGCTAAGTGGGGCTGTCCCTGGTTAGCACCGCCAAAGAATGCCAGACTCATGACACTGAGGCAGGCGGTGACAAACCAACTCCAAACGTCCGTTGCCCTTTAAACTCTACGGGATCTTCACATGTCCTCTGTGACTCGGTGGCAGTTTTTTTAAAAAGCGCTGATGAATTTTTAAACCGTCCGCCCATTTCTCGGAAGCTAATCAGCGCCCTTACGGCAGGCGAAAACCTCTGTTGCAACCCGTGTTCCCTCTAAGCTGCAGAGTCCCGTGAGCCGCAATTCTACTTTGCGAGCCGCTGGCGTTAAAGCTGCGAGTTCCTGGCGTTAAAAGGTGTGAACCGCGGCATAAATTGGTGCGCTCTGGCGTCATCCTTCCCGAGCGAAGACAAAAATGGGTGAGCTGGAGGCTAAAAAAGTCTGTGAGCTGGCTCACGCTAACTGAGCTTACAGGGAACACTGATTACGCCACTGGGGAGATTAATTAAGTTGTTTGTTTTTTAATGTATTATGTTCGGTTTCTAGGCCGCCCTTCCCTCGAGCAGGGCTCATGGCAGCTAACAGCATCATAGAAATAAAGGTAAAAGAAAAGGTAAAGGCAGTCCCCTGTGCAAGCACCAGTCGTTTCCGACTCTGGGGTGATGTCGCTTTCACAACGTTTTCACGGCAGACTTTTTATGGGGTGGGTTTGCCATTGCCTTCCCCAGTCATCTACGCTTTCCCCCCAGCAAGCTGGGGACTCATTTGACCGACCTCGGAAGGATGGAAGGCTGAGTCAACCTGGGGCCGGCTACCTGAACCAGCTTCCGCTGGGATCGAACTCGGGTCGTGAGCAGAGGGCTCCGACTGCAGTACTGCAGCTTTACCGCTCTGCGCCATGGGGCTCTTATCATAGAAATAGAAGTATCTTAAATTAAAAACAAAATGGTAAATCCCCACCTATGTCCTGTAAGTCCATTAATTGAACCTATGAAGCTGCCTTATACTGAATCAGTATAATCATCAAAGTCCATCAAAGTCAGTATTGTCTTCTCAGACTGGCAGCGGCTCTCCAGGGTCTCAAGCTGAGGTTTTTCACACCTATTTGTCTGGACCTTTTTTAGTTGGAGATGCTGGGGATTGAACCTGGGACCTTCTGCTTCCCAAGCAGACGCTCTACCACTGAGCCACCGTCCCTCCCCTAAATTGTGGCAGTATCCGTGTTTGAACACACGGCATACGGACAACAATTGCGTATGAATTTGTTTTTAGATTTGGTTTGGTTTATTAGATTTATATCCCACCCTCCCCGCTGAAGCATGCTCAGGGCGGCTCACAAGAGTAAAATCACGATAAACATTAATTATGCATTTTAAAGAAAAACAATATTCCAGGGGTGGCCAACGGTAGCTCTCCAGATGTTATTTGCCTACATCTCCCATCAGCCCCCGACAGCATGGCCAATGGCTGGGGCTGATGGGAGTTGTAGGCAGAAAACATCTGGAGAGCTACCGTTAGGCATCCCTGCAATATTCAATAATATAGCAGCTAAAAATAGAGATGTGAAGGCCCCGAAAAACTCCCCCCAAAATTCAGAAAATAACTGGGTTTGTTCCTGAAGCCTTTTTTTGTTTTGTTTTTTTTTCCGAAAAATCGAAGAAAAGAAAAAAAAATTGATTATGGATTTTTTTATTTTAACATGATAAATAAAATATTTTAAGGCAAGGTATTCAGATATTTTCCAGATCATTTCTATAATATATGTATGGTATCAGGTTATTTTAATTTCTGTGCACTGAGAACAAGTAAGTCCTAGGTCAAGCCTGTTCACTGAAACTTAGTCCTACACTCCCTTCTGTACACTTCCCCCCTCTTCCATTCTTTTTAGGAGAATGAGTTTTTTATTTTTATTTAATACTGTGGAGAGGAAATATGAATAATTGTCACTTCTGGGTTTCTAAAAATTGTTTTGCGGAGGGTTTTTTGTCTGTTCCACGTAAACTAGTAACCAGTTCAGAAGAGCGTTGCTCCGTTTGTTACAATTGCATATAAATATTATTTAAAAAGTAAATTCTGTTTGTAAGAATTCTTTGGGTCCACTGTATTTGTAATATGCTAGTTGTGATAATTCCATGGCAAGTGCAATTGTCCATAGTTGTATTTTATGTTCCGAAAGTAACAGAATGACTTTCAATCCGGAAAAGAAAAAAAAGCGCTAACGTAGCGATTTTTTTCAATTTTTCGAAAAGTTCTGATTTTTTTCTGGGGGGGGGGGAAACCCCGGATAAAAAAGGGTTTTTTTTTTCCTGAGCTTCAACATTTCCGGAAATTTTACATCTCTAGTTAAAAACAGTTTGGGGCTAAGATTATTAATTTCTGGTGGCGTTCTGCGCTCTTAGGTATCCTTTGTGTTACAATGGCAGGCGTTCAGTTGAAGGCTAACTGGAATAATACTGTCTCGCAAGCCTTGCGGAACTGGGTGAAGTCCCGCAAGGCTCTAACTTCCTCCGATAGTTGGTTCCACCAATACCGGGCAGCGAGTGAGAAGGCTCTCTCGCTGGTGATTTTTAATCTGTCCTCCCTCGGCCCGGGGATCGATAGAAGAAGAAGAAGAATTGCAGATTTATATCCCGCCCTTCTCCCTGAATCAGAGTCTCAGAGCGGCTTACAATCTCCTTTCCCTTCCTCCCCCACAACAGACACCCTGTGAGGTGGGTGGGGCTGGAGAGGGCTCTCACAGCAGTTGCCCTTTCAAGGACAACTCCAGCGAGAGCTCTGGCTGACCCAAGGCCATTCCAGCAGCTACAAGTGGAGGAGTGGGGAATCAAACCCGGTTCTCCCAGATAAGAGTCCGCGCACTTCACCACTACACCAAACTGGTAGATTTTGTGTTCCATATCTGAGTACTCTTTGGGGAACTTGTGGGGAGAGAAGGTCCCTAAAGTAGACAGCTCTTTTTAAGGTAATAACCAGGACTTTGTAGCGAATCCGGTACGCTATTGGCAGCCAGTGCAGCTCCTGCAGATATTTGGAGACCTTTTATAAAGACGTTTCAAACATTAAACCAGCGTCTTAAGATATGGATAAAACATTTAAAACAATGAAATAAAGTGTGTAAACGCAAACAAATGTTTCCAAAGCTGTCCTATATTATCCAGCCTCTGTCAGTGGAAAACTAACACAGCACACCGAAGGCTAGGGTAGAACCTCCCCCCCTCCTCCCATGTGCTATTTAAAATATAATTTAAAAAAAATTACAGGGTGTTTTTACTCGGAGAAGCATTTAAAAATGCGATAAAGCCTGTTTTGCCACTTCAGGATTCTACCACTTATTTTCTGCGGTACGTGTAGAACGGCCGCCTTCAGAATGTGACCTGTTCTTATTTTTTCTCGCTAGCCTAAGAGAAGGTAGAGAAAGAAGTCCTTTTCTCCCTTTCTCACAGTACGAGGACTTGTGGACATTCAGTGAAATTGCTGAGCGGTCGGGTTAGAACGGATAAAAAGAAGTCCTTAACCCAAAGGGTGATTCACACATGGAATTCACTGCCACAGAAGGTGGTGGCGGTTGCCAGCATAGACAGCTTCAAGAGGGGATTGGATCAACATCTGGAGAAGAGGTCCATCAGTGGCTATTAGCCACAATGTATTGTTGAAACTTTCTGTCTGGGGCAGTGATGCTTTGTATTCTTGGTGCTTGGGAGGGGCCACAGTGAGAGGACTTCTAGTATCCTGGTCCCTCTGATGGACTTCCTGATGGCACCTGGGTTTTGGCTACTGTGTGACACAGAGTGTTGGACTGGATGGGCCACTGGCCTGATCCAACATGGCTTCTCTTATGTTCTTATGTGACTCAGTGTTGGACTGGATGGGCCATTGGCCTTATCCAACATGGCTTCTCTTATGTTCTTATGTGACTCAGTGTTGGACTGGATGGGCCATTGGCCTGATCCAACAGGGCTTCTCTTATGTTCTTATGTGACACAGAGTGTTGGACTGGATGGGCCATTGGCCTGATCCAACATGGCTTCTCTTATGTTCTTATGTGATACAGAGTGTTGGACTGGAGGGGCTATTGGCCTGATCCAACATGGCTTCTCTTATGTTCTTATGTCTGGGGCAGTGATGCTCTGTATTCTTGGTGCTTGGGGGAGCAACAGTGTGAGGACTTCTATTGTCCTGGCTCCACTGATGAAGCTCCTGATGGCAGCTGGTTTCTTTGGCCACTGTGTGACACAGAGTGTTAGACTGTATAGGCCATTGGCCTGATCTAACATGGCTTCTCTTATGTTCTTAGGTTCCCTGTCTCCCATTCACTTGCATCCATGGATAATATTTCCAATTTTTTTGGCAGTGGCCCCTAAAGAGGAGTGATTTTGTTTCTCAGGGGACACCTGCCTATGTTTCCTCCAAGCCACAAGCCCATGCAGAAATAGCTCTCTGTGTGGATTGTGGTCACCAAGGTACCTGACCTCTTGGATTGTCAGGCTGCAGCTCTTGTTCTTGTTGTTCAATCGCACAGTCGAGTCCGACTCTTTGCGACCGCTTGGACCAAGTTACATCAGGCCCTCCTGTCTTCCTCCGAAGTCCGCTCAAATTCTTGTTTGTTACATCAGTAATGCTGTCCAGTCATCTCATCTTTTGCCGTCCCCTTCTTCTTTTGCCTTCTGTCTTTCTCAGCATCACGGTCTTCTCCAGGGAGTGCTTTCCTCTCATTGGGTGGCCAAAGTATTGGAGCTTCAGCTTCAGCATCTGACCTTCCAGGGAACAGTCTGGGTTGATTTCCCTTAGGACTGACTGATAGGATCTTCTTGCAGTCCAAGGGACTCTCAAGGTTCTTCTCCAGCACCACAGCTCAAAAGCATCTATTCTTCTGCGCTCGTCCTTCCTTATGGCCCAACTCTCACAGCCATACGTTACTAGTGGGAATACCATTGCTTTGACTATACGGACTTTTGTTGGCAGGGTGATGTCTTTCCCAGCATCAGGGTCTTCTCCAGTGAGTGCTTTCTTCTCATTGGGTGGCCAAAGTATTTGAGCTTCAGTTTCAGCATCTGACCTTCCAGTCTGGGTTGATTTCCCTTCGGACTGACTGAGTTGATCTTCTTGCGGTCCAAGGGACTCTCAAGAGTCTTCTCCAGCACCACAGCTCAAAAGCACCTATTCTTCTACGCTCGGCCTTCCTTACGGTCCAGCTCTCACAGCCATACATTACTTCTGGGAAGACCATCGCTTTGCCTATACGGACTTTTGTTGGCATAACACACATGGCCCAGCAAGAACACTAGAAGCCCTCCCACTGTGCCCCCCAAGCACCAAGAATACAGAGCATCACTGCCCCAGAAAGAGAGTTCCATAAGAAGCCATGCTGGATCAGGCCAATGGCCCACCCAGCCCAACACTCTGTGTCACACAGTGGCCAAAAAATCCCAGGTGCCATCAGGAGGTCCACCAGTGGGGCCAGGACACCAGAAGCCCTCCCACTGTTGCCCCACCAAGCACTACTTTTTAATTATACAGCCTAGGTTTGCCATAGCTGTCCTCCCAAGGAGCCAAACTAGGCTTGTTTTTGAGGCAAGAGGCAATTCAGGGGTGGGTTTGCCGTTGTCTGCCTCTGAGTCACAGCCCTGCTGTTCCTTGGAAGTCACCCTTCCAAATACTACCCAAGGCAGACCCTGCTTAGCTTCCGAGATTGTCCGGGTTGTCCAAGTCAGGGCGCTGATGGTCTTCATGTGTGTACGTAGGGGCTTGCTTATTAGTGCCATAGGGCCCGGTTGAAACAACTGAAACCTTAGTCCAGGGGTGTTAAGTATGCAGCCCAAGGGCTGAATGAGGCCCCCGGAGAGCTCCTATGAGGCCCCCGAGCAACTGGCTGTCGTCTGCTTTCTTCTCTCTCTCTCTTGCTTCCTTCTGCATCACAGCTTGCTTTGCCAGGCTTGCTCAATCGCACAGAAGAGCTACAGAGCAAAGTCTCTTTCTCCATTGGCTGAGGCTTCTCCCTTGGGGAGGAAGTGGGGAGGGAGAGCTTGCTTTGCCAGGCTTGCTCAATCGCACAGAAGAGCTACAGTGCAAAGTCTCTTTCTTCATTGGCTGAGGCTTCTCCCTTGGGGAGGAAGGGGGGAGGGAGAGCTTGCTTTGCCAGGCTTGCTCAATCGCACAGAAGAGCTACAGAGCAAAGTCTCTTTCTCCATTGGCTGAGGTTCCTCCCTCTCCTGGTCCCCTGGGGAAGGAAGGAAAGAGCCACAGCTTCCTTTGCCCAGTTCCCTGGATCCCATGGTAGAGATACAAAGAAAGCACCTTTAAGACCAACGAGTGCTAATGTTTTAATGCAAGTTTTATTTAATACATTATTTTTTTAAAAAAAAAAATCTTTAATTGTGTTTGCCTGTGTCCTTTATAAAGTTTTTATCTTTGCTACCTAATCTTAAATAGGTATACGCACGGCCCCGCCTGAGATGGCCCGGCCCAACAAGGTCTCATTAATGTCAGATCTGGCCCTCATAACAAATGAGTTCGACACCCCTGCCTTAGTCGATGGACAGTGAAGTGAAGTCAGTTCTAAGTGGTGAGGCTGAATTGTAATATGTAAGGTCATCTTTGTTTATATGTGGTTTTAGGTTACTTTGGAACTCTCTGTCTGGGGCAGTGATGCTCTGTATTCTTGGTGCTTGGGAGGGGCAACAGTGGGAGGGCTTCTGGTGTCCTGGCCCCACTGGTGGACCTCCTGATGGCACCTGGGCTTTTTGACCACTGTGTGACACAGAGTGTTGGATTGGATGCGCCTTTGGCCTGAACCAACATGGCTTCTCCTATGTTCTTATGTCTGGGGCAGGGATGCTCTGTATTCTTAGTGCTTGGTGAGGCAACAGTGGGAGGGCTTCTGGTGTCCTGGCCCCACTGGTGGACCTCCTGATGGCACCTGGGGTTTTTGGCCACTGTGTGACACAGAGTGTTGGATTGGATGCGCCATTGGCCTGAACCAACATGGCTTCTCCTATGTTCTTATGTCTGGGGCAGGGATGCTCTGTATTCTTAGTGCTTGGTGAGGCAACAGTGGGAGGGCTTCTGGTGCCCTGGCCCCACTGGTGGACCTTCTGATGGCACCTGGGGTTTTTGGCCACTGTGTGACACAGAGTGTTGGACTGGGTGGGCCATTGGCCTGATCCAGCATGGCTTCTTATTCAACTCTCTGTCTGGGGCAGTGATGCTCTGTATTCTTGGTGCTCGGGGGTCACAGTGGGAGGGCTTCTAGTGTTCTTGCTGGGCCATGTGTGTTACGTAATGCAATGCCAGGTAGCAGAGATATAAACTTTATACAAGACACAAAGACATTTTTAAAAACCCCTTAAAACACAGCTATCACATTAGCACGTTGGTCTTAAAGTTGCTTTCTTTGTATCTCTCCCGTGCAATCCAGGCTCTCTCAATTGCACAGCAGAGCTGCTGAGCCAAGCCTCTCCTCCTTCTATTGGCTGAGGCTCCTCCCCCTCCTGGCACCCTAGGGAAGGAAGGAAGAAACCAGAGCTTACTTTGAAGGAAGCTATCCCTCCTCCCTCCCCTCCTCCCTAAGCCAATGGAGAAGATAGAGGCTTTGCTCTACGGCTTCTATGCGATTGAGCAAGCCTGGCAAAGCAAGCTGTGATGCAGAAGGAAGCCAGAGAGAGGGAGAAGGAAGCAGATGACAGCCAGTTCCTCGGGGACCTGATAGGAGTCCTCCAGGGGCCTGATTTGGCCCCCAGGCCACATGTTTGACACGCCTGTCTTAGGTGATGTGAAAGACCTCAGCCCGAGACCCTGGAGAGCTGCTGCCAGTCTGAGCAGGCAACACTGAACTTGATGGACCAACGGCTTGATTCAGTAAGAGGCAGCTTTGTTTGTGTTCCTTGGTGGGGTCTTTTTAAGTTTTTCGTCTTGTAAGCCCGCAGAGTCAATCCTGTTTGTGTGTGGTGGTAGAAAGTGCCATGAAGATGCAGCCAATTGTGGCTCCCCTAGTTCAGGGGTGTCAAACTTACTAGTCATGAGGGCCGGATCTGACATAAATGAATAATAAATAATAAATGCAATTTTGGGCTGTATCGACAGAAGTCTGGTGTCCAGGACACGTGATGCGATGGTATCGCTTTGCTCTGCTCTGGTAAGACCACGTCGGGAGTATTGTGTTCAGCTTTGGGCACCACATTTTAAGAGGTTTACAAGATTACGCATGGGATGGAGAAAGTAGAGGAAGAAGTCCTTTTCTCCCTTTCTCACAATACAAGAACTTGTGGGCATGCAATGAAATTGCTGAGCAGTCGGGTTAGAATGGATGAAAGGAAGTCCTTCACCCAAGGCTGATTAACATGTGGAATTCACTGCCACAGGAGGTGGTGGCAGCTACAAGCATAGACAGCTTCAAGATGGGGGTTAGATAAAAATATGGAGCAGAGGTCCATCAGTGGCTATTAGCCACAGTGTATATATATATATGTGTGTGTGTGTGTGTATGTATGTGTATATATGTGTGTGTATATGTGTATGTATATGTATGTATATGTCTGTATATATACGTTTGTGTGTATATATATGTATATATGTGTGTGTATATATATGTGTGTATATGTATGTATATGTGCGTGTGTGTGTATATACACACACACATATATTGGCCACTGTGTGACACAGAGTGTTGGACTGGATGGGCCGTTGGCCTGATCCAAGATGGCTTCTCTTATGTTCTTATATGACACAGAGTGTTGGACTGGATGGGCCACTGGCCTGATTCAACATGGCTTCTCTTATGTTCTTATATGACACAGAGTGTTGGACTGGAGGGGCCACTGGCCTGATCCAACATAGCTTCTCTTATGTTCTTATATGACACAGAATGTTGTACTGGAGGGGCCACTGGACTGATCCAACAGGGCTTCTCTTATGTGACAGAGTGTTGGACTGGAGGGGCCACTGGCCTGATCCAACAGGGCTTCTCTTTTGTTCTTATGTGACACAGAGTGTTGGACTGGAGGGGCCACTGGCCTGATCCAACAGAGCTTCTCTTATGTTCTTATGTGACACAGAGTGTTGGACTGGAGGGGCCATTGGCCTGATCCAACATGGCTTCTCTTATGTTCTTATGTGACACAGAGTGTTGGACTGGATGGGCCATTGGCCTGATCCAACATGGCTTCTCTTACATTCTATGTTCTTAAGAAGGATCTAGAGAAGCTGGAACAGGTCCAGAGGAGGGCGACGAAGATGGTTTCGTGCAACTGGTGGAATGTGCGGAACCCGGCTTCAGTCTGGCTCCTCTTTGCGTCACTTCTTCTGCACTGCTTCTTTCTTGTGAAGTTAGTTGATCTGGCATTTAATTACCAAAACGGCGCATGCTGGGCTCTCCGCAGGTCTTCCTGAATTATCTTCCTGAATTATTTGCCGCCGCAGATCACAAAGTGTGAAAATTAGGGTGAGCGAGAAGCACCCTATAGAGATGAGTCAAGACTGTTCACATCCGTTCTGGAGATGGTCTCCCGGAAGGCGGGGGGTGGGGTGGGGGGAGATGGCACACCTTGGCCGCTGCAGCTGCTTATTCAGGTTCCAAGTAAGAAAGCTGCTCCTTGAACTCGGATGGTTAAAAATGGACTTTGGTGCTGTGGTGAAGTGCACAGACTCTTATCTGGGAGAACCGGGTGTGATTCCCCACTCCTCCACTTGCAGCTGCTGGAATGGCCTTGGGTCAGCCATAGCTCTCGCGAGCTGTCCTTGAAAGGGCAGCTCCTGGGAGACCTCTTTCAGCCCCACCCACCTCACAGGAGTGTCTGTTGTGGGGGTAGAAGGTAAAGGAGATTGTGACCGCTCTGAGATTCAGCGTATTGGGTGGGATATAAATCCAATACCATCATAAATGAGAAATCCTCAAGGATTTTTAAAAAGTTGTTTGGTTTCTGTCATTTTTTTGGTCCATGATTATCTAGCGCAGCGGTCCTCAACCTTTTTGGCACCAGGGACCGGTTTTGTGGAAGACAATTTTTCCACAGACCGGTGGGGGCAGTGGGGGAGATGGTTTCGGGATAATACAATTGCGCACCTTATTTCTGTTAGTTTGGCGTGGTGTTTAAGTGTGTGGTCCTTATCTGGGAGAACCAGGTTTTGATTCCTCGCTCCTCCGCTTGTAGCTGCTGGAATGGTCTTGGGTCAGCCGTAGGTCTTGCAGGAGTTGTCCTTGAAAGGGCAGCTGCTGGAGAGCTCTCTCAGCCCCACCCACCTCACAGGGTGACTGTTGTGGGAGAGGAAGGGAAAGGAGATTGTGAGCTGGTGTCTGTTGTGGGAGAGGAGGGAAAGGAGATTGTGAGCCCGCTCTGAGACTCTGAAATTCGAAGTGGGGGGCAGGATGTAAATCCAATGTCGTCACCGTCGTCTTATTATTATTACATTGTACATTACATGGCCCGATTGCTAACAGGCCATGGACCAGTTCCGGTCCACGGCCCGGGGGTTGGGGACCCTATTTTAGACTGTTTCATCCAACTATTAGGAAGGAAGGAATGCAGTTGCTGGTAGTGTAGTCGCAAATTTCAGGTTCAAAGCAGTAATTGTTTGTTTGCTTTGTATTTTTGTGTTTGCACCTGAGCACCCGAAAGTTACAGTGACCTCTGACCTCTACTGGGGGTAGAGATGTAAAATTTCCTGAAATTTTGAAGTTCGAAAAAAATCCCAGGTTTTATCCGTTGTTTTTTTTCCCCGTGGGAGAAAAACTGGAGTTTTTGGGAAAAATGGAAAACAAATATGCTACATTAGGACTTCTTTTTTCTTTTCCAGATCGAAAGTCATTCTGTTACTTTAGGAACATAAAATATGACTATGGACAATTTTACTTGACGTGAATTATCACAACTAGCATATGAAAAATACAGTGTTATTCCAAACAGTTATTCCGAACAGAATTTACTTTTTAAAATGATATTTATTGGTAATTGTAACAAATGGAGCAACGTTCTCCTGAACTGTTTACTAGTTTATGTGGAAGAAACAACAACAACAAAAAAACCTGCACAAAACAATTTGTAAAAAATCTAGAAGTGACAATTATTCATCCTTCCTCTCCACGGTATAAAGTAAAAATAAAAATCTCATTCTGCTAAAAAGAGCGGAAGAGGGGGGAAGTGTATAGAAGGGAGTGTAGGACTGAGTTTCAACGAATGGGCTTGACCTAGGACTTGCTTGTCCTCAGTGCACAGAAATTAGAATCATCTGATACCATACACATTTTTTTAGAAATGATTTGGAAAATACTTGAACACCTTATCTTAAACTATTTTATTCATCGTGTTAAAATAAAACGTTGCATAATCAATTTCTTTTCTTCTTTTTTTCTTCAGTTTTTTTTGGGGGAAAAACAAAAAAGGCTTCAGGAAAAAAACAGGGGGGAAAGTTTTTTCACGGCATTTTTCCGTTTTTTTTTTTCCCGGGCCTTCACATCTCTGATCTGGGGGCAAGGAGAATATCCAGGAAAGGAAAGGCCCCCTGTGCAAGCACCAGTCGTTTCCGACTCTTGGGTGACGTTGCTTTCACATTTTCACGGCAGACTTTTTACGGGGTGGCTTGGCATTGCCTTCCCCAGTCATCTACGCTTTCCCCCCAGCAAGCTGGGTCCTCATTTTACCGACCTCGGAAGGATGGAAGGCCGAGTCAACCTGGAGCCGGCTACCTGAAACCAGCTTCTGCTGGGATTGAACTCAGGTCGTGAGCAGAGGGCGCCGATTGCAGTACTGCAGCTTTACCACTCTGCGCCACGGGGCTCTTCAGGGGATATCCAGAGATGTGGCCAGATCCTGCCGCTGGATCTGTATTTCAAGGAAGTCTTCCATCCAGATAGTTGCCACATTAAAACCCATGTTGCTTCCATCTTTTTTTCTTTTTCCTTCATTGTCTTCTTTGGTATAGAGGACTGACTTTTCAGTTGGCTTAAGATGTGTCTTTTATTTATTTGTTGGTTTCGATTTATAGCCCGCCCTTTCCCGAAAGGGCTCTGAGCGGGTAACAACAATTAATAACACAAGGTTAGAATCAGATACATATGGAAGAAGAAGAACTGCAGATTTATACCCCGCCCTTCTCTCTGAATCAGCAACACAGAGCGGCTTACAATCTCCTATATCAGTGGACCCCAACCTTTTTGACACCAGGGACTGGTTTTGAGGAAGCCAATTTTTCCGTGGGCGAGGGAGGGGGGTGATGGTTTCGGGATGATACAATTGTGCACTTTAATTTTGGAATGGTGGTGAAGTGTGCGGACTCTTATCTGGGAGAACTGGGTTTGATTCCCCACTCCTCCACTTGCAGCTGCTGGAATGGCCTTGAGTCAGCCATAGCTCTCACAGAGTTGTCCTTGAAAGGGCAGCTTCTGGGAGAGCTCTCTCAGCCCCACCCACCTCACAGGGTATCTGCTGTGGGGGAAGAAGATAAAGGAGATTGTGAGTTGCTCTGAGATTCGGAGTGGAGGGCAGGATATAAATCCAATGTCTTCTCATCATTATTATTACTACATCGTAATATATAATTAAATCATTATACAACTCACAGCCCGCTTGCTACCAGGCCACAGACCGGTACTGGTCCACGGACCGGGGGTTGGGGACCCCTGTCCTATATCTTCTCCCCCCACAACAGTTGCCCTGTGAGGTGGGTGGGGCTGAGAGAGCTCTCACAGCAGCTGCCCTTTCAAGGACAACCTCTGCCAGAGCTCTAGCCAACCTAAGGCCATTCCAGCAGGTGCAAGTGGAGGAGTAGGGGAATCAAACCCGGTTCTCCCAGATAAGAGTCCGCACACCTAACCACTGTCCCAAACTGGCTCTCAATATACAATATACCAGGGGTGGCCAACGGTAGCTCTCCAGATTTTTTTTTGCCTACAACTCCTATCAGCCCCAGCCAGCATGGCCAACGGCTGGGGCTGATGGGAGTTGTAGGCAAAAAAAATATCTGAAGAGCTACCACTGGCCACCCCTGCAATATGCAATCTAAAAAATAAAGCAATATACAATCCCAGAACAATACAACAGTCTGCAACCAAGCTCCCAACGTTTTAACATTTCCTGTGTTTGTTTTTTTACAGCTGGAAAATTCCGAGCACTCTCCGAGGCCCGCCCACCCACGGCCCACGTTTTGCGTTGACGTTGAAAGCGACGCCGAAGTTGGATCCGTGTAACCTGCCTCGCCCTGACATGTCTGGACCGGTGCCAAGCAGGGCCAGAGTTTACACAGACGTAAATACACACAGACCCCGCGAATACTGGGATTATGAATCGCACGTGGTGGAATGGGGGTGAGTGCCCGTGTTCGTTTAACGGCCAAGTAGGAGCTTCTTTGGATTTTGAGTGAGTTGTGTCGCCTCCCACTGGCGGCTTGTAAGATTTCAGAGTCCTGTTGAACAGTGTTACGCATGAAGCTGCCACTTACTGAATTTAGCCTGGAGAGGAGGCGGCTGAGAGGTGATAGGGTCACCATCTTCAAGTCCTTGAAGGGCTGTCCTATAGAGGAGGGTGTGGAATCGTTTTCTGTGGCCCTAGATGTTAGGACCAGAACCAATGGTAAGACCTCACCTGGAGTCTTGTGTTCAGTTTTGGGCACCACATTTTAAGAAGGTTATAGACAAGCTGGAACGGGTCCAGAGGAGGGCGACAAACATGATGAGGGATCTGGAGACCAAGTCCTATGAGGAAAGGTTGAAGGAGCTGGGCATGTTTAGCCTGGAGAGGAGGTGGCTGAGAGGTGATAGGATCACCATCTTCAAGTCCTTGAAGGGCTGTCATATAGAGGATGGTGTGGAATTGTTTTCTGTGGCCCCAGAAAGTAGGACCAGAACCAGTGGGTTGAAATTAAATCAAAAGAGTTTCCAGCACAACATTAGGAAGAACCTCCTGACCGTTAGAGCGGTTCCTCAGTGGAACAGGCCTCCTCGGGAGGTGGTGGGCTCTCCTTCCTTGGAGGGTTTTAAACAGAGGGCTATCTGACAGCAATGAGGATCCTGTGAATTTAGGGGGAGGTGTTAGTGAGTTTCCTGCCTTGTGCAGGGGGTTGGACTAGATGACCCTAGAGGTCCCTTCCAACTCTAGGATTCTATTAGGAAGAACTTCCTGACCGTTAGAGCGGTTCCTCAGTGGAACAGGCTTCCTCCTTGGGAGGTGGTGGGCTCTCCTTCCTTGGAGGCTTTTAAACAGAGGCTAAATGGCCATCTGACAGCAATGAAGGTCCTGTGAATTTAGGGGGAGGTGTTAGTGAGTTTCCTGCATTGTGCAGGGGGTTGGACTAGATGACCCTGGAGGTCCCTTCCAACTCTAGGATTCTATGATTCTATGAAAGAGTTGGGCATGTTTTAGCATGGAGGGGAGGCAGCTGAGAGGTGATAGGATCACCATCTTCAAGTCCTTGAAAGGCTGTCCCATTGAGGACGGTGTGGAATTATTTTCTGTGGCCCCGGAAGATCGGACCAGAACCAACGGGTTGAAATCAGGGCCGTAGCCAGGATTTTAAAGGTTGGGGGGGGGGCTTTTTAAAAAGTCAGGGGGCACACTTCCCCATCCACTGTAGGGCTTGCCGCTTCTCAGAAGCTTTCTGGGGTAGCGGCAAAAGCTGGAGGCTCTGAAATTGACCAAGCCGAGGCAGAAAACCCTCAAACTTTGGGCTCAGGAAGGGAGTGCGTCTTGCATGCAAGCAGGGGGTTTTCCTTCCACCTCCCTATCCTGCACCCTAGCGCTTTGCAGCCGGCCAGCAGCTCCATCCGTTCCCCTCCCGCCCTGGCCCGTTCCATGTGGCTTCCTCTACCTCCCGCTCCTCAACCTCCCTCCTCTTCAGCTGCTGCTTTTGCTCCTGCACTGTGCCCTGCTCAGCTCTCCCGGCCCTAGCTGCCGCCGAGGGCGCTTTGCTGGCTCAGCCATAGCAAAGATAAAAACAAAAAGCAGGGTGCACCCTGGAGGGCCCCCTGGGAGTTGGAGGGGCCCTGAGTGGAAGCCTGGGGGGCAGTGCCCCCACGGAGCCCCCTGTGGCTACAGGCTTGGTGGGAATTACATCAAAAGAGTTTCCGCCTCAACGTGAGGAAGGACTTCCTGACGGTGAGAGCGGTTCCTCAGTGGAACAGGCTTCCTCAGGAGGTGGTGGGCTCTCCTTCCTTAGAGGTTTTTCAATAGAGGCTGGATGGCCCTCTGACAGCAATGAAGATCCTGTGAATTTAGGAGGAGGTGTTTGTGAGTTTCCTGCATGGTGCAGGGAGTTGGACTAGATGACCCTGGAGGTCCCTTCCAATTCTATGAGAACTTCCTGACAGAGCCGTTCCTCAGTGGAATAGGCTTCCTCGGGAGGGGGCAGGCTCTCCTTCCTTGGAGGTTTCTCAACAGAGGCTAGATGGCCCTCTGACAGCAATGAGGATCCTGTGAATTTAGGGGGAGGTGTTTGTGAGTGTCCTGCATGGTGCAGAGGGTTGGACTAGATGACCTGGAAGTCCCTTCCAACTAAGTCCTGTGAGGAAAGGTTGAAGGAGCTGGGCATGGTTTAGCCTGGAGAGGAGGCAGCTGAGAGGTGATAGGATCACCATCTTCAAGCCTTGAAGGGCTGTCATCTAGAGGATGGTGTGGAATTGTTTTCTGTGGCCCCAGAAGGGAGGACCAGAATCAAATCAAAAGAGTTTCTGGCTCAACATGAGGAAGAACTTCCTGACCGTTAGAGCAGTTCCTCAGTGGAACAGGCTTCCCTCTTGGGAGGTGGTGGGCTCTCCTTCCTTGGAGGTTTTTCAACAGATGCTGGATGGCCATCTGACAGCAATGAAGAGCCTGGTGAATTTGGGGGGGGGGGGGAGGTGAAGAGCCTGTGAATTGGGGGGGGGAGGTGAAGAGCCTTTGAATTTGGGGGGGGGGGGAGGTGAAGAGCCTGTGAATTGGGGGGGGGAGGTGAAGAGCCTTTGAATTTGGGGGGGTGAGGTGAAAAGCCTGTGAATTGGGGGGGGGGAGGTGAAGAGCCTTTGAATTTTGGGGGGGGAGGTGAAGAGCCTTTGAATTTGGGGGGGGGAGGTGAAGAACCTGTGAATTGGGGGGGGGAGGTGAAGAGCCTGTGAATTGGGGGGGGGAGGTGAAGAGCCTGTGAATTGGGGGGAGGTGAAGAGCCTTTGAATTTGTTGGGGGGGGAGGTGAAGAGCCTGTGAATTTTTGGGGGGACGTGATTGTGAGTTTCCTGCATTGTGCAGGGGTTGGGCTAGATGACCCTAGAGATCCCTTTCAACTATGACTCTATGATTCTAAGTTGTTATCCCATAGAGATGCAGATATTATTCCATTTGATAGGCCAGGTGACAGTTCCAGCCGGGGAGGCCAACCGGGTCAAGAATAGACGGCCCGCAGCCTCAGCAAAAAGCCTGGCGGAACAGCTCCGTTTTACAGGCCCTACGGAAGGGCTAATAAGCCAGGCAGGCCCGGGATCTCCGTAGGGAGCTGATTCCACCAGGTCGGGGCCAGGACTGGAAAAGCCCTGGTCCTAGCTGAGGCAAGGCGGGCGTCTCTTGGGCCGGGGACGGCCGACAGATATTGGGATGCCGAACGTAACGACCTCCTGGGTGTATATGGGAGGAGACGGTCCCGCGGGTATGTCGGTCCCAGGCCGCGTAAGGCTTTAAGTGTTAAAACTAAAACCTTGAAGCAGACCCGGTACTCAATTTGTCTCCAGGCCAGTTTGGCCAAGGATCATGGAAGTGTTTCCCTCCCCCCCCCCCCCCCCAAACTTCTGGGCATGGTAGCGGACGTGTGGAGGAAGGAGATATTTGTGAAATTCCTGCATTGTGCAAGGGGTTGGGCTAGATGACCCTGGTGGACCCTTCCAACTCTGTGATTCATGACCCTAGAGTCATGTGCCGGAAAGAGCCATGACTTTGCTAGCATCCAGGCTAGGTCCTAGAGAGTCAGTACCGAAAACATAAGCTGAGCACCAAAAGGGAGGAGGAAGAAGAAGAAGGTGATGGCGATGATGGATTGACGCCCCGCCCTCTACTCTGAATGTCAGAGCAGCTCACAATCTCCTTTACCTTCCTCCCCCACAGGAGACACCCTGTGAGGTAGGTAGGGGGTGAGAGAGCTCTGACAGAAGCTGCCTTTTCAAGGGCAGCCCTGCGAGAGCTACGGCTGACCCAAGGCCATTCCAGCAGCTGCAAGTGAAGGAGTGGGAATCAAACCCAGTTCTCCCAGATAAGAGTCCGCACACTTAAGAAGAAGAAGAAGATATTGCATTTATATCCCGCCCTATACTCTTAATCTCAGCGTATCAGAGTGGTCACAATCACAGTAATCCAAACCCTGATCCAACAGGGCTTCTCTTATGTTCTCATGTGACACAGAGTGTTAGACTGGATGGGCCATTGGCCTGATCCAACAGGGCTTCTCTTATGTTCTTATGTGACACAGAGTGTTGGAACTGGATGGGCCACTGGCCTGATCCAACAGGGCTTCTCTTATGTTCTTATGTGACACAGAGTGTTGGACTGGAGGGGCCACTGGCCTGATCCAACATGGCTTCTCTTATGTGACACAGAGTGTTGGACTGGAGGGGCACAGGCCTGATCCAACAGGGCTTCTCGTATGTTCTTATGTGACACAGTAGTGTTGGACTGGATGTGCCACAGGCCTGATCCAACAGGGCTTCTCGTATGTTCTTATGTGACACAGAGTGTTGGACTGGATGGGCCACAGGCCTGATCCAACAGGGCTTCTCGTATGTTCTTATGTGACACAGAGTGTTGGACTGGATGGGCCACTGGCCTGATCCAACAGGGCTTCTCTTATGTTCTTATGTGACACAGAGTGTTGGACTGGATGGGCACTGGCCTGATCCAACAGGGCTTCTCTTATGTTCTTATGTGACACAGAGTGTTGGACTGGAGGGGCCACTGGCCTGATCCAACATGGCTTCTCTTATGTGACACAGAGTGTTGGACTGGAGGGGCCACAGGCCTGATCAACAGGGCTTCTCGTATGTTCTTATGTGACACAGAGTGTTGGACTGGATGGGCCACTGGCCTGATCCAACAGGGCTTCTCTTATGTTCTTATGTGACACAGAGTGTTGGACTGGAGGGGCCACTGGCCTGATCCAACATGGCTTCTCTTATGTGACACAGAGTGTTGGACTGGAGGGGCCACAGGCCTGATCCAACAGGGCTTCTCGTATGTTCTTATGTGACACAGAGTGTTGGACTGGATGGGCCACTGGCCTGATCCAACAGGGCTTCTTGTATGTTCTTATGTGACACAGAGTGTTGGACTGGAGGGGCCACTGGCCTGATCCAACATGGCTTCTCTTATGTGACACAGAGTGTTGGACTGGAGGGGCCACAGGCCTGATCCAACAGGGCTTCTCGTATGTTCTTATGTGACACAGAGTGTTGGACTGGATGGGCCACTGGCCTGATCCAACAGGGCTTCTCGTATGTTCTTATGTGACACAGAGTGTTGGACTGGAGGGGCCACTGGCCTGATCCAACATGGCTTCTCTTATGTGACACAGAGTGTTGGACTGGAGGGGCCACAGGCCTGATCCAACAGGGCTTCTCATATGTTCTTATGTGACACAGAGTGTTGGACTGGAGGGGCCACTGGCCTGATCCAACATGGCTTCTCTTATGTGACACAGAGTGTTGGACTGGAGGGGCCACAGGCCTGATCCAACAGGGCTTCTCGTATGTTCTTATGTGACACAGAGTGTTGGACTGGATGGGCCACAGGCCTGATCCAACAGGGCTTCTCGTATGTTCTTATGTGACACAGAGTGTTGGACTGGATGGGCCACTGGCCTGATCCAACAGGGCTTCTCGTATGTTCTTATGTGACACAGAGTGTTGGACTGGAGGGGCCACAGGCCTGATCCAACAGGGCTTCTCATGTTCTTAACTTGTATGGAATCCTTATATTTTTACTGTGAGTTTCTAGTTGTGCCTGAGGCATATGCAGAACCACACAGTCTGTGTCTGTAAAAGAAACCCTCTCGTGTAGAACTTCTGTGGTCTGTCTACTCACAGCCCCTCTCCCTTCCTGTTTACAGCCATCGTTTGCGAGCAGATGTAGCCATCTCACACGGTGAAATCCAGGTCACAAAGTGTACTGAAAGTGCATCACTCAGTGTATGCGAAAGCGAGCCGACTGCACTCTCCCAACCTTCTCCCTTTCCAAACGCTGACAGTCGATTCATGCTACAGTCTTGCCTTCAGGGCCTTTTTGAATTGCTTTTTAATTTGCAGAAATGTACAAACAGGGTTATTACAATCCCGTACGAAACGCATGCATGCTAACGAGCAGCAATCAGTGTTATTAAATGCAGGTACAAATATCGTCTCGTACGAGTTATTGTATTATGCATGAGTTCTTATTTGCATGGTTTGCAGAGAGTGAAGTCTTGGCAGGTTGTCAGGCTGGGGCCCTGTGAAGCTGTTCCGCTAACAGGGACGTGCTTTCCCCACTTGACTGATCCGAGAGGTATTGGCCACTGTGTGACACAAAGTGTTGGACTGGAGGGGTCACGGGCCTGATCCAACAGGGCTTCTCTTATGTTCTTATGTGACAGAGTGTTGGAATGGATGGGCCACTGTCCTGATCCAACAGGGCTTCTCTTATGTTCTTATGTGACACAGAGGGTTGGACTGGAGGGGCCATTGGCCTGATCCAACAGGGCTTCTCTTATGTTCTTATGTGACACAGAGTGTTGGACTGGAGGGGCCACTGGCCTGATCCAGCAGGGGCTTCTCTTATGTTCTTATGTGACACAGAGTGTTGGACTGGAGGGGCCACTAGCCTGATTCAACAGGGCTTCTCTTATGTTCTTATGTGACACAGAGTGTTGGACTGGATGGGCCACTGGCCTGATCCAGCAGGGCTTCTCTTATGTTCTTATGTGACACAGAGTGTTGGACTGGATAGGCCATTGGCCTGATCCAGCAGGGCTTCTCTTATGTTCTTATGTGACACAGAGTGTTGGACTGGAGGGGCCACTGGCCTGATCCAACAGGGCTTCTCTTATGTTCTTATGTGACACAGAGTGTTGGACTGGAGGGGCCACTGGCCTGATCCAGCAGGGCTTCTCTTATGTTCTTATGTGACACAGAGTGTTGGACTGGATGGGCCACTGGCCTGATCCAGCAGGGCTTCTCTTATGTTCTTATGTGACACAGAGTGTTGGACTGGATGGGCCACTGGCCTGATCCAACAGGGCTTCTCTTATGTTCTTATGTGACACAGAGTGTTGGACTGGATGGGCCATTGGCCTGATCCAATATGGCTTCTCTTATGTTCTTCTGTGATACAGAGTGTTGGACTGGATGGGCCACTGGCCTGATCCAACAGGGCTTCTCTTATGTTCTTATGTGACACAGAGTGTTGGACTGGAGGGGCCATTGGCCTGATCCAACAGGGCTTCTCTTATGTTCTTATGTGACACAAAGTGTTGGACTGGAGGGGCCACTGGCCTGATCCAACAGGGCTTCTCTTATGTTCTTATGTGACACATCTTATGTTCTTATGTGACACAGAGTGTTGGACTGCAGGGGCTCTCGTTCTAGCAGAAGAGCCTAATCGAGATGGTGGGTGGGATGGGATCGGAACACCTTCCCTGGGAGCAGGGCCGGCCCTAGGGTGCCTCGAAAGCGGGGCAGCAGAGGTGAGGGCGGTGGCAGCAGCGAGAGTGGGGAGGCGAGGGCCGTTTCCACGCCCAGGCGTGCTTGATCGCCCGAGAGCCAGGGTGGCAGGGAGGGCCCAAAGGGCGCCCTGGCCATGGCTCCGCCCTAGGCAGATGCCTAGTTCGCCTAGTGGACGTCCCAGCCTTGCCTAGGAGGAAAGGGCTGAAGAGTCAGGGACTTCTCCATTTAGAAAAGAGGCAGCTAGAGGGGGGTGGGGGGACATGATAGAGGCTTATAAAATGGTGCGTGGGGTGGAGAGAGCTGACAAAGAGCTTTTTCTTCCTCTCCCCAAAAACTAGAACTCGAGGGCATCCCATAAAGCTGATGGGCAGTAGGGTCAGGATGGGCAGAAGGAAATGCTTCTTTACACAAAGGGTGATTAAAATATGGAATTCGCTGCCAGAGGCCTTAGCGATGGTCCCAGGAATAAACAGCTTTATAAGAAGATTACTTCGGTTCGTGGAGGAGTGGTCTATCAGTGACTACTAGCCATGGTGAATAAAGGGGGCCACCACATTCCAGAGGATCTAAACCTCTGAACCCCTGAGCCAGGAGGCAACGTCAGGGGAAGGCCTTTATGTCGTCTTGTTGGCCATCCGAGTGAATCGGTAGGCTGCTGCGCAAGACAGAGTGCTGGACTAGACGGACCCTCACTGGTCTGATCCCGTTGGGCTCTTCTGGTATTCTTACGAAGGCCTCGGCCTCTATGCCCTGTTGCTGGTTCTCCAGGTGAACTGGTTGGCCACTGCGTGAAGCAGGATGCAGGACTGGATAGACCACTGGTCTGATCCAGCAGGCCTCTTCTGATGTTCTTATTAGAGCCTCGGCCTCTGTGCCCTGTTGTTGACCCTCCAGAGGAACTGGTGGCCAGTGCATGAAGCAGGATGCTGGACTAGATGGACCTCTGGTCTGATCCAGCAGGCCTCTTCTGATGTTCTTATGAAGGCCTCAGCCTTTCTGCCCTGTTGTTGGCCCTCCAGAGGAACTAATTTGCCACTGTGTGAAACAGGAGGCTGGACCAGATGGACCCTCCCTGGTCTGATTCAGCAGGGCTCTTCTAATGTTCTTATGAAGGCCTTGACCTCTCTGCCCTGTTGTTGGCTCTCCAGAGGAACCGGTTGGCCACTGTGTGAAACAGGAGGCTGGACTGGATGGACCCTCCCTGGTCTGATCCAGCAGGGCTCTTCTAATGTTCTTATGAAGGCCTCAGTCTCTGTGCCCTGTTGTTGGCCCTCCAGAGGAACTGGTTGGCTGCTCTGAGAGACAGGAGGCTGGACTAGATGGACCCTCCCTGGTCTGATCCATCAGGGCCCTTCTAATGTTCTTATGAAGGCCTCTGTGCCCTCTTGTTGGCCATTGAGTTGAACTGTCAGGCTACTTCGCAAGATAGGATGCTGGACTAGACGGACCACTGGTCTGATCCAGTTGGGCTCTTCTGGCATTCTTACGAAGGCCTCAGCCTCTATGCCCTGTTGCTGGCTCTCCAGCTGAACTAGTTGGCCGCTGCGTGAAGCAGCATGCTGGACTAGACGGACCACTGGTCTGATCTAGCAGGGCTCTTCTGATGTTCTTAGGAGCGTATTCCATCAGCTGCAGAAAAAGTGCTATTAGCTGAACAGAAACATAGGATCCCGTCTGTTCTTTCTGATAGCAGAACCATTTTTATGTCTGCAGAAGACACTCTTCCCCTTCAGTTGTATTTTGGGGTTTGGCTACTTGTACCAAAGGGCGATGCTGGGAATTATTAGGAAGGGAATTGAAAACAAATCAGCCAGTATCATAATGCCCCTGTATAAATCGATGGTGCGGTCTCATTTGGAGTACTGTGTGCAGTTCTGGTCGCCGCACCTCAAAAAGGATATTATAGCATTGGAGAAAGTCCAGAAAAGGGCAACTAGAATGATTAAAGGGTTAGAACACTTTCCCTATGAAGAAAGGTTAAAACGTTTGGGGCTCTTTAGCTTGGAGAAACGTCGACTGCGGGGTGACATGATAGGGGTTGACAAGATTATGCATGGGGTGGAGAAGGTAGAGAAAGAAGTACTTTTCTCCCTTTCTCACAATACAAGAACTTGTGGGCATTCAATGAAATTGCTGAGCAGTCAGGTTAAAACGGACAGTAGGAGGTCCTTCCTCACCCAAAGGGTGATTAACATGTGGAATTCACTGCCACAGGAGGTGGTGGCAGATACAAGCATAGACAGCTTCAAGAGGAGATTGGATAAGAATATGGAGCAGAGGTCCATCCGTGGCTATTAGCCACAGTATATATATGTGTGTGTGTGTGTACACACACACATATATTGACCACTGTGTGACACAGAGTGTTGGACTAGATGGGCCATTGGCCTGATCCAACAGGTCTTCTCTTATGTTCTTATGTGACACAGAGTGTTGGACTAGATGGGCTATTGGCCTCATCCAACAGGGCTTCTCTTATGTTCTTATGTGACAGTGTTGGGCTGGATGGGCCATTGGCCTGATCCAACATGGCTTCTCTTATGTTCTTATGTGACACAGAGTGTTGGACTATATATATGTGTGTGTGTGTGTGTGTGTACACACACACATATATTGACCACTGTGTGACACAGAGTGTTGGACTAGATGGGCCATTGGCCTCATCCAACAGGGCTTCTCTTATGTTCTTATGTGACAATGTTGGACTGGATGGGCCACTGGCCTGATCCAACATGGCTTCTCTTATGTTCTTATGCTGCTGTCCGTGGAAAAGATTGGCAGGATCCATTCCAAAATCTGTAAATGTTGGTGAGTCATTCGGGCTCTCTTGGTGTATAACTCTCGCGCATGGTGGGTATTTTTTTTGCCCAGCGTAACGCCCTCTCTTGACTTGGCCTTTACAGAAATCAAGACGATTACCAGCTGGTCCGGAAACTGGGGCGAGGCAAATACAGCGAAGTCTTCGAAGCCATCAACATCACCAATAATGAAAAAGTAGTCGTTAAAATCTTGAAGGTGAGCCTGCGGTTTCCTGGCGCGCGGAAAGAGCCCGTGAAACGTTTGTCGCTTCGTAGCTGCGAACCTGTAAAACCAAAAACATTGTTTGGATGGGGGGGGGATCTTGTAAGAGGTCGTGTTCAAGTTTCTAGTTACCTTTCTTGACCTTTCCCCCCCCAGTAGGAACCCAGAGTGTAACTCACAGGCCCGTAGCACCCCGTGGGCCCAGAGGACCCAGCCTCCTTGTGGATTTTACGGGCCCCCTCCCAAAGCCCTGACTCCTCCCTCCCCCTGGGGACCCCTCACCCCGATTGCCTCGGCACATGAAGAAGGTAGCGGCACTGGCAAACTCTCCCCTGAAGCCCTCTGAGCAGAGTTGGGCAGGCAGGTTCTGAAAGTCAGGGGGGTCGGTGGGCAGCCAGCCCTGTCACGTTCTCAGGGTGCAGGCAGGCAGGAGTCCAAAGCCAGTCCAAGGTCAAAGTCCAGGATGTCAAGCAGGAGCCAAGTCACCAATGCAGAATCATAAAACGGAATCAGACGTCAGTGTCCAAAAGCCAAAAGGTCAGGGTGCCAAGGAAATCAAGCAGGGCAGGATCAGGAAGGAGCGTGGATGCAAGCCAGAGAATAGACTTGTTGCTTCCATAAGGTTACCGGGTCCTGGGTGGGAGCTATAGGGGAGTCTCAATCAGCCTGCTCCCTGGGTGGCAGTGACTCTGCTAGAACTCAGGGCTGAGAGATCTGAAGACTCGGCGTGCCTCATGTCTTTGCTCTGAAAGTTCTTTCCGGAGCCTGCTTCGAACTCTTGAGATGGGAGGAGGAGAGCTTGGAGGAGATTGATCGTCAACAGCTGACACTGGTGCATGGAGAGTGATTAATGGGCCAGCTGCTGCTTGTTCAGCTGAGGAACTGGCTGGCAACTCTGCCAGGTCTGTTAACCCTTCCAGCTCCTCCTCGTCAGGGCTCATGACAAGCCCCACCCCCTGCTCCCAGCAGCCATTAGTCCGGCTGTGAAGAGCTGGGGTCTCCATGGGCTGCCTTGTTTTGAACTGCTATGAGCCTGAACAGTCAGTTCTTGGGTGGGTGGGAGGAGAGGCCTCTAGATTGCACATACTGAGTCCTTTTGAGGTGGGGAGGGAGAGAGGAGGGTGGCCAGTTCATGTCTCCCCCAGCAAGAATGCACAGGCCGCGCACGTTCCCTGCTGCTCCCGGTTGGGGAAGGGCCCAAAAAAGCAGGGAAATGGGGAGGGAGAGCAGAGATACAAATCAGCCTTCTTGTGAGCTATGGAACTGGAAGTCGATCGCCGCAGGCTGAGCTCCGAGAAAGGCAGAAGGTGGATCGGAACTTCCTTGCTATTTAAACCACACTGGAGGGGGGAGGGAGACGGGTGGTCCCCAGCTTCCGGCTCTCACCCCCATGTCCCCCCCTCTCCTACGGCCCCCTCTCTCTTTGACTCTTAGCTGCGGGGCTGGTAACTCACGTCGCTTTCCTCTTCTGTGTTTTATCTTCGCGACGACCCAGGAGGCAGGTTAGGCTGAGAGTCTGTGACTGACCCGAGGTCCCTCAGCAAACTCTCCCACGGCAGAGTTTGAACCTGTGTTTCCCAGATCTCCCCAAACGCTAGAATTCGAGGGCACCCAGTGAAGCAGTAGGTTCAGGATGGACAAAAGGAAAGGCTGCTTTTCGCAGAGAGTGACTGAGATGTGGAATTCACTGACGGTGGGTGTTGGGGTGGCCACAAGAGAGATTCATGGAAAAGATGTCTGTCAGTGGCGACTAGCCATGGCGGCTGAGGGGAACCTCTTTGTTCAGAGGCATTAATCCTTTGTATCCCAGAGCCGGGAGGCAACATCAGGGGAACGCCTCGGCCTCTATTCCCTGTTGTAGACTGTCCAGAGGAACTGGTTGGCCACGGTGTGAGATGGGACACTAGACTAGATGGACCACTGGTCTGACCCAGCAGGGCTCTTCTGATGTTCTTATGAAGGCCTTGGCCTCTATGCCCTGTTGTTGGCCCTCCAGAGGAACTCTGTGAGGAGGCTGGACTAGATGAACACTCACTGGTCTGATCCAGCAGGGCTCTTCTGATGTTCTTAAGAAGGCTTCGGCCTCTCTGCCCTGTAGTTGGCCCTCCAGAGGAACTCTGTGAGGAGGCTGGACTAGATGAACACTCACTGGTCTGATCCAGCAGGGCTCTTCTGATGTTCTGGTGAAGGCCTCAGCTTCTCTGTCCTGTTGTTGGCCCTTCAGAGAAACTGGCTGGCCACTGTGAGAGACAGGAGGCTGAACCAGATGGACCTTCCCTGGTCTGATCCAGCAAGGCTCTTCTGATGTTCTTATGAAGGCCTCAGCCTTTCTGCCCTGTAGTTGGCCCTCCAGAGGAACTCTGTGAGACAGGAGGCTGGACTAGATGAACCCTCACTGGTCTGATCCAGCAGGGCTCTTCCGATGTTCTGGTGAAGGCCTCAGCCTCTCTGCCCCTTTGTTGGCCCTTCAGAGGAACTGGCTGGCCACTGTGAGAGACAGGAGGCTGGACCAGATGGACCCTCACTGGTCTGATCCAGCAGGGCTCTTCTGATGTTCTCATGAAGGCCTCGGCCTCTCTGCCCTGTAGTTGGCCCTCCAGAGGAACTCTGTGAGGAGGCTGGACTAGATGAACACTCACTGGTCTGATCCAGCAGGGCTCTTCTGATGTTCTGGTGAAGGCCTCAGCTTCTCTGCCCTGTTGTTGGCCCTTCAGAGGAACTGGCTGGCCACTGTGTGAGACAGGAGGCTGGACTGAATGGACCCTCGCTGGTCTGATCCAGCAGGGCTCTTCTGATGTCCTTATGAAGGCCTCGGCCTCTATGCCCTGTTCTTGTCCCTCCAGAGGAACTGGTTGGCCACTGTGAGAGACAGGAGGCTGAACCAGATGGACCCTCCCTGGTCTGATCCAGCAAGGCTCTTCTGATGTTCTTATGAAGGCCTCAGCCTTTCTGCCCTGTAGTTGGCCCTCCAGAGGAACTCTGTGAGACAGGAGGCTGGACTAGATGAACCCTCACTGGTCTGATCCAGCAGGGCTCTTCCGATGTTCTGGTGAAGGCCTCAGCCTCTCTGCCCCGTTGTTGGCCCTTCAGAGGTACTGGCTGGCCACTGTGAGAGACAGGAGGCTGGACCAGATGGACCGTCACTGGTCTGATCCAGCAGGGCTCTTCTGATGTTCTCATGAAGGCCTCGGCCTCTCTGCCCTGTTGTTGGCCCTCCAGAGGAACTGGCTGGCTACGGTGTGAGACAGGATGCTGGACTAGATGGACCCTCACTGGTCTGATCCAGCAGGGTTCTTCTGATGTTCTCATGAAGGCCTCGGCCTCTCTGCCCTGTTGTTGGCCCTCCAGAGGAACTGGCTGGCCACTGTGTGAGACAGGAGGCTGGAGTAGATGGACCGTCACTGGTCTGATCCAGCAGGGCTCTTCTGATGTTCTCATGAAGGCCTCGGCCTCTCTGCCCTGTTGTTGGCCCTCCAGAGGAACTGGCTGGCCACTGTGTGAGACAGGAGGCTGGAGTAGATGGACCCTCACTGGTCTGACCCAGCAAGACTCTTCTGCTGGATACTGGATTTTGAGGAGAGGATCAGTAGATAAGGCATTTAGCTGATCAGTACTTTGCCACGATACAGGTCCCCTTGCAATAGTTTAAAATTCAAAATGGCATAAGTATGCTCCCCCCCTGCAATTTAAAACAATCAATACAGCAAGTCGGTAACAACCAGTTGCAGCCGCAGTCGTAAGCTACGGTGTTCCTATTGATTTCCCCCTCAAAGCTCGGGACGCCGCTATCCGTAACCTGCCCCTTTTCCCTTTTGCCAGCCTGTGAAAAAGAAGAAAATCAAACGCGAGATCAAAATCCTGGAGAACTTGCGAGGCGGTCCGAACATCATCACCCTGGCGGATATTGTGAAAGACCCGGTGGTGAGTGAGGGATGAAGGAGGAGCCAATCCGGGGAAGGGGTGGGGAGACGTATTCCACAATCGGAAACCGCACCGGTACAAATTTTGACGCGTATTTTTCCGGCAAGATTGTCTGTATATTAGTTGATATTTTGCTTATCACAAAGCGTTCTTGCAATCGATGTTACCGCTCGGTCAGCGTGGGTAGAAAGTGCGCTTTCCATTTTGATGCTAACAGTATGTGAGCTATTGACAATAAGATGTGTACGGTGCCACTACGTTGTATGTTTCGGTTTGGGTCTGACTGTTTAGTTAATAAGAAGATTAATAAAGAAGATTGGAGAGGGACGGTGGCTCAGTGGTAGAGCATCTGCTTGGGAAGCAGAAGGTCCCAGGTTCAATCCCCGGCATCTCCAACTAAAAAGGGTCCAGGCAAGTAGGCGTGAAAAACCTCAGCCTGAGACCCAGGAGAGCAGCGGAGGGGCTGTGGCTCAGTGGCGGAGCATCTGCTTGGGAAGCAGGAGGTCCCAGGTTCAATCCCCAGCATTTCCAAAGAAGGGTCCAGGCAAATAGGTGTGAAAAACCTCAGCTGGAGAGCATGGAGAACATGGGAGGGATGGTGGCTCAGTGGTAGAGCATCTGTTTGGAAGCAGAAGGTCCCAGGTTCAATCCCCGGCATCTCCAACTAAAAGGGTCCAGGCAAGTAGGCGTGAAAAACCTCAGCTGGAGACCCTGGAGAGCAGGGGAGGGACGGTGGCTCAGTGGTAGAGCATCTGCTTGGTAAGCAGAAGGTCCCAGGTTCAAATCCCGGCATCTCCAAAAAAGGGTCCAGGCAAATAGGTGTGGAAAACCTCAGCTTGAGACCCTGGAGAGCCGCTGCCAGTCTGAGAAGACAATACTGACTTTGATGGACCAAAGGTCAGATTCAGTATAAGGCAGCTTCATATGTTCATGTTCATAAGATCTCTGGGTCTAATGTTAGATTTATGTTAGCGATATAACTTAATTTGACTAGCTCTTTGTCTTCAGAACGCTTGTACATATTTACATGCCCACCAGGGGCTGCCTGCGGTTGCAAACGCCCTCTCTTCTTCACATCAGCCAGCTGGGGTGTGTTAGGGGTCAACTCAGGTCTCCAGCCCTAACCGCTGTGCCACGCTGGCCTTGAAGACATTCCTTGCTCCATCCTGCCAGATGCCAAAAAAGAAAGTGTATTATCTGAGCCAGGGGTGGCCAACGGTAGCTCTCCAGATTTTATTTGCCTACGACTCCCATCAGCCCCAGCCATTGGCCATGCTGGCTGGGGCTGATGGGAGTTGTAGGCCAGAAAAACATCTGGAGAGCTACCGTTGGCCACCCCTGCCCTAAGCCATCCTCACCGTGAGAGGTGGCAAGGTTCTCTTTCTCTGCCTCCAGCTTGGGACTCAGTAGGAAAGGCCACTGGACCAAAAGGGACTCAACGTGCCGGAAGCTTCGTACGAAGCGAATTTCTGTGGGCTTAATCAACAGCTGTCCCTTTGCACGTGAATAGCCCCTTTCACGGCCCTGAGTTTTCTGCACCTCAATTCTGCAACCTGGGAAGCGTATAATTTTGAAGCGGGGAGCAGGCCGAAGGATGCCGACGGATGGCTTTCGGAATCCTCCGGGTGGGCCTGCTAACCTTCTTTTGCAGGGCAGGGCTTTCGATACGGTGATGGAGCGGCGGGGTGTCTTTTGGGGAGCGTTCCTTAGCTGGTCATCGGGGCTTGTGGACTCGCAATTCACAAACAGCACCCCCCCCCCCCCGCCAGACAGAACGGGAGGGTGTTTTCTCTCACTGAGAAACATCCAAAGTTGGCTACAAATGCCAACAACCTCTTCAAACAACGACACCACAACAGAGTTCCTAGCATCCTAAGAACGTATGATGGTGTGTCAGGCACCTGTGGATCACAGGGCACAGCGTGTAATCTTGCTCTTCATTCTGTCTCTTTTCTGCCCCGTTTCTGAATCCTCATGGCCGTTGCTGGCATGCCCAGGGAAACGCTGATCGCCGCTTTGGAGTCTGGAAGCAGTTTTTCTCCAGACCAGCTTGGCCAGGGATCCTGGAGGTTTTTGCCATCTTCTGGGCATGGAGCAGGGGTCACTGGGGATGGTGGGGGAGGCATTTGTGAATTCCCTGCATTGTGCAGGGGGTTGGACTAGATGACCTTGGCGGTCCCTTCCGACTCGACGATCCGAGTCTATGAATTGCTTACAGTAGGCGTTTTAATCCGGTTGGTATCACTCGGAGGAACTTTCCGCCTGCCTTTTCCTGGTCCGAGAGTGGTGCGGTGGGAAGTGCCCTACCAGGGATGGCCAAACTTGCTTCACGTAAGAGCCGCATAGAATAAAACTCAGACGTCTGAGAGCCGCAAGACATGAACATCGGATGCCTGAGAGCCGCGAGACATGATTGTCGGATGCTTGAGACCCGCAAGACAGGAAGGAAGGAAGGCAAATAGATGGGGGAGGGAGAGAGAGGAAGGAAGGAAGGAAGGAAGGAAGGAAGGAAGGAAGGAAGGAAGGAAGGAAGGAAGGAAGGAAGGAAAATAGATGGAGAGGGAGGGGGGAGAGAGTGGTGGAAAGAAAGCAACTTTTAACTTTAAATGCATTCTCCAAGCTGCTGGCTGGGTTGGCATGGAAGAGTGATTTAAAGAAAGAAATGCCTTCTCCAAGCTGGCTGATGGGGCGGTGGAGGCTTCGAGAGCCACAGTTTGGCCACCCCTGTGCCATGCAGTCTCAGCCGACTTTTGGTGACTCCGTAGGGTTTTCAAGGCAAGAGACTTAACGGAGCTGGTTTGCCATTGCCTGCCTCTGCAGAGCAACCCTGGGCTTCCTTGGTGGTCTCCCATCCGAGTACGTATCAGAGCCCACCCCGCCTAGCTTCTGAGATCCCATGAGATCGGGCCAGCCCGGACCATCCAGACTTCGTAGAAATTCTTGCCCTTCTGACCAGCAAAAGTTAGATGAGTGTGGGAACTACCAACTTAGCATACAAGCGTGGCCAGCTTCAAGAGGGGAATGGATAAGCATATGGAGCAGAGGTCCATCAGTGGCTGTTAGCCACAGCTTATCGTTGGAACTCTCTGTCTGGGGCAGGGATGCTCTGTATTCTGGGTGCTTGGGAGGGCACAGTGGGAGGGCTTCTAGCCCCACTGGTGGACCTCCTGATGGCACCTGGGTTTTTTGGCCACTGTGTAACACAGTGTGTTGGACTGGATGGGCCATTGGCCTGATCCAACATGGCTTCTCTTATGTTTTTACATGACACACAGTGTTGGACTGGAGGGGCCATTGGCCTGATCCAAAATGGCTTCTCTTATGTTTTTACGTGACACAGAGTGTTGGACTGGATGGGCCATTGGCCTGATCCAAAATGGCTTCTCTTATGTTCTTATGTGACACAGAGTGTTGGACTGGATGGGCCATTGGCCTGATCCAACAGGGCTTCTCTTATGTTCTTATGTGACACAGAGTGTTGGACTGGATGGGCCATTGGCCTGAATCAACATGGCTTCTCTTATGTGACACAGAGTGTTGGACTAGATGGGCCATTGGCCTGATCCAACAGGGCTTCTCTAATGTTCTTATGTGACACAGAGTGTTGGACTGGATGGGCCATTGGCCTGATCCAACAGGGCTTCTCTTATGTTCTTATGTGACACAGAGTGTTGGACTGGATGGGCCATTGGCCTGATCCAACATGGCTTCTCTTATGTTCTTCTGTGACACAGAGTGTTGGCCTGGATGGACCATTGGCCTGATCCAACAGGGCTTCTCTTATGTTCTTATGTGACACAGAGTGTTGGACTGGATGGGCCATTGGCCTGATCCAACGTGTCTTCTCTTATGTTCTTATGTGAAACAGAGTGTTGGACTGGATGGGCCATTGGCCTAATACAAAATGGCTTCTCTTATGTTCTTATGTGACTCAGAGTGTTGGCCTGGATGGACCATTGGCCTGATCCAACAGGGCTTCTCTAATGTTCTTACGTGACACAGAGTGTTGGACTGGATGGGCCATTGGCCTAATACAAAATGGCTTCTCTTATGTTCTTCCTCAAGGGAGGACCATGAATTAGAGGGGGGTAGAAATAGGCCGACAGTGGGTCTGTAAACAGTGTATTAAAGTCTGCAGCACAGAGTTGACACGCTAACTTCTTTTCCTTCCTTTTTTCCAGTCTCGGACTCCGGCCTTGGTTTTTGAACATGTAAACAACACAGACTTCAAGGTACGGTTTGGGACCCACCGGGAAAGGCTATGGATTTTCTGCCGCTCCAGGTGTTCATGTGTATGGATGGGGGAGGGGGAATGAGGTTGGTGGGGGTGGGAAGTGAGCAGGAAGTAACCGTGAATTTGGAGTGGTGGAAACGGGGAGATTTTCTTCATGGCATAGCTGCCCTGGGTTCAGCAGAGATGTGTCAGTGGCTATTAGCCACAAGGGATAGATAGAACATTATGTCTGGGGCAGTGATGCTCTGTATTCTTGGTGCTTGGCTTGGGACAACGGTGGGAGGGCTTCTAGTGTCCTGGCCCCACTGATGGACCTCCTGATGGCACCTGGTTTTTTTGGCCGCTGTGTGACACAGAGTGTTGGACTGGATGGGCCATTGGTCTGATCCAATAGGGCTTCTCTTATGTTCTTATGTGACACAGAGTGTTGGACTGGATGGGCCTTTGGCCTGATCCAACAGGGCTTCTCTTCTGTTCTTATGTGACACAGAGTGTTGGACTGGATGGGCCATTGGCCTGATCCAACAGGGCTTCTCTTATGTTCTTATGTGACACAGAGTGTTGGACTGGATGGGCCACTGGCCTGATCCAACATGGCTTCTCTTATGTCTGGGGCGGTGATGCTCTGTATTCTTGGTTGCTGGGGGGGGGCACAGTGGGAGGGCTTCTAGTGTCCTGGCCCCACTTGTGGACCTCCTGATAGCATCTGGGTTTTTTTGCCACTGTGCAACACAGATTGTTGGACTGGATGGGCCATTGGCCTGATCCAACAGGGCTTCTCTTGTGTTCTTATGTGACACAGAGTGTTGGACTGGAGGGGCCATTGGCCTGATCCAACAGGGCTTCTCTTATGTTCTTCTGTGACACAGAGCGTTGGACTGGAGGGGCCATTGGCCTGATCCAACATGGCTTCTCTTATGTTCTTATGTCTGGGGCAGTGATGTTCTGTATTCTTGGTCCTTGAGAGGGGGGAGGACAGTGGGAGGGCTTCTGGAGGCTTCTGGGCCTGCTGGTGGACCTCCTGTTGGCACCTGGAGTTTGGCCACTGTGTGATACACGGCGTTGAACTGGATGGGTCGTTGGCCTGATCCAACACAGCTTCTCTTATGTTCTTACCCCGACTGTGTTGTGTTTCCCTCCTGCAGCAATTGTACCAAACGTTAACGGATTACGACATTCGGTTCTACATGTATGAAATCTTGAAGGTGAGTCTGCATTCGCTTGCTCATGTTGTGTCTTTTATTTAGTTCCTTCGCACCCCACTTTTCTTCCCAATGGGGACGAAGCGCAGCTTACGTCGCGGTAATGTGGGCTAGGCTGAGAGAGCGTGACTGGGCCATGACCTCCCAGTGGGCTTATGGGGCATGAGTGGGGATTCGAACCTGGGTCTCCCAAACACTAGTCTGATGCTCTTAACCGCTACACCACACTTTGCGTGCGTGTAAGTTAAAAGGATGAATAGGAAGAAGACGACTGCAGATATATACCCCACCCATCTCTCTGAATCAGAGGCTCAGAGCGGCTTACCATCTCCATTCCCTTCCTCCCCTACAACAGACGCCCTGTGAGGTGGGTGGGGCTGGAGAGGGCTCTCACAGCAGCTGCCCTTTCAAGGACAAAGAGTGGCCTACAATCTCCTTTACCTTCCTCCCCCACAACAGACGCCCTGTGAGGTGGGTGGGGCTGGAGAGGGCTCTCCCAGCAGCTGCCCTTTCAAAGACAGAGAGCGGCCTGCAATCTCCTTTCAAGGACAACCTCTGCCAGAGCTATGGCTGACCCAAGGCCATTCCAGCAGCTGCAAGTGGAGGAGTGGGGAATCAAACCCGGTTCTCCCAGATAAGAGAGCTCTGGCTGACCCAAGGCCATTCCAGCAGGTGCAAGTGGAGGAGTGGGGAATCAAACCCGGTTCTCCCAGATAAGAGAGCCATGGCTGACCCAAGGCCATTCCAGCAGCTGCAAGTGGAGGAGTGGGGAATCAAACCCGGTTCTCCCAGATAAGAGAGCTCTGGCTGACCCAAGGCCATTCCAGCAGCTGCAAGTGGAGGAGTGGGGAATCAAACCCGGTTCTCCCAGATAAGAGAGCTATGGCTGACCCAAGGCCATTCCAGCAGCTGCAAGTGGAGGAGTGGGGAATCAAACCCGGTTCTCCCAGATAAGAGAGCTATGGCTGACCCAAGGCCATTCCAGCAGCTGCAAGTGGAGGAGTGGGGAATCAAACCTGGTTCTCCCAGATAAGAGAACTGTGGCTGACCCAGGCCATTCCGGCAGCTGCAAGTGGAGGAGTGGGGAATCAAACCCGGTTCTCCCAGATAAGAGAGCTATGGCTGACCCAAGGCCATTCCGGCAGCTGCAAGTGGAGGAGTGGGGAATCAAACCCGGTTCTCCCAGATAAGAGTCCGCACGCTTCACCTGTACACCAAGCTGGCTCTGAAGGAGGGCAGGAAGGGGGTGCACGGGGGGAGGCATTTGTGAAGTTCCTGCATTGTGCAGGATGGGGTTGGACTAGATGACCCTGGAGATCCCTTCCGACTGTGATTCTGAGAGTCTAAATTGGGAAGTTCTCATAAGACTGTCCGTCTGTTAGCTTTCAGTAGGAAGGAATGCAAAATGGTGACATCTCTCCTCTGACAGCTTGGGGGTACTATTGGAGTCCTCCTTAACGATGGAGGCTCAGATAGCAGCCACTGCCAAGTCCGCTTTTTTTCATCTTAGGCGGGCAAGGCAGTTGGCCCCCTTCCTGGAGCGCGACGATCTAGCAACAGTGATCCACGCTACGGTCACCTCGAGGTTGGACTACTGCAACGCTCTCTACATGGGGCTGCCTTTGTGCCAAACCCGAAAGCTACAGCTAGTGCAGAATGCCGCGGCCCGGCTGTTGTTAGGACTCCCAAGAAGGGAGCACATCCCAGGGCTCTGGGATCTGCACTGGCTGCCAATAGCTTACCGAGTCCGGTACAAGGTGCTGGTTATTACCTTTAAAGCCCTATATGGCCTAGGACCTGCCTACCTGAAGGACCGTCTCTCCCCACATTTGCCCCAGAGAGTACTGAGATCGGGAACTCGAAATCTCCTAGTTATCCCCGGGCCAAAAGAAGCCCACTTAAAATCCACCAGGGACCGGGCCTTTTCTGTGGCGGCCCCATCCTGGTGGAACCAGCTGCCGGAAGAGGTGAGGGCCCTGCGGGACCTTGCCCAGTTCCGCAGGGCCGGTAAGACAACCCTCTTCCGGCTGGCCTATGGCTAGCTGGTACAAGAAATCCAGGTGTAGTTATATTAGAGGTTGCTGTCCCTAATGTTTTAAATGTTTTAAATGTTTTGTAATTTTAAAATATTTTATAACTTAAATGTATTAATTAATTTTAACTGTTCTATGTTTAAATGTCATTATGTGGGATTTTATGCTGTGAGCCGCCCTGAGCCACTTGTTGGGAAGGGCGGAATATAAATAAATAAATAAATAAATAAATAAATAAAATAAAAATAAATAAAATGACAAACACCCTCTGGTTGTATGTATTTTCTCTTCTGCAGGCTCTGGACTATTGTCACAGTATGGGGATCATGCATAGAGACGTTAAACCCCACAATGTCATGATTGACCACGAACACAGAAAGGTAAGATGGGAAGGAACTCAGAAACGTCGCCTTCTGCCTGGTAGCTTTCTGCTTGGGTGTGGCATTACCAGAACACCACCACCCCCCTTTTGCTCTGTCTGTGTTTACACCTATCTGCGGCATCAGTTGTATTTTTTAAAAAATTAATTGGATAACTTGGCGTCAATCAATTGGTGTCAACGTGGCAGATGAGGTTCAGTGTGGCCAAGTGCAAAGTAATGCGCATTGGGGCCAAGAATCCCAGCTACGAATACAGGTTGATGGGGTGTGAACTGGCAGAGAATGACCAAGAGAGAGATCTCGGGGTCGTGGTAGATAACTCACTGAGAATGTCAAGACAGTGTGCGTTTGCAATAAAAAAGGCCAACGCCATGCTGGGAATTATTAGGAAGGGAATTAAAACAAATCAGCCAGTATCAGAATGCCCCTGTATAAATCGATGGTGCGGTCTCATTTGGAGTACTGTGTGCAGTTCTGGTCGCCGCACCTCAAAAAGGATATTTATAGCATTGGAAAAATTGCAGAAAAGGGCAATTGGAATGATTAAAGGTTTAGAACACTTTCCCTATGAAGAAAGGTTAAAACACTTGGAGCTCTTTAGCTTGGAGAAATGTCGACTGCAGGATGACATGATAGAGGTTTACAAGATTATGCATGGGATGGAGAAGGTAGAGAAAGAAGTCCTTTTCTCCCTTTCTCACAATACAAGAACTCGTGGGCATTCAATGAAATTGCTGAGCAGTCGGATTAGAACAGATAAAAGGAGGTACTTCTTCACCCAAAAGGTGATTAACATGTGGAATTCACTGCCACAGGAGGTGGTGGCGGCTACAAGCATAGACAGCTTCAAGAGGGGGTTAGATAAAAATATGGAGCAGAGGTCCATCAGTGGCTATTAGCCGCAGTGTGTATATATATGTGTATATGTGTATATATATAAATTTTTGGACACTGTGTGACACAGCGTGTTGGACTGGATGGGCCGTTGGCCTAATACAAAATGGCCTCTGCAGAAAACTACTCAGGGGAGCTTGAAGTTTCAAAATGAAACAAAGCCATTAAAATTAATTGCCTTTTTTCTCTGCCTTCTGTTGGCCCTCCAGAGGAACTAATTGGCCAGTGTGTGAGACAGGATGCTGGACTATATTGACCCTTACTGATCTGATCCAGCAGGGCTTTTCTGATGTTCTTGTGAAGGCCTCGGCCTCTGTGCCCTGTTGTTGGCCCTCCAGAGGAACTGGTTGGCCACTGTGTGAGACTGGAGGCTGGACTAGATGGACCCTCCCTGGTCTGATCCAGCAGGGCTCTTCTGATGTTCTTGTGAAGGCCTCAGTCTCTATACCCTGCTTTTGGTCCTCCAGAGGAACTGGTTGGCCACGGTGTGAGACAGGAGGCTGGACTAGATGGACCCTCTCTGGTCTGATCCAGCTGTGCTCTTCTGATGTTCTTACAAAGGCCTCGGCCTCTATGCCCTGTTGTTGGCCCTCCAGAGGAACTGGTTGGCCACAGTGTGAGACAGGAGGCTGGACTGGAATGGTCTAATCCAACGGTCTGATCCAGCAGGGCTCCTCCTAAGTTCATATATTCCCTCTTCCATTTTTAGCTGCGGCTAATAGATTGGGGCTTGGCGGAATTCTACCATCCCGGCCAGGAGTACAACGTCCGAGTCGCTTCCAGATACTTCAAAGGCCCCGAACTTCTTGTAGATTATCAAGTAAGTGCGGTCCAGTCTCAGCGTTGCGAGGGAGAAGGAAGCTGAGAAACCGGCAAATGCCTCAGCCTAATGCCACCGATTCTCAGTCTGCGAATCACGACCTCGAAATGGGTCACAGCAGCTCTCCTGCAGGTGTCAGGACGAGGTGAAAAGCAGTCGTGGGAAGCTCAAATTTGTGGTGGCCTTTGCAGTTTGGTGTAGTGGTGAAGTGTGCGGACTCTTATCTGGGAAAACCGGGTTTGATTCCCCACTCCTCCACTTGCGGCTGCTGGAATGGCCTTGGGTCAGCCATGGCTCTGGCAGAGGTTGTCCTTGAAAGGTCAGCTGCTGTGAGAGCCCTCTCCAGCCCCACCCACCTCACAGGGTGTCTGTTGTGGGGGAGGAAGGGAAAGGAGATTGTGAGCCTCTCTGAGACTCTTTGGAGTGGAGGGCGGGATATAAATCCAATTTCCTCTTCTTCCTTCTCTTCCTCCCCCCCCCCCCCCCCCCAGTTTGGTGTAGTGGTGAAGTGTGCGGACTCTTATCTGGGAGAACCGGGTTTGACTCCCCACTCCTCCACTTGCAGCTGCTGGAATGGCCTTGGGTCAGCCATAGCTTTCATAGGAGTTGTCCTTGAAAGGGCAGCTGCTGTAAGAGCTCTCTCAGCCCTACCTACCTCACAGGGTGTCTGTTGTGGGGGGGGGGGGAGGTAAAGGAGATTGTGACCATTCTGATACTCGGAGATTAAGAGTATAGGGCGGGATATAAATGTAATATCTTCTTCAGCTTCTGCCAGAGCAGGGTCAGTCCTGGGAGACCAGCAAGGAAGTCCAAGTTGGTTATGCTGAGGCAGGTGATGGCAAACCTACGGTACTTCTGTTAGTCTCTGACCTTGAAAACCCTCCAGGGTTTGCTGTAAGGCGGCTGCGACTTGGCTGCCCTGCCACCCCCAGATCCTTCCAGGTGCCGCTTGCATCTGGATCTGTGCCAGCCCAGTCGTCAGTTTGGACATGGAATTGTGGAATGAAGAAGGCGACGACTGCGGATTTATCCCCTGCCCTTCTCTCTGAATCAGAGACTCAGAGTGGCTCACAATCTCCTATCTCTTCTCCCCCCACAACAGACACCCTGTGTGGTGGGTGGGGCTGAGAGAGCTCCGACAGAAGCTGCCCTTTGAAGGACAGCCGTGTGAGAGCTCTGGCTGACCCAAGGCCATTCCAGCAGGTGCAAGTGGAGGAGTGGGGAATCAAAGCCGGTTCTCCCAGATAAAAGTCCGCTCACTTCACCACTACACCAAACTGGCTCATAGGACAAACCCTATGAGAGCTATGGCTGACCTAAGGCCATTCCAGCAGGTGCAAGTGGAGGAGTGGGGAATCAAACCCGGTTCTCCCAGATAAGAGTCCACACACTTCACTACTCCACCAAACTGGCTCTCTGTGGTTCAGACATGGGGGGGTGTTTACCCAGAAGTCCAAACTGCAGCGTCTTTGTGGCTTGGTACGACCTCTGCTGTCTTGTCTCAGGGATGTAGGAAACTGATGTTAAGCTTCCTGATACTGCTATAGAAATTCTGTCAGTGAGCACACAATCGCCGCTGCGTTATCGCACGGGAGTAAAAATTGGTGCCGCCGTAGAACGTTTTCATTCCGGAGCGCCTTTCCCTTGTGTAAACAGCGTCTGCCCGTTCTCCTCGGGGAAAAGTCTTTCCCAGGCGACAAGCTTGCACCTACAACAGAAACGAGCCGTTTTTCTTCTCCTGAGTTTGCAGAGCAGCTGTACTAACAGGCCTCTTTTGCTTCCCCGCAGATGTACGATTACAGTTTGGACATGTGGAGCTTGGGGTGCATGCTCGCCAGCATGATCTTCCGGAAGGAGCCCTTTTTCCATGGCCACGACAATTACGATCAGGTGAACAGATGAACATATGAAGCTGCCTTATACTGAATCAGACCCTGGGTCCGTCGAAGTCAGTATTGTCTACTCAGACTGGCTCTCCAGGGTCTCCAGCTGAGGTTCTTCACGCCTACTTGCCTGGACCCTTTTTAGTTGGAGATGCCGGGGATTGAACATGGGACGTTCTGCTTACCAAGCAGATGCTCTACCACTGAGCCACCGTCCCTCCCCTGCTCTCCAGGGTCTCCAGCTGAGGTTCTTCACTCCTACTTGCCTGGACCCTTTTTAGTTGGAGATGCCGGGGATTGAACCTGGGACCTTCTGCTTACCAAGCAGATGCTCTACCACTGAGCCACCGTCCCTCCCCTGCTCTCGAGGGTCTCCAGCTGAGGTTCTTCACGCCTACTTGCCTGGACCCTTTTTAGTTGAAGATGCCGGGGATTGAACCTGAGACCTGCTTACCAAGCAGATGCTCTACCACTGAGCCACCGTCCCTTCCTCTCAGGGCAGGCTCGGTGCCATCCTCCCTCTGTGGTCTCGTGCCTTCAGCTCACTGTAGGGTTGCCAAATCCGACTCAAGAAATACCTGGGGACTTTGAGGGGGGTGGTGGAGCCAGGGGACATGATAGAGGATTACAAGATGATACGTGGGATAGAGAAGGTAGAGAAAGAAGTCCTTTTCTCCCTTTCTTACAATACAAGAACTCATGGGCATTCAATGAAATTGCTCAGCTGTCAGGATAAAACGGATAAAAGGAAGTCCTTCTTCACCCAAAGGGTGATGAACATGTGGAATTCACTGCCACAGGAGGTGGTGGCGGCTACAAGCATAAGCAGCTTCAAGAGGGGTTGGATCAACATCTGGAGCAGAGGTCCATCAGTGGCTATTAGCCACAGCATATTGTTGGAACTCTCTGTCTGGGGCAGTGATGCTCTGTATTCTGAGTGCTTGGGGGGGCACAGTGGGAGGGCTTCTAGTGTCCTGGCCCCACTGGTGGACCTCCTGATGGCACTTGGGGTTTTTTGGCCACTGTGTGACTGGATCCAACATGGCTTCTCTTATATTCTTATGACTTTGGGGGTGGAACCAGGAGCAAGGGTGTGAAAAGCACAATTGAACTCCAAAGGGGGTTCTGGCCATTGCATTTAAAAGGGACTGCACTTCAACAGAAGAGAAGAGCTGTGATCTATACCCCACTCTTCATTCAGAGTCTCAGAATAAGAACATAAGAGAAGCCATGTTGGATCAGGCCAATGGCCCATTCAGTTCAACACTCTGTGTCACACAGTGGCCAAAAAACCCAGGGGCCATCAGGAGGTCCACCCGTGGGGCCAGGACACCAGAAGCCCTCCCACTGTTGCCCCACTCCCCAAACACCAAGAATACAGAGCATCACTGCCCCCAGACATAACATAACAGAAGCCATGTTGGATCTGGCCAATGGCCCATCCAGTCCAACATTCTGCGTCACACTGTGGCCAAAAAACCCCAGGTGCCATCAGGAGGTCCACCAGTGGAGCCAGGGCACCAGAAGCTCTCCCACTGTGCCCCACTCCCCAAGCACCAAGAATACAGAGCATCACTGCTCCAGACAGAGAGTTCCAACAATACCCTGTGACTAATAGGCAGTGATGGACCTCTGCTCCAGATGTTTACCCAATCCCCTCTTGAAGCTGTCTACGCTTGTAGCCGCCGCCACCTCCTGGGGCAGTGAATTCCGTGTGTTGATCACCCTTTGGGTGAAGAAATGCTTCCTTTTATGCCTTCTAAACAAACAAGGGGGCCCACAAGGGCTTAGGGGAGTGCATCTCAATTTTCATCTTTCCCTTCCCTGGAAGCCCCCATGGACTCTCCCTTTTCCTCCTTTCCCACCCCCCAGCCTCCCCCCAGTCTTCAGCCTCCCCTGCTTCCCTCCGCTTGGTGGTCGGGCAAATTCTGGCCGACGGTCACGCTGCCGTCTTCCGCGTTGTCTGTTCGCAGTTGGTGAGAATAGCGAAGGTGCTGGGTACGGAAGACCTGTACGACTACATCGACAAGTACAACATAGAACTCGACCCCCGCTTCAACGATATCTTGGGCAGGTGAGCCGGGGCCGGACGTGCGGGTCGGACTGAAAATAGTTCGGGGCTCATTAGGAGAAACCGAGTCGGTGTGCTGTAGTGGGTAAGGGAAGGAGGGGCGTTTCCAATCCGCCATGTGTCCCAGGAAGCTCATACCTGCGTCGCCTGATGCAGCTTTTCTTTCATCTCAGCAGCTGCTGTGCTGCAAAATTGGTTGTCTGTGGATGAAACGGGAGAGCCAGTGAGTTGTAGCGGACAGCGCGGACTTTAGAGTGGGGACAGCTGGATTGAAATCCTTATTCTCCGCTATTTTTCGGCTGGTATTTGCAAATATTTTTGCCCTAAACAGGAAAGGACTGGTGCTTCAAATAGCAAGTCACTTTATCTTTATGTATGGCTTGAAGCCATGATGCATTGAACTGCCAAGTTAATTCTTGGCTGATGAAGGCCTGGACACCGAAACCGGTCCCTTGACTTGATACTTTTGTTTGGCTTGATCGACAACGTGACTGAGGAAGACGACTTTTGCACTTGAGACTTTTTTTACTATATGCAGCAAAACAAGGTGTTCTAAATTGACATGGACGTTTCCCTTTAAGGGCTTAGCTGTTATATTATAAACCGCATTTATAGTGCCAAACAGTTCGTTGTTATTTACTTGTCATTGTGAAACTGTGGTTCATCATTATTGTAATCCACTGTGTAGAATACAGGCATTCTGCAAGCGCTGCAGAAATGATAAGCAGCGTTTCTTTGAGTTAGATGCCTTCCTCCCTCCCTCCGCACTTCCCTCTCTTCCTTCCTTCCTTCCTTCCTTCCTTCCTTCCTTCCTTCCTTCCTTCCTTCCTTCCTTCCTTCCTTCCTTCCTTCCTTCCTTCCTTCCTTCCCTCCCCTTCCTCCCTTCTCTCCCTCTCTCCCCTCCCCCATTCCTTCCTTCCCTCCCTCCTCTCCCTTCCTCCCTTCCTTCCCTTCTTCCTCCCTCCCTCCTCTCTTCTCTTCTCCTCTCCTCTCCACTTCCTTCCTCCTTCCCTCCCTTCTCTCTCTCCCTCCCCTCCCCCTTCCTTCCTTCCTTCCTTCCTTCCTTCCTTCCTTCCTTCCTTCCTTCCTTCCTTCCTTCCTTCTTTCCTTCCTTCCTTCCTTCCTTCCTCCCTCCCTCCCCTTCTCTTCCTCCGCTCCCCCACTCCTTCCCTCCCTTCTCTCCCTCCGCTCCCCCACTCCTTCCCTCCCTTCTCTCCCTCCCTCTCTTCCTTCCCGCCCTCCCTTCTCTCCCTTTCCTCCCCCATTCCTTCCCTTCCCTCCCTCCCTCACCTCCCCTTCCTCCCTTTCCGCCTCTCCACTTCCTTCTTCCCTCCCCTCCTCCCTTCCTTCTCTCCCTCCCCTCCTCCCTTCCTTCCCTCCCTCCCTTCTCTCCCTGCCTTCCATCCCCCATTCCTTCCCTCCCTCCCTCCCCCTTCCTTCCTTCCCTCCCTCCCCTTCCCTCCCTCCCTCCCTCCCCTCCCTCCCTTCCCTCCTCTCCACTAACTTCCCTCCCCTCCCCTTCCTCCCATTCCCCTCCCCCCTCCTTTCCTCCCTTCACTCCTCTCCATTTCCTTCCCCCTCCCTTCTCTGCCTCCCTCCCCTCCCCCTTCCTTCCTCCCTCACTTCCCTCCCTTCTTCCTTCCTCCCTCCCCTCCCGCCATCCCTCCCTTCTTCCTTCCCTCCCCTTCCTCTCTCCCTTCCTTCTTTCCTCCCTCCTTTGTTCCTTGCCTCCCTCCCTTCTTTCTCCCTCCCCTCCCCCCTCCCTTCCTCCCTCCTTCCTTCCTTCCCTCTCTCCCTCCCTCCCTTCTTCCTTCCCTCCCTTCTTCCTTTCCTTTCCTCCCTCCCCTCCCCTTCCTTCCTCCCTTCCTCCGTCCCTTCTTTCTTTTTTCCCTCCCTCCCAGGCTTCTGTTTCTAGGCCTCTACAGATGGCTTCTGGACCCCCTGCTGTTTGCTCAGTCGTCCTTTCTCCCCCGCACAGGCACTCCCGCAAGCGATGGGAACGCTTCGTTCACAGCGAGAATCAGCACTTGGTCAGCCCGGAGGCCCTGGATTTCCTAGACAAATTGCTGCGATACGATCACCAGTCCCGGCTCACAGCAAGAGAAGCAATGGAGCACCCTTACTTTTGTGAGTCGGCCTCTTCACGGTCCCAGTTTTCTGTTCTTTCGTGAGACGGCAAGGCTGAGAGCAGTGCGATGCCAAGGGCCCCACAAGCACAAACACCGGAAAGGGCCAACAAAATATCCAGTCTTATACACCTTAATCTAGGGCCGTTAAGCAGCCCGCCTAAATTGCCATGCAAAAAGCCCACGCAGATGATACAAATTGTTTCCCACCAGCTTTTCTTGAAATTCTTTTGAAATTAAATCCAAAGAGTTTACGGCTCAACATTAGGAAGAACTTTCTGACCATTAGAGCGGTTCCTCAGTGGAAAAGGCTTCCTTAGGAGGTGGTGGGCTCTCCTTCCTTGGAGGTTTTTAAACAGAGGCTAGATGGCCATCTGACAGCGATGAGGATCCTGTGAATTTAGGGGGAGGAGTTTGTGAGTTTCCTGCCTTGTGCAGGGGGTTGGACTAGCTGACCCTGGAGGTCCCTTCCAACTCTATGATTCTATGAACTTCCTGACCGTTAGAGCGATTCCTCAGTGGAACAGGCTTCCTCAGGAGGTGGTGGGCTCTCCTTCCTTGGAGGTTTTTCAACAGAGGCTAGATGGCCATCTGACAGCAATGAGGATCCTGTGAGTTTAGGGGGAGGTGTTTGTGAGTTTCCTGCATTGTGCAGGGCGTTGGACTAGATGAGAGGTGATAGGATCACCATCTTCAAGTACCTGAAGGGTTGTCCTAGAGGATGGAGTGGAATTGTTTTCTGTGGCCCTGGAAGGTAGGTCCAGAACCAGTGGGTTGAAATTAAATCAAAAGAGTTTCCGGCTCAACATTAGGAAGAACTTCCTGACCATTAGAGCGGTTCCTCAGTGGAACAGGCTTCCTCGGGAGGTGGTGGGCTCTTCTTCTTTGGAGGTTTTTAAAGAGAGGCCAAATGGCCATCTGACAGCAATGAAGATCCTGTGAATTTAGGGGGAGGTGTGTTTCAGTTTCCTGCATTGTTCAAGGGGTTGGACTAGATGACCCTGGAGGTCCCTTCCAACTCTGTGATTCTATGAACTTCCTGACTGAGTTCGATCCAAAAGGAAGCTGTTTCAGGTAGCCGGCTCCAGGTTGACTCGGCCTTCCACCCTTCCGAGGTCGGTCAAATGGTTCCCCAGCTTGTAGTGTAGATGACTGGGGAAGGCAATGGCAAACCACCCTGTAAAAAGTTGTGAAAGCAATGTCACCCCAGAGTCGAAAACGACTGGTGCTTGCACAGGGGACTCCCTTTTAATAACCAAGAAATTTATTTTCTCATCTGGGGAATTGGAACCAGCTCCAAGTAAAGGAAGAATTAACTTTGATCTTCTGTCTGAAAATATGGGACAATCTAAGCCTGTGTGATCAATAGAATCTATTTGATCTGAACTGCAGGTACATAATCTTTTGGAAATCCCTGGGCCTAAGGAGGCCAAACTTCAAACAACCAGGGCCTTCTCCATAAAAGCGCCCCGATGGTGGAATCAGCTGCCGGAAGAGGTGCGGGCCCTATGGGATCTCAATCAGTTCGCAAAACCGTCCTCTTCCAATTAATAATAATAATAAAATTTTATTTGTATCCCGCCCTCCCCGCCTAGGCAGGCTCAGGGCGGCTAACAACATTTCATAAAACATACAGTGAGAAATGTAAACTTTAAATTTAACAGATATAAAACTTTAAATTAACATCATTTAAAAACCAGTCAGTATAATTAAATTGTTATAGCTTAAACTGACAGTGACGGTGGCATTTTCGACGCTAGTTCTGTCAGTATACAGTTTACACAATGACATAGGTCCTTGAATAGGACCGTGTTGGCGGATCCTTAATTAACTACCTTATTCAGCAGTCCGTATATGCTAGCTTGAAGGGGGTGGTCTTGCAGGCCCTGCGGAACTGATCAAGGTTCCGCAGGGCCCGCACCTCCTCAGGGAGCTGATTCCATAGGGCGGGGGCCGCAATTGAAAAGCCCCGTGCTCGGGTGTTCTGAAGTTTGATCTCTTTCGGCCCAGGGATGGTCATTATATTTTTCCCGGCAGACCTCAGTGCTCTCTGGGGTTCATATGGGGAAAGACGGTCGCTCAGGTAAGCCGGTCTTAAAAGGTAGCCTTTTAAGATGGAACCAGAACTATTATTACGCTATCTTGGATAAACAGAGATTGTAGCGCCATTGTATTGTTTTTAGCTTAATTTTAATAGTAATCTATATATTGTATTTATGCGGTTGTTTATTGATTTTATTATCTGTTTATTGTTATACCATGATATTATATCATGCTTTGTAAGCTGCCCTGAGCCTGCCTTGGCGGGGAGGGCGGGGTATAAATAAAAACTTATTATTATTATTATAAATCTATCGGCGAATGGTAATACCTCGGTATTTCCCATTAAAACTGCTGACGGCAACTCATTCAGCTGTACTGATGTAAATGCCTTCTATACCTCTGTATTGTCAGCAGGGGAAAAATACCGTGGGATTTTATTTGCGATATTTATACCCCACTTTTCTACTTTCATAATCCAAGTAGTAACCAAAGCCAACCCTCCTTAGCTTCCAGAATGCAGTGATGGCTGTTAGGGAATTGAAAACAAATCAGCCAGTATCAGAATGCCCCTGTATAAATCGATGGTGCGGTCTCATTCGGAGTACTGTGTGCAGTTCTGGTCACCGCACCTCAAAAAGGATATTATAGCATTGGAGAAAGTCCAGAAAAGGGCAACTAGAATGATTAAAGGGCTGGAACACTTTCCCTATGAAGAAAGGCTGAAACGCTTGGGGCTCTTTAGCTTGGAGAAACGTCGACTGCGGGGTGACATGATAGAGGTTTACAAGATTATGCATGGGATGGAGAAAGTAGAGAAAGAAGTACTTTTCTCCCTTTCTCACAATACAAGAACTCGTGGGCGTTCAATGAAATTGCTGAGCAGTCAGGTTAGAACAGATAAATGGAGGTACTTCTTCACCCAAAGGGTGATTAACATGTGGAATTCACTGCCACAGGAAGTGGTGGAGGTTACAAGCATAGCCAGCTTCAAGAGGGGGTTAGATTAAGATATGGGGTAGAGGTCCATCTGTGGCTATTAGCCACAGTGTGTGTGTCTATGTATGTATATATATATATATAAATAAATTTTGGCCACTGTGTGACACAGAGTGTTGGACTGGAGGTGCCACTGGCCTGATCCAACAGGGCTTCTCTTATGTGACACATAGTGTTGGACTGAGTGGGCCATTGGCCTGATCCAAAATGGCTTCTCTTATGTTCTTATGTGACACAGAGTGTTGGACTGGAGGGGCCACTGGCCTGATCCAACAGGGCTTCTCTTATGTTCTTATGTGACACAGAGTGTTGGACTGAATGGGCCATTGGCCTGATCCAAAATGGCTTTTCTTATGTTCTTATGTAACACAGAGTGTTGGACTGGAGGGGCCACTGGCCTGATCCAACAGGGCTTCTCTTATGTGACACAGAGTGTTGGACTGGAGGGGCCATTGGCCTGATCCAACAGGGCTTCCCTTATGTTCTTATGTGACACAGAGTGTTGGACTGGATGGGCCACTGGCCTGATCCAACAGGGCTTCTCTTATGTTCTTATGTGACACAGAGTGTTGGAATGGATGGGCCATTGGCCTGATCCAACAGGGCTTCTCTTATGTTCTTATGTGACACAGAGTGTTGGACTGGAGGGGCCACTGGCCTGATCCAACAGGGCTTTTCTTATGTTCTTATGTCTGTTTGGTGTTTTGGAGGAATAATACGGCCGCTCTAACCTGGGGTGGGGGGGTTCCGTGTTTTGCAGATCCCATCGTGAAGGACCAGGCTCGGATGAGCTCCACCAGCATGCCAGGGAGCAGCACGCCCGTCAGCAGTGCCAGCATGTTGTCAGGTGAGTCGGTCGTGCTGCCCTCCGGGGCCGCGACTCCACAGTCCCCTCTTTGCACGCGGAAGGTTCAGTCCCCGCGCAGGGCCGGTGGTAGGGTTTTGGTGCCCTGGGTGAGCTGCCCACTAGCGCCGCCCTCCAAACATTTAAACAACAGAGAATGGTAGGAGAAGTAAGGGAAATGGAAAGTATTTGCATTTTTAATATAGTTTTTTTCATAATTTTAAATTTAATTTTTTTTAAAAAAAAAAAACGTGAGATTAAGCAATAAAAAGTGTGACAATATGACTAGATCCTTTTAGCTGGAGGTGCCAGGGACAACACCTTCACATGACCATTTCTACTTGATCCTTTTAGTTGGAGGTGCCAGGGACAACACCTTCACATGACCATTTCTACTTGATCCTTTTAGTTGGAGGTGCCAGGGACAACATTTTCACATGACCATTTCTACTTGATCCTTGTAGTTGGAGGTGCCAGGGACAACACCTTCACATGACCATTTCTACTTGATCCTTTTAGTTGGAGGTTCCAGGGACAACACCTTCACATGACCATTTCTACTTGATCCTTGTAGTTGGAGGTGCCAGGGACAAGACCTTCACATGACCATTTCTACTTGATCCTTTTAGTTGGAGGTGCCAGGGACAAGACCTTCACATGACCATTTCTACTTGATCCTTGTAGTTAGAAGAGGCAGGGACAAACCTTCACATGGCCATTTCTACTTGATCCTTGTAGTTGGAGGTTCTAGGGACAAGACCTTCACATGACCATTTGTACTTGATCCTTGTAGTTGGAGGTGCCAGGGACAAGACCTTCACATGACCATTTCTACTTGATCCTTGTAGTTGGAGGTGCCAGGGACAAGACCTTCACATGACCATTTCTACTTGATCCTTGTAGTTGGAAGAGCCAGGGACAACACCTTCACATGACCATTTCTACTTGATCCTTGTAGTAGGAGGTGCCAGGGACAAGACCTTCACATGACCATTTCTACTTGATCCTTGTAGTTGGAGGTGCCAGGGACAAGACCTTCACATGACCATTTCTACTTGATCCTTGTAGTTGGAGGTGCCAGGGACAAGACCTTCACATGACCATTTCTACTTGATCCTTGTAGTTGGAGGTGCCAGGGACAAGACCTTAACATGACCATTTCTACTTGATCCTTGTAGTTAGAAGAGCCAGGGACAAACCTTCACATGGCCATTTCTACTTGATCCTTGTAGTTGGAGGTGCCAGGGACAAGACCTTCACATGGCCATTTCTACTTGATCCTTGTAGTTGGAGGTGCCAGGGACAAGACCTTAACATGACCATTTCTACTTGATCCTTGTAGTTGGAGGTGCCAGGGACAAGACCTTAACATGACCATTTCTACTTGATCCTTGTAGTTGGAGGTGCCAGGGACAAGACCTTAACATGACCATTTCTACTTGATCCTTGTAGTTGGAGGTGCCAGGGACAAGACCTTCACATGGCCATTTCTACTTGATCCTTGTAGTTGGAGGTGCCAGGGACAGGACCTTCACATGACCATTTCTACTTGATCCTTGTAGTTGGAGGTGCCAGGGACAAGACCTTAACATGACCATTACTACTTGATCCTTTTTAGTTAGAAGAGCCAGGGACAAACCTTCACATGGCCATTTCTACTTGATCCTTGTAGTTGGAGGTTCTAGGGACAAGACCTTCACATGGCCATTTCTACTTGATCCTTGTAGTTGGAGGTGCCAGGGACAAGACCTTCACATGACCATTTCTACTTGATCCTTGTAGTTGGAAGAGCCAGGGACAACACCTTCACATGACCATTTCTACTTGATCCTTGTAGTTGGAGGTGCCAGGGACAACACCTTCACATGACCATTTCTACTTGATCCTTGTAGTTGGAGGTGCCAGGGACAAGACCTTCACATGACCATTTCTACTTGATCCTTGTAGCTGGAGGTGCCAGGGACAAGACCTTCACATGACCATTTCTACTTGATCCTTGTAGTTGGAGGTGCCAGGGACAAGACCTTCACATGACCATTTCTACTTGATCCTTGTAGTTGGAAGAGCCAGGGACAAGACCTTCACATGACCATTTCTACTTGATCCTTGTAGTTGGAGGTGCCAGGGACAACACCTTCACATGACCATTTCTACTTGATCCTTGTAGCTGGAGGTGCCAGGGACAACACCTTCACATGACCATTTCTACTTGATCCTTGTAGTTGGAGGTGCCAGGGACAAGACCTTCACATGACCATTTCTACTTGATCCCTGTAGCTGGAGGTGCCAGGGACAAGTCCTTCACGGGACCATTTCTACTTGATCCTTGTAGTTGTGTTTTAACAATTTATTAATAACTTATGGTTACAAATCTTAATTATAAATTTTCAGTACTAGCCCATATGATATTTCAATGCCCCCTCCCTCCAATGTTGACTTCCCCGAAGTTATAGATTTAAGTTCAATACAAAAGGTACTACTAACTGATCAAAGTTCAATATGAATTTTTTTTTCTCATTAATGCTTAAAAAATTGTCCAATGTCTTTTTACATTCCACTCTTTCTCCATATATCCTTTAAATTTCTTCCACTCCTTTTTGAATATATCTAAATCATATTCTCTTAGCGTTCTACTTAGTTTGTCCATCTCACTCCACGATAAAACTTTCATAGTCCAGTCCCATTTCTCTGGTATTTTTTCTTGTTTCCACAACTGCGCATACAATGTCCTAGCAGCTGAGAGCAAGTACCAAATTAAAGTCCTGTCTTCCTTTGGAAATTTTTCTAATTGTAATCCAAGCAAACAAGTCTCTGCAGTTTTTTTAAAGTCATAACCCAAAATTTTGGAGATTTCTTGTTGTATCATCTTCCAGAATTCTTCCGCTTTTTCACAAGTCCACCACATGTGAAAGAAAGAACCTTCATGTTTTTTACATTTCCAACATCTATCCAACAATTTCTTACTCATCCTAGCCAGCTTTTTCGGAGTCATATACCACCTGTACATCATCTTAAAACAGTTCTCGTTGATACTCTGACAAGTTGAGATCTTCATCGAGTTCTTCCAAAGGTGCTCCCACGTATCCATTTGTATTTCTCTATTCACATTGATTGCCCATTTGAGACTTTACTACTACTTCTGTAGACCATTTCAATAATGATTTGTATACTTTTGATATCAATTTTTCATTATCTCCAAGCAGGACCCTTTCCAGTTCTGTTTGTTCTCGTCTGATTCCCTCCAATTTAATATTTTCCATCAAGCTTTTGATTTGTTGCATTTGAAACCAATCGTACTTATTATTTAGCTCTTCTGAGGATTTTAATTCAATTTTGTCTCCTTGGATCTTGAGCAGTTGATTATATGACATCTCTCTTTCTTCATCGGATTCAGCTGTTATTTTTATTACTTCTGCTGGCACTATCCACAGCGGTTTTCTCTCGTCCCCATATTTCTTATATTTTATCCAAGTATTTAGTAAACTATTTCTGATATAATGGTGAGAGAAAAAACCGTCCATTTTATTCTTCCCATTTCTACTTGATCCTTGTAGCTGGAGGTGCCAGGGACAAGACCTTCACATGACCATTTCTACTTCATCCTTTTAGTTCACTGTGTGAGGGACAAGACCTTCACATGGCCATTTCTGCTTGATCCTTGTACCTGGAGGTGCCAGAGACAAGACCTTTTGCATGCGAGAAAGATGGGGAGGGACGGTGGCTCAGTGGTAGAGCATCTGCTTGGGAAGCAGAAGGTCCCAGGTTCAATCCCTGGCATCTCCAAAAAAGGGTCCAGGCAAATATGTGTGAAAAACCTCAGCTTGAGACCCTGGAGAGCCGCTGCCAGTCTGAGAAGACAATACTGACTTTGATGGACCAAAGGTCTGATTCAGTATAAGGCAGCTTCATATATTCATATGCTCTACCACTGAGCTACGGCTCCCACCCCATGGCCCTGTTCAAGTCAAGTCGGAAGGCTGTGTGGCAGCATACCACTTCAGCAGGAGCCGATTTTTTAATCTTTTACAGTTGGTCAAGTTAGCCCTGCCGGATTCGAAGGAGTGTACAGTGCAGGCCCAAGGAACGCAAAACCAGCCGGGCGGCATCTGCACTCCATGGTGTCTGCATTCCATTGGGGATGGCAGGCTCCAAGGAGCACACATGCTGTGTGTGGGGATAGGGGGTGCACTAGTCGGCCGCCTACTCGGCCTACTCCCACGCACCGGCCGTGGTCCCCGGCATCTCCTGTCTAAAAAGGACCAGGCCGAAGGTGATGCGGGAGACCTCAGCCTGAGGCCCTGGAGAGCCGCTGCCACTCTGAATATAGAAATACTGACTTTGCTGAGCCCCAGGAGTATGATTCAGTAGGAGGCAGCTTCGCTCGTCGAAACACAGCCGGGATCGCCGCAGGGTTGGGGTCCGCGTACGTTTCGAGCAATAAAGCATCCAGCAGAGCGTCCGTTTGGCGTGCAGAAGGTCCTGTGTTCAAATGTCAGCACCTCCAGTTGAAAGGGCATAAGAGAGCGTAAGAAAAGCCGTATTGGATCAGGCCAGTGTCCCCTGCAGTCCAACACTCTGTGTCACACAGTGGTCCAAAAACCACCAGGTTCCATCAGGAAGTCCACCAGTGTGGCCGGGACACTAGAAGCCCTCCCACTGTGCCCCACCCCCCAAGCACCAAGAATACAGAGCATCACTGCCCCAGACAGAGAGTTCCAACAATACGCTGTGGCTAATAGCCACTGATGGACCTCCGCTCCAGATGTTTATGCAATCCCGGGCAGCAGGTGACGTGAAAGACCTCTGCCTGAGACTCCAGAGGGCCACTGCCTGAGAGTGATCTTAAGACCTTTTTGTGGAAGACCTTTGCCGTGACTCAGGTGCAGCATCTGCATGCAACAGGTTCAATCCCCGGCAGTTTAAAAGTTCCAGGCAGCGACCTCTGCCCGTCGACCGCTGCCAGCCTGAGTAGACAATATTAACATCGATAGACCAGGAGTCTGATTCAGTAGAAGGCAAGCTTTATGCGTTATTACCTGCCTCAGCACAGCAACCTTGGGCTTCTTTGGTGGTCCCCCCAAAGATCCGGCCATCCAGGTGAGGGCAGATAAACACAGATAGTTTGCTGTAGCCTTCCTCTGCATAGAGATCCTCAACTTCCTTGGTGGTCTCTCACCTCCCCCCCTTGGCTGACCCTGCTTAGCTTCCAAGATCTGGCGAGATCAGGCTAACCTGGGCCATCCAAGTCAGGACAAGAAGATCGCATGACTCATCAAGAAGATCGCATGACTCGGCCCAAAGACACCGGGGCCAGACCCAATCAGACCCTGCCTGCTGAGATAAGACAAGCTGTTCCCCTTCTTAAGTCTTTTGTTTCCCTCTCCCCCCCCCACCTCTCCTGCAGGGATTTCTTCAGTGCCAACGTCTTCACCTCTCGGGCCTCTGGCGGGCTCGCCCGTGATCTCTGCTGCCAACGCCCTGGGCATGCCCGTTCCAGCAGCTGCGGGAGCTCAGCAGTAGATGACCGCCGCCCGTCTCCCAGACACCTGCCCGGAGCCGGGTCGGGCCGGAGGACCCCGCTCCCCCCCTTCCCCTCCCCCCGGACAGCAGCCACTCGCACTCAGTGCTGGGGGGGGGAGGGGGGAAGGGGTGGGGATATGGAATGCTTTGGAGGAACGATGTCTGAACAGTTGCTTGTGGATTTATAGTAGTTCAGTCATAAAAAAGAAAAGATTATAGGCCTTTTTTTTTTTTTTTGCCTTTTTTTACTTGAACTTTTCGTAACTCAGGGGAATCCCTGAGAGAAACCCACAGAGGGGGAACGCTTTGTGGAGGATTTTTCCTCGTCCTGCTCACCGCATCCTCTTTTACCAGAGATGAAGCAGCAGCAGCAGCCCTCCCCACAATCCCCCCCCCCCCAAAAAAAATCTCCAGGCTTTCTTCTTACTGGTTCGGGGCTCTTCAGTTCCCCCGACTCTTGCCCACCGGGGAAGGGAGGGGGCGGGGAAACAGTCATTGTGCTGCTTTCCCTCTTGCCAGAGGCTGCCAGATCCGGGTGGCAAGGTTGGAAAGGGGGGGGGGGCGGGGAAGCCCTTTAGTACTTATCCGTTCGAACGCCTTCCCATTCTGCATTGTAACGTAGCCAACGGGTGCTTCGGGAGGAGACGTCGCTCGCAGAGAGGGCTTCCCGGGAAAAGAGTTAGACGGGCCTGCCCGCGTGGAACTCCTTGTTGAGAACATCGGGTCTCCTCCCGCGGGCCGCTCGGATCGCCAGTTCCTTCTCTCCTCTCCCCCCCCCCCCGCATGTGGTGTGAGCCCAAAGTCTCCAGGTGACTAATGCGTTTATAAGAGGGAAGGCCAACCACTACCTCCACGGAAGGTGTTCTGGCGTAGGGCAAGGCCATAGACTCCAATAAGTGGCTCCCCCGCCCCCCTCCCATCCAGAGGCCGCCTATCTCCCTCGGCTAGGGATTCCAGAAAGGAACGCATCACTAAAAAGAAATTTCATCTCTTGGCTTTTTTGTCTCCGCCCAACTGGACCACACAACCCAATTTGGGGCCTTCGGCCACTGGGCCCTCCCTTCCTCCGTGTGCCATGTGACGTGAGATGCCCCTCATGTGCTAGGTCTTGGTTTGTTTTTTTTTAAAAACAACACGATTCACTGTCTTGTAAATAGACATGGAAGAAAGTAGGTGGGAAGCCTGCAAATTTTTTTGGGGGGGGGGGGTGGAGGAAGCGGTTGAGCTGCCCGAAATACTCACTGTGGCGAACATCTGCTTGTCCCCCACGTGTATATAGTCGATCGTGTCCTCCCTCTGCCGAACGATCCAACGTTGGAATCCCTTGCTGTGTAAATAAATTGTTTCCCTTTTTTTTTAATTTATGAAGGGGTTCCGCTGGAGTTGATTGCGCCAAGGGTCTTGCCGTGCCGGCATCGCGTTCTTGCTTTGCAGCCTTCGAACCGCAAACGAGGGTTCAGGAAGCTCAGATTGCGGTCTCTTGGCGCATCTCGCACAGCCTTCGAACCGCAAACGAGGGTTCGGGAAGCTCAGTTTGCGGTCTCTTGGCGCACCTCGCACAGCCTTCGAACCGCAAACGAGGGTTCGGGAAGCTCAGACTGCGGCCTCTCAGCGCACCTCGCGCAGGTGGGTCAGCAACTGGGGTAGTGAAGAAGCCGTTCCTTACATGGAGAAGCTCGCAAGAGAAGCAAGGGGGGGAAGATCCTTGGGCACGCACCTTTTCTTTTTGCACCTCAGCTGCCCTGGTCTTTTAAGATGGGGAGGGGCTAGGCACTGAAAGCAAACCCCCAACCCCAGCCCATGGTTCCTTGCTCTTGGACTGTTCAGGGAGTTCAAGCCACCGGCCAGGAGATGAAAAACGCGCCCCGCTTCAGGACATCAGCCTCTTTCAACAACCGCTGCAAGAGGCAGATCTCTCTCTCCCGGAAACCCAGTCTGAGGAATAATCACCACTTTAGTCTATATGCAATTGGGGCTTTTTTTAAAGGTCGGGGCTTGGTAACCCACGTATTCCTTCACTGTTTTGCTTACCCCTTTTTCTGCTTCGGGCAGGACACTTTGAGGGTCTGGGGTGAGCAGGGACAAATCACAAAACGAGGACGGGACCCCGCAACGTCCCTGCGGCCTCCCCACCCCCTTCCACTGGAAAATAAATTTGCGAACTTGGTGAATTCGAGCAGTCACAGATCTGCTCCCGGCTCACTGGTGAAGGGAGACCCCTGGTGGTGGGGTGGTCACAGTGCATTCTCGCCCTCGCTCTTGACGATCTCTGCTCTGGAGGAATTGGCACCAGCACTAGTGTGGAACGTAACACAGGACTCTCGAAGGAGGAGGTGACAAATTCCCCTACATTTCCCCCCCTCTGCTTTTTAATTTGGTGAGCAGGGCATACGTGCCAGCCCTCCAAAGCCTCACAGCGGCAAGAGAGGAAACCCGCCAACAGCGTGCGTCCTCGTCGATCCTTAAACGGGAGCGGGGAAGATTTGGGTCCGGGGAGCAAATGCCACTTCTGCCCGAGCGGGCAAGCCACGCCAAAAGCGGCACGAGGAAAATTGCAGATTGCGAACAACATCTGTGTTGTAAATTACCTCATCCGTATACCTTGTATCAGAACATGTTTTTTCTTTTTTAAATTTCTCAGCACTTCCTGGTTTTTTCTCTGCGTTGTATTCGACGGCAGGGGGGGAAATCAAATGCCAATATAATAAAACCCGTTGGCAACTTTTAGAATTTTTTTTTTTTTACGTTTTTTAAAAAATTCGTTTGAAGTGGTTTTTGGGGAGTTAAAAGCTTAGAGTTTAGGTTTTCTTCCTTTTGAATTTATCAGTTGTCATTGTATTGTAATTTTTTTTTTTTTTAAGCAAACTAACCCTTAACTGTGCTGGAAAGAAGTTGTACCATGGAGGTCTTTAATTTTGTTTTTTAATAAAAGCATTGAAACAAAAGCTACGGTCCGTTCCCTGGTCAGTCAGCAGCGTTCCAGAGGAGGTCAAGTTGGATTTCATGTGCAGCGGGAAGTGTTAAAGGCTCGCTCGACCGTCTGGTCCAGCGCAAACGTATTATGTATAAGCAAAAGCTTATATAGGTTCTTGCCGTGATAACTTCTCGCTTATCTCTGATAATCTCTCTCTTCTTGGTCAGTCTGACAATTTTCTCACCAGCTGCAACACAGGTGGGCTCTCACACTCTAGCCAATGTCCATCTGTCTTACTATCCAATGAGAACTTCTCCCCTTATCCAATTCCTCCCGCCTACTAAACCAAAGTTTAAACGGGCAGTCTTTGCAGTGGAGGATGGTAAGCAGTGGAGTGCCGCAGGGCTCGGTACCGGGTCCCATGCTCTTTAACTTGTTCATAAATGATTTGGAGTTGGGAGTGAGCAGTGAAGTGGCCAAGTTTGCGGATGACACTAAATTGTTCAGGGTGGTGAGAACCCGAGAGGATTGTGAGGAACTCCAAAGGGATCTGTTGAGGCTGGGTGAGTGGGCGTCAACGTGGCAGATGCGGTTCAGTGTGGCCAAGTGCAAAGTAATGCACATTGGGGCCAAGAATCCCAGCTACAAATATAAGTTGATGGGTTGTGAACTGGCAGAGACTGACCAAAAGAGAGATCTCGGGGTCGTGGTAGATAACTCACTGAAAAGGTCAAGACAGTGTGTGTTTGCAATAAAAAAGGCCAATGCCATGCTGGGAATTATTAGGAAGGGAATTGAAAACAAATCAGCCAGCATCATATTGCTCCTGTATAAATCAATGGTGCGGTCTCATTTGGAGTACTGTGTGCAGTTCTGGTCACCGCACCTCAAAAAGGATATTATAGCATTGGAGAAAGTCCAGAAAAGGGCAACTAGAATGATTAAAGGGCTGGAACACTTTCCCTATGAAGAAAGGTTGGGACTCTTTAGCTTGGAGAAACGTCGACTGCGGGGTGACATGATAAGAGGTTTAGAAGATAATGCATGGGATGGAGAAAGTAGAGAAAGAAGTCCTTTTCTCCCTTTCTCACAATACAAGAACTCGTGGGCATTCGATGAAATTGCTGAGCAGACAGATTAAAACGGATAAAAGGAAGTCCTTCACCCAAAGGGTGATTAACATGTGGAATTCACTGCCACAGGAGGTGGTGGCGGCCACAAGCATAGCCACCTTCAAGAGGGGTTTAGATAAAAATATGGAGCAGAGGTCCATCAGTGGCTATTAGCCACAGTGTGTGTGTGTGTGTGTGTGTGTGTATATATATATATATATAATTTTTTTTTTTTGCCTCTGTGACACAGAGTGTTGGACTGGATGGGCCATTGGCCTGATCCAACATGGCTTCTCTTATGTGACACAGAGTATTGGACTGGATGGGCCACTGGCCTGATCCAACATGGCTTTTCTTATGCGACACAGAGTGTGGGACTGGAGGGGCCACTGGCCTGATCCAACAGGGCTTCTCTTATGTTCTTATGTGACTCAGAGTGTTGGACTGGAGGGGCCACTGGCCTGATCCAACAGGGCTTCTCTTATGTTCTTATGTGACACAGAGTGTAGGACTGGAGGGGCCAATGGCCTGATACAACAGGGCTTCTCGTATGTTCTTATGTGACACAGAGTGTTGGACTGGAGGGGCCACTGGCCTGATCCAACAGGGCTTCTCTTATGTTCTTATGTGACACAGAGTGTGGGACTGGAGGGGCCAATGGCCTGATACAACAGGGCTTCTCGTATGTTCTTATGTGACACAGAGTGTTGGACTGGAGGGGCCACTGGCCTGATCCAACAGGGCTTCTCTTATGTTCTTATGTGACACAGAGTGTTAGACTGGAGGGGCCACTGGCCTGATCCAACAGGGCTTCTCGTATGTTCTTAGGTGACACAGAGTGTTGGACTGGATGGGCCATTGGCCTGATCTAACATGGCTTCTCTTATGTTCTTCTGTGACACAGAGTGTTGGACTGGAGGGGCCACTGGCCTGATCCAACAGGGCTTCTCGTATGTTCTTAGGTGACACAGAGTGTTGGACTGGAGGGGCCAATGGCCTGATACAACAGGGCTTCTCGTATGTTCTTATGTGACACAGAGTGTTGGACTGGAGGGGCCACTGGCCTGATCCAACAGGGCTTCTCTTATGTTCTTATGTGACACAGAGTGTGGGACTGGAGGGGCCAATGGCCTGATACAACAGGGCTTCTCGTATGTTCTTATGTGACACAGAGTGTTGGACTGGAGGGGCCACTGGCCTGATCCAACAGGGCTTCTCTTATGTTCTTATGTGACACAGAGTGTTGGACTGGAGGGGCCACTGGCCTGATCCAACAGGGCTTCTCGTATGTTCTTAGGTGACACAGAGTGTTGGACTGGATGGGCCATTGGCCTGATCTAACATGGCTTCTCTTATGTTCTTCTGTGACACAGAGTGTTGGACTGGATGGGCCACTGGCCTGATCCAACATGGCTTCTCTTATGTTCTTATGTGACACAGAGTGTTGGACTGGATGGGCCATTGGTCTGATCCAACATGGCTTCTCTTATGTTCTTAAAACATCTTTCTCACCTTTCATATCTAAGATTGTCCTCAGATAAACTCTCACTGACCTAGATTCTCCGCTAAGCTTTGGCATCAAGCAATTTTCAAGTGCTTCAAACAGTGTAAAATGATTTAAACTTTCATGGGCTGTTATCGTAAAGGGACCAGTCAGAATTGTTTTCTGCAACACTCGGTAACTCTGCCTGTATCGGTGTGCAGATTTGTTTGAGGCGGCTCACTGCAGAATGACGTTTGAGTCCAGCATCACCTTTGAGACAAATTTATTTGTTTATTTTTATATAGGCCGATAGAGCGCAAAATACAAGAATACTCGCTGAAACACAAATACTGATATACACAATACAAAACACTTTCTAACCGTAAATACCATTCAAAATCGTTTCTAGTCCATTTTAAAATACGTTGAGTTTGCGGGGAGGGCTTCACCATCAAAACAACAACCTTTAATGGCATAATACACTAAGAACTATGCAGGAGATAAGAGTAATACAATTAAAGCAAATCGCGCCGTTTTTGAAGCCAGATTTTAAAAAATTGCCACCATTTTTCTTTTTCACATATAATAAGTTTCTTTTAAAAATTCCAAGTTATACAGAACTTCGTTGGATAAAGTAGTATCAAGTAGATTAATTCCAAACATAACAAAATTCTACTGTGCATAAAGTAAAAGATTAAGGTAGTCCCCTGTGCAAGCACCAGTCGTTTCCGACTCTGGGGTGACGTTGCTTTCACGTTTTCACGGCAGACTTTTTACGGGGTGGTTTGCCCTTGCCTTCCCCAGTCATCTACACTTTCCCCCCAGCAAACTGGGTACTCATTTTACCGACCTCGGAAGGAGGGAAGACTGAGTCAACCTCAAGCCGGCTACCTGAACCCAGCTTTCGCCGGGATCGAACTCAGGTCATGAGCAGAGAACTCGGACTGTAGTACTGCAGCTTTACCATTCTGCGCCACTGTTATATATACTATGGTATCTATAACTTCGTAGAACATCTTATTTCGCATTTAAGCTAACCTTCAGTTCGCAAATCAGTCATTCAATAGCTAAATATATATATGAATAAACATTAAGGATAAATTAACTGATAATTGGGCTAGAATTTTTGACTCTTAAGCTAAGAATAGCTACACCATTTCAGTAGTGTTTTTTGAGGAAAAGGAAAAAGGGATTTATCATCAGATTGGCCTATTAAATCCACTAACGACCGATCTAAATACTTAAAACGAATGTCAGAATAATAATCACAATACAGAAGAACATGCTCAATACTTTCTACTTCCTTTCTTCCACACACAGCCTGCATGTCAGGGGTCTTCAGAAACCTCCCATGAAGTACTGCAGAGGACGGCCCATTGAAACGTGCTAACATACGAGCTCTGCGGGTACATGGATCGTTAAGGGAGAAAAAGTACGTTGCTCTCGCCTCTATATGAGGAATCCCTAATCTCAGAGGAGAAGATCTACCAGGGGCATGACTACGCAGTTCTTGCGACTCAATCTCCCGGAGCCCTGCGGGAATGGCCTTGGGTTAGCCATAACTCTCGCAGGAGTTGTCCTTGAAAGGGCAGCTTCTGTCAGTGCTCTCTCAGCCTCACCCACCTCACAGGGTGTCCGTTGTGGGGGAGGAAGGTGAAGGAGATTGTGACCCCCCTCTGAGACACTGATTCAGAGAGAAGGGCGGGGTATAAATCTTCCATCTTTTCACCATTGAATCGTAGCTGATCTATGGTGATCCTGTAGGGTTTTCAAGGCAAGAGACGTTCAGAGGTGGTTTGCCGTTGCCTGCCTCCACGTCACGACCCTGGTGTTCTTTGGAGGTCTCCCATCTCAATACTAGCCAGGCCTGACCCTGCTTAACTTCTGAGATCTGATGACATCAGGCTAGCCTGGGCTATCCAAGTCAAGACCAGTTTTAAAAAACTCTCAAGTTTTCTCCCCTCTCCCCCACATCAAAGGATCCTAGGGGTCTTAGTGGTCCATACGCTGAACATGAGTCAACAGTGTGATGCAGTGGCTAAAAAGGCAAATGCAATTTGGGGCTGTATCAACAGAAGTGTCCAGATCACATGTCCAGATCACATGCTGTGATGGTATCGTTTCCTCTGCTCTGGTAGGACCTCTCCTGGAGTATTGTGTTCAGTTTTGGGCACCACGTTTTAAAAAGGATATAGACAAGTTGGAACGGGTCCAGAGGAGGGCGACGAAGATGGTGAGGGGTCTGGAGACCAAGTCCTGTGAGGAAAGCTTGAAGGAGCTGGGCATGTTTAGCCTGGAGAGGAGGCGGCTGAGAGGCTATAGGATCACCATGTTCAAGTTCTTGAAGGACTGTCCTATAGAGGATGGGGTGGAGTTGTTTTCTGTGGCCCCGGAAAAACAAGAGAGTTTCCGGCTCAATATTCGGAATGATTTCCTGACAGTTAGAGTGGTTCCCTCAGTGGAACAGGCTTCCTCCTTGGGAGGTGGTGGGCTTTCCTTCTTTGGAGATTTTTAAACAGCTGCTGGAATGGCCTTGGGTCAGCCATAGCTCTCTTATCTGGGAGAACCGGGTCTGATTCCCTACTCCATCTGACAACAATGAGGATCCTGTGACTTTAGGGGGACATATTTGTGAGTCCTGCATTGTGCAGGGGGTTGGACTAGATGACCCTGGAGGTCCCTTCCACCTATGATTCTCATGAGCCTGAGTTCCGTTCCAAGTAAACGCACTGAGTGGTTGCCATATTGTAACAAATTATTGTCTTTTCCTGTGCACATTCCATATTTTTTTTAATTGCTGTTACCTTGTTCTATAGCAGTGTGAACCATATTCTATGAATCCATACATTTGAATGTGGAAGCTCTATTTCTCCCACTCCCAGTTTTTTTCCCAGATTGAAGCAGCAACCATCAAGTTTCTCATCAATTTCTGTCTGCTTTCCAGCTTTATTTTATTAGAAGATGAAGATGATACTGGATTTATATCCCACCCTATACTTTGAATCTCAAGAGTCTCAGAGCGGTCACAATCTCCTTTACCTCCCCCCCCCTTCTGCCCACAACAGACACCCTGTGAGGTAGGGGGTGCTGAGAGAGCTCTGACAAGTTGCTGTTTCAAGGACAGCTCTGCGAGAGCTACGGCTGACCCAAGGCCATTCCAGCAGCTGCAAGTGGAGCAGTGTGGAATCAAACTCGGTTCTCCCAGATAAGAATCTGCGCACTTAACCACCACACCAAACTGGTTCACCAAACAGTAGTCCCCTGTGCAAGCACCAGTTGTTTCTGACTCTGGAGTGACGTATCAGGATGTTATCATGGCAGACATTTTAACGGGGTGCCATTGCTTCCCCAGTCATCTACACTTGACCCCTTTTCCTGACCTTGGAAGGATGGACAGCTGAGTCAACCTTGAGCCGGCGACCTGAACCCAGCTTCTGCCGGGATCGAATTCAGGTCGTGAGCAGACCTTGGACTGCTCCAACCAGCACTACCTCTGCCTTTTCAGGGTTTAGGTTCTAGCTGTGCACTCGGGAGCCGGTTTGGTGTAGTGGTTAAGTGTGCAGACTCTTATCTGGAAGAACCGGGTTGGATTCCCCACTCCTCCACCTGCAGCTGCTGGAATGGCCTTGGGTCAGCCATAGCTCTCTTATCTGGGAGAACCAGGTCTGATTCCCCACTCCTCCACTTGCAGCTGCTGGAATGGCCTTGGGTCAGCCATAGCTCTCTTATCTGGGAGAACCGGGTCTGATTCCCCACTCCTCCACTTCCAGCTGCTGGAATGGCCTTGGGTCAGCCATAGCTCTCTTATCTGGGAGAACCGGGTTTGATTCCCTACTCCTCCACTTCCAGCTGCTGGAATGGCCTTGGGTCAGCCAGAGCTCTCTTATCTGGGAGAACCGGGTCTGATTCCCCACTCCTCCACTTGCAGCTGCTGGAATGGCCTTGGGTCAGCCATAGCTCTCTTATCTGGGAGAACCGGGTCTGATTCCCCACTCCTCCACTTGCAGCTGCTGGAATGGCCTTGGGTCAGCCAGAGCTCTCTTATCTGGGAGAACCGGGTCTGATTCCCCACTCCTTCACTTGCAGCTGCTGGAATGGCCTTGGGTCAGCCATAGCTCTCTTATCTGGGAGAACCGGGTTTGATTCCCTACTCCTCCACTTCCAGCTGCTGGAATGGCCTTGGGTCAGCCAGAGCTCTCTTATCTGGGAGAACCGGGTCTGATTCCCCACTCCTCCACTTGCAGCTGCTGGAATGGCCTTGGGTCAGCCATAGCTCTCTTATCTGGGAGAACCGGGTCTGATTCCCCACTCCTCCACTTGCAGCTGCTGGAATGGCCTTGGGTCAGCCAGAGCTCTCTTATCTGGGAGAACCGGGTTTGATTCCCTACTCCTCCACTTCCAGCTGCTGGAATGGCCTTGGGTCAGCCAGAGCTCTCTTATCTGGGAGAACCGGGTCTGATTCCCTACTCCTCCACTTCCAGCTGCTGGAATGGCCTTGGGTCAGCCATAGCTCTCTTATCTGGGAGAACCGGGTCTGATTCCCCACTCCTCCACTTGCAGCTGCTGGAATGGCCTTGGGTCAGCCATAGCTCTCTTATCTGGGAGAACCGGGTTTGATTCCCCACTCCTCCACTTGCAGCTGCTGGAATGGCCTTGGGTCAGCCAGAGCTCTCTTATCTGGGAGAACCGGGTCTGATTCCCTACTCCTCCACTTGCAGCTGCTGGAATGGCCTTGGGTCAGCCAGAGCTCTCTTATCTGGGAGAACCGGGTCTGATTCCCTACTCCTCCACTTGCAGCTGCTGGAATGGCCTTGGGTCAGCCAGAGCTCTCTTATCTGGGAGAACCAGGTCTGATTCCCTACTCCTCCACTTCCAGCTGCTGGAATGGCCTTGGGTCAGCCGGAGCTCTCGTAAGAGTTGTCCTTGAAAGGGCAGCTGCTGTAAGAGCTCTCTCAGTCCCACCCACCTCACAGGGCGTTTGTCGTGGGGGGAGAGGTAAAGGAGGTTATGACCGCCCTGAAACTCTGAGATTCAGAGTATTGTCTTCTTATATTGTCCAATATCATCATCTTATCCAGTTGCTGGAGCCCTTGACATTGCACAGGGGACTGCCTTTACCTTTTAAGCATGTACCAAAAGAAAAAGTGGAGGTTGTTACGGAGCCCCTCCATGATGATACCAAGAGTCACAGCATCCTGCCTGGAAAACCCTCATTTTTTAAGCCGCACACAAAAGAAAATTAACCGATCCCGCCACTGTGAACATGCAGAGGAGCGCAGACATGCGTAAGAGCTGCGCCCAAAACTGATTCTGATGCTTGCGTAGATTGGCTGCCAGGGAAATCAGGAGTCAACTCCGCATTCGGAAAAGCCCTCTGGTTTGCACATGATGAAACCACACCTGAACCTAGAAAAAAATAAAGAGTCAAGTGGCACCTTTAAGACCAACCAAGTTTTATTCAGAACGTCAGCTTTCGTGTGCGCGCTAAGCACACTTCATCAGACGCTAGGGTTGCCAATCCCCAGGTGGGGGCAGGGGATCCCCTGGTTTGGAGGCCCTCCCCCTGCTTCAGGGTCGTCAGAAAGCGGGGGGAGGGGAGGGATATGTCTGCTGGGAACTCTGTTATTCCCTATGGAGATTTATTCCCATAGAAAATCATGGAGAATTGATCTGCAGGTATCTGGGGCTCTGGGGGGGGGCTGTTTTTTGGGGTAGAGGCACCAAATTGTCAGTATAGCATCTAGTGCCTCTCCTCAAAATACCCCCCAAGTTTCAAAAAGATTGGACCAGGGGGTCCAATTCTATGAGCCCCAAAAGAAGGCGCCCCTATCCTTCATTATTTCCTATGGAAGGAAGGAATTGAACTCCCTTTGGAGTTCAATGATGCTTGTCGCAGCCTTGATCTTGGCTCCACCTCTAATGTCTCCTGGCTCCACCCCCAAAGTCTCCTGGCTCCACCCCCCAAAGTCCCCAGATATTTCTTGAATTGGACTTGGCAACCCTATCAGACGCGGGGATCAGCTACTGCGGGCTGACATACAAGCAGTTTGTTGATTAAGGCTGCAGACTGATCACACGGTAAACCTGCGCGGCTTGGCCATTTGGTCCGGAGAGCCATCAAAGGTAACAAAGTCCTCAGCCAGTTGGTGCTTCTGCAAATCTAGCTGAATCACAAAAGGACGTGCATTTCCTAGTTGTAGCCCACAGTCTGCCATGAAAACGCCTTGATGCGACGTCACCCCAGAGTCGGAAACGACTGGTGCCTTTACCTTTATTGTTGGAGCTCTCTGTCTGGGGCAGGGATGCTCTGTATTCTTGGTGCTTGGAGGGGCAACAGCGGGGGGGGGGGGGGCTTCTAGTGTCCTGGCCCCACTGGTGGACTTCCTGATGGAACTTTGGCTTTTTTGGCCACTGAAGTCTGATGAAGTGTGCTTAGAAAGCACACGAAAGCTGACGTTCTGAATAAAACTTGGATCGGTCTTAAAGGTGCCACTCGGCTCCTGCATTTTAAGCTGCGCCTTGCCAAAGGCTGAGCACATCTCACAGAGGTCTGGGAGGAGCAGAGCAGCTCTGATAGCTGAGACAGCTGGAGAAATTGCTGAGAATTTCTGAGTTTTGAAGGACTACATTCTAAGGTTTGTGGGGCTGCCTAAAATTCTAAGGTGTGATAGCTGGGGAACTGCTCTTTGTTTGGTTGACTGCTCTTTGTTTGGTTGACTGCCTTAAGGGTGAAAGAGATTGAGAGTGATTGCTGCTGATTGAGAGTGATTGCTGAGGAGTGCCCTGCTCCACCTCTTTGCATTTTAAGCTGCGCCTTGCCAAAGGCGCGAGCCTTTGGCGCGAGCCGAAGGGCGAGAGCTAAAGGGCTCTTGGCCTGTGGCTCTTCGCCTAGGGGCTCTCTAAGGAGCAGGAACCCAGATCCCTGGCTTCCTTGTTCTCCAAATAAGGTAAGTTCCCAATAAGGTAAGTTTAGGTAAGTTGACCCGCCAGAAGGGGAGCCACTTAAACAGCATTTAAAGAGGACTGTATATTTTAATATATATATATATATATATATACAATGAAGATAGAATGCCAGCAGGGGGTTGGGGGCTTTCCAGTGTTTTGCACTGAGTGTCACATGTATGACTATCTGCCCAAAGGACAGAAGTCTTGGGTGTGTGCTCGATGCAAGGAGCTCCTGGTCCTCAGGGAACGAGTTCGTACCCTTGAGGCCGAGGTGACTGCCCTGGAGAAGCAGAGACGGTCAGTTAGGCACTTGGGGAAGACTCTCGGGGGCGTATTAGATGAGCCCCGCTCTGAACGTAGCAGCCCCGTTGCTGCCAGAGAGCGTGAGGGTCGAGAGGGAACAGGGCACCGTGCTGAGGATAAGGGGAATGCGCCCTCAGAAGGGACCTCTTCTTCGGTCGGTGAGCGGGAATCCTTTCGCGCCAAGGAACCATCCCTGAGCAGGGGGAGAGGGGGGGTATTGGTAGTTGGTGATTCGATCATTAGGCAAGTAGACAGCCGGGTGGCGAAACCGCGTACTGACCGTATGGTGACTTGCCTGCCTGGTGCGAAGGTAGCGGACATTACGCGTGTAGTAGATAGACTGATAGACAGTGCTGGGGAGGAGCCTGTGGTCGTGGTGCATGTTGGCACCAACGATGTGGGGAAATGCAGTCGTGAGGTCCTGGAGGAAAAATTTAGGCTGCTAGGCGGGAGACTTAAGGCCAGGACCTCCAAGGTAGCCTTCTCGGAAGTGCTACCTGTTCCACGTGCAGGGCAGGAGAGACAGGCACAAATTAGAAGTCTCAATGTGTGGATGAGACGATGGTGTAAGGAGGAAGAGTTTAAGTTTGTTAGGCACTGGGATGCTTTCTGGAACAAGCGGGAGCTGTACAAAAGAGACGGTCTCCACTTGTCCCCGGATGGAACCAGGCTGCTGGCGCTTAAAATCAAAAAGGTGGCAGAGCAGTTTTTAAACTAAATCTTGGGGGAAAGCCGACAGGAGATGAAATGTCTCTGGTTCGGGAGGACTCGTCTCAAAGAGATGAAGGGTTAGCTGCTATTTTTCTACCGGGTAACGGACCGGAGTTGTCCACTGTGAAGGTGACAAACAATATGGACTGTCTGCCAGTGTCTCGAGGCGGCAGGAGGAAGGTGGCGGGCCTAGCTCGCCTGGGAAATTATAGATGTTTGTATGCAAATGCTAGAAGTGTTCAAAGTAAAATTGGTGAATTGGAATGTTTAGTGCTGGGAGAAAACATAGACATTGTGGGAATTTCAGAAACTTGGTGGAATGAGGAGAATCAGTGGGACACGGTGATTCCTGGATATAAGCTATATCGGAAGGATAGGGAGGGAAGGGTTGGAGGTGGGGTGGCTCTGTATGTCAGAGAGGATATACGGTCCAGTAAGGCTGAGATCAGAGAATTAGATTCACTTTTAGAAATGCTTTGGGTTGAAATAGAGGGCCCAAAAGGAAATTTAACTATGGGAGTTTGTTATCGCCCACCAAATCAAAAGAGAGAGGACGATTATAATATGATGGAAGGCTTAAAGATAGCGGCTAAACGTAAAAACTGTGTTGTAATAGGTGATTTTAACTACCCGCAGATTGATTGGGTCAATATGTGTTCTGGTCGAGAGAAAGAGATTGAGTTTCTTGATGCTCTCAATGACTGTGCTATGGAGCAGATGGTCTCAGAACCTACCAGGGGTGGGGCGATCCTGGATTTGGTCCTAAGTAATGCCCAAGACTTGGTGAGAGATGTAAAAGTGATTGCGCCGCTTGGGAGCAGTGACCATAATGTTATTGATTTCACCGTTTGTATAAATAGGGAGTTGTCCAAAAAGACCACCACAACCACGTTTAACTTTAAAAGGGGTAAATACACTGAGATGAGGAGGCATGTGAGGAAGAAACTGAAAGGAAAGGTACATACGGTCAAAACCCTTGAGAAAGCTTGGACGCTATTTAAAACTATAATCCTAGAAGCTCAGATAAAATACATACCACAAGTTAGGAAAGGCACAAACAGGCATAAGAAAAGGCCTGCGTGGTTAACAAATAAAGTAATGGAAGCTGTAAAAGGTAAGAAGGACTCCTTTAAGCGGTGGAAAACCAGTCCAAGTGAGATTAGTAAAAGGGAACACAGGCTGTGGCAAATCAAATGCAAGACTGTGATCAGGCAGGCAAAAAGGGACTATGAGGAGCATATTGCAAAAAACATAAAGACCAACAATAAAACTTTCTTCAAATATATTAGAAGTAGGAAACCAGCCAGGGAGGCAGTGGGGCCCTTGGATGACCATGGGGTAAAAGGATTACTGAAGGAGGATAGGGAAATGGCTGAAAAGCTAAATGAATTTTTTGCCTCCGTCTTCACTGTAGAAGACGAGAACTTTTTGCCCGCCCCAGAACCACTAATTTTGGAAGGGGTGTTGAAAGACCTGAGTCAGATTGAGGTGACAAATGAGGAGGTCCTACAACTGATAGACAAATTAAAAACTAACAAGTCACCGGGTCCGGATGGCATACATCCGAGAGTTCTGAAGGAACTCAAAGTTGAACTTGTGGATCTTCTAACAAAAATCTGTAATCTTTCATTGAAATCTGCCTCCATTCCTGAGGACTGGAAGGTAGCAAATGTCACCCCCATCTTTAAAAAAGGTTCCAGAGGAGATCCGGGAAACTACAGGCCAGTCAGTCTGACTTCAATACCGGGAAAGTTGGTAGAAACCATTATCAAGGACAGAATGAGTAGGCACATTGATGAACACGGGTTATTGAGGAAGACTCAGCATGGGTTCTGCAAGGGAAGATCTTGCCTCACTAACCTGTTGCATTTCTTTGAGGGGGTGAACAAACATGTGGACAAAGGAGACCCGATAGATGTTGTTTACCTTGACTTCCAGAAAGCTTTTGATAAAGTTCCTCATCAAAGGCTCCTTAGAAAGCTTGAGAATCATGGAGTAAAAGGACAGGTCCTCTTGTGGATCAAAAACTGGCTGAGTAATAGGAAGCAGAGAGTGAGTATAAATGGGCAGTCTTCGCAGTGGAGGACGGTAAGCAGTGGAGTGCCGCAGGGCTCGGTACTGGGTCCCATGCTTTTTAACTTGTTCATAAATGATTTAGAGTTCGGAGTGAGCAGTGAAGTGGCCAAGTTTGCGGATGACACTAAATTGTTCAGGGTGGTGAGAACCAGAGAGGATTGTGAGGAACTCCAAAGGGATCTGTTGAGGCTGGGTGAGTGGGCGTCAACGTGGCAGATGCGGTTCAATGTGGCCAAGTGCAAAGTAATGCACATTGGGGCTAAGAATCCCAGCTACAAATACAAGTTGATGGGGTGTGAACTGGCAGAGACTGATCAAGAGAGAGATCTTGGGGTCATGATAGATAACTCACTGAAAGTGTCAAGACAGTGTGCGTTTGCAATAAAAAAGGCCAATGCCATGCTGGGAATTATTAGGAAGGGAATTGAAAACAAATCAGCCAGTATCATAATGCCCCTGTATAAATCGATGGTGCGGTCTCATTTGGAGTACTGTGTGCAGTTCTGGTCGCCGCACCTCAGAAAGGATATTATAGCTTTAGAGAAGGTGCAGAGAAGGGCAACTAGAATGATTAAAGGGCTGGAGCACTTTCCCTATGAAGAAAGGTTGAAACGCTTGGGACTCTTTAGCTTGGAGAAACGTCGACTGCGGGGTGACATGATAGAGGTTTACAAGATAATGCATGGAATGGAGAAAGTAGAGAAAGAAGTACTTTTCTCCCTTTCTCACAATACAAGAACTCGTGGGCATTCGATGAAATTGCTGAGCAGACAGGTTAAGACGGATAAAAGGAAGTACTTCTTCACCCAAAGGGTGATTAACATGTGGAATTCACTGCCACAGGAGGTGGTGGCGGCCACAAGTATAGCCACCTTCAAGAGGGGTTTAGATAAAAATATGGAGCACAGGTCCATCAGTGGCTATTAGCCACAGTGTATGGAGCACAGGTCCACCAGTGGCTATTAGCCACAGTGTATGTGTGTATATAACATTTTTTGCCACTGTGTGACACAGAGTGTTGGACTTGATGGGCCGTTGGCCTGATCCAACATGGCTTCTCTTATGTTCTTATGTTCTTATGCTTTGTTCAACTGCTTCCGAGACCAACACGGCTGCCCTCTTGGATCTAGATAGAAAAAAATAAAAATAAAAGTATCATTGCGTTAAATGCTGCTGTCTGCTTGCTATGTGTTCTATGTGTTCTGAAGACAGTCCAGCAGTTCAGCTACCTGGGGTGCATCATCTCCTCAGATGCCAAGATCGACAAGGAGATTGACAACAGGCTGGCAAAGGCAAACCGTGCATTTGGCCGACTGCACAAAAGAGTGTGGAGCAACAAGCATCTGAAAAAAGGCACAAAGATCAATGTTTACAAAGCGGTTGTGATGACAACCCTCATCTATGGCTCCGAATCATGGGTTTTATACCGTCATCACCTGCGACTCCTCGAGCGCTTTCATCAGCGCTGCCTTCGCACCATCCTCAACATCCACTGGAGTGACTTTGTGACCAACACTGAAGTCCTCAAGCGAGCGGAGGTTACAAGCATCGAGGCACTGCTGTTGAAGACGCAGCTGCGCTGGGCAGGGCATATTTCTAGGATGGAAAACCACCGCCTTCCCAAGATTGCCCTGTATGGCGAACTCTCCACCGGCCATCGAAATAGAGGGGCACCAAAGAAGAGGTACAAGGACTCCTTGAAGAAATCCCTTGGCACCTGTCGCATCAACCATCACCAGTGGTCTGACCTAGCCTCAGATCGCAAAGCATGGAGGCACACCATCCACCAGGCTGTCTCTTCCTTTGAGAACGCACGCATAGCTGGTCTTGAGGACAAAAGGAGATTGAGGAAGAATCGCACTGCTACAGCACCAACCCCAAATCAGACTTTTCCCTGCAGCCACTGTGGCCGGACCTGCCTGTCCCGCATTGGTCTTGTCAGCCACCAGCGAGCCTGCAGCAGACGTGGACTACTGCACCCTTCTTAAATCTTCGTTCGCGAAGCCAAGCCGAGAGAGAGAGAGAGAGAGAGAGAGAGAGAGAGAGCTTGCTATGTGGCAGAATGGCCAGCAGAGGGTGCTGCAGCTCTGGCTATTCTCATTCTCAAATCACCAAGGCTACGAAGTCGCCCGGAGCTGTGGCTTGCTTGGTACCTGCTAACTTTTGCGTCTTCTCTAGGCTGGCACTGGAAGCTGGAATTGCCTGCTCTTTTGCCCTGTTTCTGTGGATGCATTTGCCGGCAGGGAATCCCCCTGGAATTACATCTCATCTCCAGATTGCAGAGATCAGTTCCCCGGGAGAAAAGGAATACTTTGGAAGGAGGACTTTGGGGGCGTTGTACCTTGCTGAGCCCCCTGTCCTCTTCAGGCTCCTCCCCCAAATCTCCAGGAGTTTCCCAGCTTGGATCTAGCAACCCTACCCTCCCCATCGGCACTGGCTGCCAATTGTATACCGAGTTCGTTACAAGATGCTGGTTATTACCTTTAAAGCTCTACATGGCCGAGGACCTGCCTACCTTAGGGACCGCCTCTCTCCATATGTTCCCCAGAGAGCCCTGCAATCTAGTTCTCAAAATCTTCTGGAAGTACCTGGGCCCGAGGAGGCCAAATTAAAAACAACTAGAGAACAGGCCTTCTCTATAAAGGCTCCCCAATGGTGGAACCAGCTGCCGGAAGAGGTGCGGGCCCTACAGGATCTTAATCGGTTCCGTAGGGCATGCAAAACCGCCCTCTTCCAACTAGCCTTCTGAGATGGGACCCGGCATAAGCATCACGCCATCTTTAACACAACTGAGATAGTAGCACCACTACATTATATTGTTTTGGACTGTTTTTAGATCATTTAATGTTTAATTGTGAATTGTATTTAATCGTATTATCCTGTTTTTATGGTTATAACATGGCTTATGCCATGTCCTGTAAGCCGCCCTGAGCCTGCCTTGGCGGGGAGGCTGGGGTATAAATTAAAAAATTATTTATTTATTTATATTTATTTATTTATCTATCCCACTTTTCACCATTCTGAAGAGTCTTTGCAGCAAACGGGGGGATAACAAAAAGTGGATGTTGGGACTCCCTCAACCCAAAGATTACGTGCAAAGACAAAGTCTGTATACAGTGTTAATAGAATCACATAGTTGGAAGGGACCTCCAGGGTCATCTAGTCCAACCCCCTGCACAATGCAGGAAACTCAAAAGTACCTCCCCCTAAGTTCACAGGATCCTCGTTACTGCCAGATGGCCATCTAGCCTCTGCTTAAAAACCTCCAAGGAGGGGGAGCCCACCACCTCCCGAGGAAGCCTCTTCCACTGAGGAATTGCTTTCGAGGTCAGGAAGTTCTTCCTAATGTTGAGCCAGAAACTCTTGTAATTTAATTTCAACCCATTGGTTCTGGTCCTACGTTCCGGGGCCACAGAAAACAATTCCGCACCCTCAGGACAGCCCTTCAAATCCTTAAAAATGGTGATCACATCACCTCTCAGCCACCTCCTCTCCAGGCTAAACATCCCCAGCTCCTTCAACCTTTCCTCATACGACTTGGTCCCCAGACCCCTCACCATCTCTGTCATCCTCCTCTGGACCCATTCCAGCTTGTTCATTTACCTCATACCTTTGTTTTTCTCTCTCATGGTGACCCAAAGTGTTCAACATCATTCTCCTGCATTTCATCCTCACAACAACCCTGCAATATTCCATGGAGAGTGTGTATTTGGTGCAAAGCCATTCAGCAGGTTTCCATGGTGAAGTGGCGATTTGAACTCAGGCCTCCCAGACCTTAGATAGGCTTCACTTATGTTCTTATGTGACACAGAGTGTTGCACTGGATGGGTCATTGCCCTGATCCAACAAGGCTTTTCTTATGTTCTTATGTGACACAGAATGTTGGACTAGATGGGCCATTGGCCTGATCCAACAGGGCTTCTCTTATGTGACACAGAGTGTTCGACTGGATGGGTCATTGGCCCGGTCCAACATGGCTTCTCTTGTGTTCTTATCTGACACAAAGTGTTGGACTAGATGGGCCTTTGGCCTGATCCAACATGGCTTCTCTTGTGTTCTTATGTGACACAGAGTGTTGGACTGGATGGGCCTTTGGCCTGATCCAACATGGCTTCTCTTATGTTCCTATGTGACACAGAGTGTTGGACTGGATGGGCCTTTGGCCTGATCCAACAGGGCTTCTCTTATGTTCCTTGTGATACAGAGTGTTGGACTGGATGGGCCACTGGCCTGATCCAACATGGCTTCTCTTATGTTCTTAGGTGACAAGGAGTGTTGGACTGGAGGGGCCATTTTCCTGATCCATCAGGGCTTCTCTTATGTTCTTATGTGACACAGAGTGTTGGACTGGATGGGCCACTGGCCTGATCCAACAGGGCTTCTCTTATGTTCTTATGTGACACAGAGTGTTGGACTGGAGGGGCCACTGGCCTGATCCAGCAGGGCTTCTCTTATGTTCTTATGTGACACAGAGTGTTGGACTGGATGGGCCACTGGCCTGATCCAACAGGGCTTCTCTTATGTTCTTATGTGACACAGAGTGTTGGACTGGATGGGCCACTGGCCTGATCCAACAGGGCTTCTCTTATGTTCTTATGTGACACAGAGTGTTGGACTGGAGGGGCCACTGGCCTGATCCAACAGGGCTTCTCTTACGTTCTTATGTGACACAGAGTGTTGAACTGGAGGGGCCATTGGCCTGATCCAACATGGCTTCTGTTATGTTCTTATGTGACACAGAGTGTTGGACTGGAGGGGCCATTGGCCTGATCCAACAGGGCTTCTCTTATGTTCTTATGTGACACAGAGTGTTGGACTGGAGGGGCCATTGGCCTGATCCAACATGGCTTCTGTTATGTTCTTATGTGACACAGAGTGTTGGACTGGAGGGGCCATTGGCCTGATCCAACAGGGCTTCTCTTATGTTCTTATGTGACACAGAGTGTTGAACTGGAGGGGCCATTGGCCTGATCCAACATGGCTTCTCTTGTGTTCTTACGTGACACAGAGTGTTGGACTGGATGGACCTAAATGCTGCAATGAGCCATGCAGGAACACAGGTAATAGCAACATTAATCCGCATATACAACACCCCCCCCCAAATATATATATATATATATATATATATATATATATATCCCGGAATTTCCTAACCTGGAGCTGGGAACTCTATTTCAGGCTCTGTTCCCGCCCCTGAACTGGGGGGGGGGAGATCTATTCTTTTACCTTTTGTATTGAATCAGTCAGTCTTAAAATCTTAACTCACAGGGTGGGTATGTTCAGAAGTGAGTAAAACGGCAGCTAGTTTATTCAGGCTCTTTAGGGAAAGAAGGAAAACGCAGATGACATTGACGGGGAATTGACCATTAACGTCTTCTGCAGAAGCCTTTAAAGGAAGTTTAGGGGAAGCGAAATTGCTTTAAAAATCGACGGCAAAGCAGGAACTGTCAGTAGGGCTTTTTCAAACAGAAGGCAAATTGAAAGCTGTAGGAAACAGGTCATTGCGAAAGGCACAGAAGAAATTAATGGAGGGGGGAGAAAAAACCAAGCCAGAGATGTCTGTTTCGAAAACTGCAGTGTGTTTTGAGGAGCTGGCTAACAAGGCTTGGATCCTTTCATGCTCAATAATGACTGTTTTCATCTTCCTTTTAGGCATTCAGAATCTGACAAAAGGCGGCATAATATTTAATTAACCTTTAAGTTAAGCAGGAAACACATACGGTAGAAGCCGGACTAGTAAAACCTTTTTAAAAACCTTTTAAAAGAACGATTGAATTTTAATTACCCCAATAGAAATAATCTTTTTTTTTTTTAAAGCGTAACAATGGTGGCGAATCTAGAGGTAAGCATCTATAAAAGGTTTCCAAATATCTAAAATTTATGCCCACGTGTAATTGTTGTCTATATGCCGTCTGTTCAAATGCACTCATTGGTCTTAAAGGTGTTTTCTTTGTATTTCTCCCATGGGATCCAGGGAACTGGGCAAAGGAAGCTCTCGCTATTTCCTTCCTTCCCCAGGGTTCCAGGAGGAGAAGGAGCCTCAGCCAGTAGAAGGAAGAGAGGCACGGCTCTGTAGTTTTGTTGCGCGTTTGAGAAAGCCTGGCAAAGCAAGCTCTCCCTCCTTCTTTTCCTCCCCAGAAGAGGAGCCTCAGCCGATGGAGAAAATAGAGGTTTTGCTCTGTCGCTCCTGTGCAATTGAGCAAGCCCCCGCAAAGCAAGCGGTTACGCAGAAAGAAGCAAGAGAGAGGGAGAAGAAAGCAGATGACAGCCAGTTCCTTGGGGGCCTGATAGGAGCCCTCCGGGAGCCTGATTCGGCCCCCTTATGGGCCATTCTATCTTATGCTCCCATAGAATACAATGGACTCCATACCCGATTTGGCGCCCCCCCCCCCGACAACGCCCAGGGCAAGCACCGCCCTCCACCCTCAGATCTGGCCCTGCTCCAAACCATGGGATCCTCTGCCCCCTGGGAATTCAACCAATACTGGGAGATAGGCCACCCAAAGCTGAGACACCCCTAACCTTAAAAAAAGGCTACTGTGACTCAAAATTACGAAAATATAAAGTTTTCTAATTATACCAATAATTCAAAATGTAACAGGCATCCTATATATATATATATATCTCGGCTTGGCTTCGCGAACGAAGATTTAAGAAGGGTGCAATAGTCCACGTTTGCTGCAGGCTCGCTGGTGGCTGACAAGACCAATGCGGGACAGGCAGGTCCGGCCACAGCGGCTGCAGGGAAAAGTCTGATTTAGGGTTGGTCCTGTAGCAGTCCGGGTCAGCATCAGGCGACCAATATCCTGAACCGCCTACATGCAGGATCGGGACTGCGGCTTCCAGTGGCACCTTCCACCTGCCGTTTCGCCCCTTGCCTATCGCTGCAGGACTTGATGCGTTGTGGGTTGTGTGTGTGGATATGCCCTTCAGGCCTGCGCAGAGGAATTTTTTAGGTGAAGTGCAGTGTGCGCGGTACTGGCTCCACCCTTTCACCTGGGGGTCATCTGCCATGGCCCAGTAAGCCGGGACGCCGGCAGTGAGTCCTCCAGGTGGTAGGTGTTACATTAACGAGCTCTATCTGCCCGGGTTTGATGTTAGAGTTTTACTTCTCTTAGGCTGACGAGGTTGGTGGGCCCAGCCTGCCCATCCGGTTATACCGCCGGACACTTCGGTCGCACCATGACGTAGCAAACTCTGTGAAAACGGGGGGGACCAGCGAGAAGGTGTTGCTACGGTGTAGTGAACGCCGCGTGGTCACTGTCTGGCTATGCCTGGCAGATGGTTACTGCAATGGCCTCTCCTGCATTACTTCATATATATATATGAAGAAGACTGTAGATTTATACCCCTCCCTTCTCTCTGAATCAGAGTCTTACAATCTATTATATAGACCAATGGTCTGTAGACCATTTCAATAATAATTTATATGCTCTTGAAATCACTTTTTTCATTATCGCCAAACAGCATTATTTCCAGTTCAGTTTGTTCTCGTCTTATTCCTTCTTCTCTCGTATCCTGTTCAAGCAGACTTTTTGCCTTATGATGCTTATGGAATAAACTGCTGAATTATTGGACGGCGTTATTCCTTGACTCGAGGTCCTCACAAACCGCTGCGAGAGCTGTGGCTGACCCAAGGCCATTCCAAATACAATTAGTTGTTCCAGTTGATGTTGAACACTGCAGTTTATGCAAATTCAGAGTAGAAAAATCCATTCTATCAAAGATTTCAGGTTTTCACGGCTGGTAACATCATTAGGGTTTGTAGAAACTTTCGGGATCAAGTGCAGTGTTCTACTGGAGAAAGTTTTCCTTCCAGACGTTTCGTTCTCGGCTGCGGAGAACATCCTCAGTGGCGTTGCAGCCGGAGCAGACGCTCTGACCTTCTTGGCTGCTGTGCATTGAGTGAGGCCAGGGCTGCTGGAGAGCTGCTATTTTCTAGGCTGGAGGGGGTGTGGTGAGAGGCCTAGAGGCCTTTTTAGGTCGGGGTTGTCCCAACTGGCAATTGACAACCCTAATTCTAGTATACAAAGATGTTGATCCCAAATTACCCACTTCTCGCTAAGAAGAAGAAGAAGAATTGCAGATTTATATCCCGCCCTTCCCTCAGAATCAGAGACTCAGAACAGCTTACAATCTCCTTTATCTTCTCCCCCCACAACAGACACCCTGTAAGATGGGTGGGGCTGAGAGGGCTCTCACAGCAGCTGCCATTTCAAGGACAACTCCTACGAAAGCTATGGCTAAACCAAGGCCATTCCAGCAGTTACAAGTGGAAGAGTGGGGAACCAAACCCGGTTCTCCAAGATAAGAGTCTGAGCACTTAGTCACTACACCAAACTGACTCTCTTTAAGAAGAAGATATTGGATTTATATCCCGCCCTCCACTCTGAATCTCAGAGTCTCAGAGCAGTCACAATCTCTTCTACTTCCCACACACACACCAACAGACACCCTGTGAGGTAGGTGGGGCTGAGAGAGCTCTCCCAGAAGCTGCCCTTTCAAGGACAACCTCTGCCAGAGCTATGGCTGACCCAAGGCCATTCCAGCAGCTGCAAGTGGAGGAGTGGGGAATCAAACCCGGTTCTCCCAAATAAGAGTCTGCACACAACCACTACACCAAACTAATAGAAATAAAGTGCACAATTGTGTTATTCCGAAACCATTGCCCCCCCCCCCCCAGTCCTTGAAAAAATTGACTTCCACAAAACCGGTCCCTGGTGCCAAAAAGGTTGGGGACCACTCTTCTATATGATAGCCCTTCAAGAACTCGTAGATGGTGATCCCATCACCTCTCAGCCGCCTCCTCTCCAGGCTAAACATGCCCAGCTTCTTCAACCTTTCCTCATAGGACTTGGTCTCCAGACCCCTCACCATCTTTGTCGCCCTCCTCTGGACCCCGTTCCAGCTTGTCTATATCCTCCTTAAAATGCGGTGCCCAAAACTGAACACAATGCTCCAGGTGAGGTCTTACCAGAGCAAAGTGATATCATCACATCACGTGATCTGGACACTATACTTCTGTTGATACAGCCCAAAATTGCATTTGCCTTTTTAGCCACTGCATCACACTGTTGACTCATGTTCAGCCCATGATCCACTAAGACCCCTAGATCCTTTTTGCACATACTACTGCTAAGACAAGTCTCCCCCATCCTATAGCCATGCTTTGGATTTTTCCTACCTAAATGCAGAACTTTACATTTATCCCTGTTAAAATTCATTTTATTGATTTTAGCCCAGTTTTCCAGCCTGTCAAGGTCATCCTGTATCCTGTTTCTGTCTTCTTCTGTGTTTGCAACCCCTCCCAATTTAGTATCATCTGCAAATTTAATAAGCAGTCCCTCTATTCCTTCATCGAAATCATTGATAAAGATGTTGAACAATACAGATCCCAGGACAGATCCTTGAGGCACTCCACTTGTCACTCCTCTCCAAGAGGATGAGGAACTATTCACAAGCACTCTTTGGGTGTGATCTGTAACCAGTTACAGATCCACCTAATGGTAACAGGATCCAAAGCACATTTTACCAGCTTGTCAACAAGGATAGCATGTGGAACTTTATCAAAAGCTTTACTGAAAATCAAGATAAACAATGTCTACAGCGTTCCCCTGATCCAGCAAGGTAGTTACTTTCTCAAAAAAAGAGTTCAGGTTAGTCTGACATGACTTGTTCTTGAGAAAACCATGCTGGCTCTTAGTAATCACATCCATTCTTTCTAAATGTTCCAGGACTGACTGTTCAATGATTTGTTCTAAAACTTTTCCAGGTATAGACGTCAAGCTGATGGGTCGGTAGTTACCCAGATAATCTTTTTTCCCCTTCTTGAAGATGGGGACAACATTCGCTTGCCTCCAATCTTCCGGCACCTCTCCTGTTCTCCAAGAATTCTCAACACTAACAGCCAGAGGCTCAGAAATTACATCCGCAAGCTCTTTTAGAACCCTTGAATGCAATTCATCTGGCCCTGAGGACTTAGTTTCATTTCAAGAAACCAGGTGTTTATGTACTACCCCTATGCTGATCCTAGGTTGGAACTTTATACCCTCCTTATATGTTCTGCTTTTGCCATGTTGAGCACCGTTTCCCTCAGAAGAGAAGACTGAGGAAAAGTAGGAATTGAGCAGTTCCGCCCTCTCTTCATTACCTGTTACAATTTAACTTTCTTGCCCTCGCAATGGGCCTACCGTGTCCTTGCTCTTTTTCTTACTCTGAACATAAGAAAAGAACCCTTTTTTGTTGTTTTAAGCATCTTTGGCCAGCCTAAGCTCATACTGAGCTTTAGCTTTCCTAACTTTTTCTCTACAAGCACTGGTGATTTGTTTATATTCATCTTTGGTTATAAGGCCCTCCTTCCAATTCCTGAAGGAGTCTTCTTCGGCTCTCCTTCCTTGGAGGTTTTTCAACAGAGGCTGGATGACCATCTGACAGCAATGAAGATCCTGTGAATTTAGGGGGGAGGTGTTTGTGAGTTTCCCGCATTGTGCAGGGGGTTGGACTGGATGACCCTGGAGGTCCCTTCCAACTCTAGGATTCTATGAAAGCTCCTCCCCTGCCACAATTTTTTTCTCTTTAAGGTGCTACTGGACTCACGCTTTTTTATACATTTGGATATTGTCATTGACAGGGGTTATTTTGTAGAAAAATAGGTGGTGGAGCTCATCCAGGGATTGTTATGCAGCTGCACCTACTATTCAATGGACAAGGAGGTGGAACTCTCAGAAGGAGGAGTTGGAACTCTCAGAAAGGTTCAGGAGCTGCGCTCCTGTGAGCTCCCACTGAATCCGAGGCCTGGTCATTGATAAGGTCACAGAGGTTCATAGAATCATAGAGTTGGAAGGGACCTCCAGGGTCATCTAGTCCAACCCCCTGCACAATGCAGGAAACCCACAAATACCTCCCCCTACATTCACAGAATCTTCATCGCTGTCAGATGGCCATCTAGCCTCTGTTGAAAAACCTCCAAGGAAGGAGAGCCCACCACCTCCCAAGGAGGAAGCCTGTTCCACTGCGGAACTGCTCTATTGATCAGGAAGTTCTTCCTAATGTTGAGCCAGAAACTCTTTTGATTTAATTTCAACCCACCGGTTCTGGTCCTACCTTCTGGGGCCACAGAAAACAATTCCACACCATCCTCTATAGGACAGCCCTTCAAGGACTTGAAGATGGTGATCCTATCACCTTTCAGCCGCCTCCTCTCCAGGCTAAACATCCCCAGCTCCTTCAACCTTTCCTCATAGGACTTGGTCTCCAGACCCCTCACCATCTTCGTCACCCTCCTCTGGACCCGTTCCAGCTTGTCTAGATCCTTCTTAAAATGTGATGCCCAAAACTGAACACAAGACTCCAGGGGAGGTCTTACCAGAGCAGAGTAAAGCAGAGCAACTGCAATGCCAACTTCTGCCCTGAGCCCCCTTGTTGGTCCACAGATAAGGCACCAAGATCAAGGGCACAGACTCTGCCCCCAGCTGTTGCCCAGGGCCCCGGAATCCCTGCGACTTCCCCGGCCTAGACGGAAACCTTAGACTGAAGGGCCTCCCTTCCTGTGCCCTGAGTCCAGGGAATCCAGCAGGGTCATTTCTGTATTCAACACTTACCAGGTATCCCAGACGGAAGGATGAACAGCAGTAGAAGTGTACGAGACAATGTCGAGGTCGGTTTCGATGCTGACATCGGAGAGGCAGAAGGGCTCTTCCTACGTCCGCAGCGACCCTCTTCTCTTTGCTGAAGGGCATGAATGTTTGAAGATGCCACTTCTGCTTTCTGCAAGGGGAACTCAGTCCGGATGAACATCTGCTAGGTCACCCACACCCACTTGTTTGTTCACCCCTAGAAGAATTCTGAAAGGTCAGTGAAACGAGGTCTTCTTCTACAGAATATGCTTCCTTCAACAGCTCTTGTTCATCAACATGCTTACTTATTATATCTTTTTGATAGAGAGAGACAGACAGACAGACAGGTAGGTAGGTAGATAGGTAGAATCATAGAGTTGGAAGGGACCTCTAGGGTCATCCAGTCCAACCCCCTGCACAAGGCAGGAAACTCACAAACGCCTCCCCCTCAATTCACAGGATCTTCATTGCTGTCAGATGGCCATCTAGCCTCTGTTTCAAACCTCCAAGGAAGGAGAGCCCACCACCTCCCAAGGAGGAAGCCTGTTCCACTGAGGAATCGCTCTAATGGTCAGGAAGTTCTTCCTAATGTTGAGCCAGAAACTCTTTTGATTTAATTTCAACTCATTGGTTCTGGTCCTACCTTCCGGGGCCACAGAAAACAATTCCACACCCTCCTCTATAGGACAGCCCTTGAAGTACTTGAAGATAGCGATCCTACCACCTCTCACCGCCTCCTCTTCAGGCTAAACAAACCCAGCTCCTTCAACCTTTCCTCATAGGACTTGGTCTCCAGATCCCTCACCATCTTCGTTGCCCTCCTCTGGACCTGTTCCAGCTTGTCTATATCCTTCATAAAACGTGGTGCCCCAAACTGAACACAATACTCCAGGTGAGGTCTTACCAGAGCAGAGTAAAGCGATACCATCACATCACGTGTTCTGGACACTACTGTTGATACAGCCCAAAATTGCATTTGCCTTTTTAGCCACCGCATCACACTGTTGACTCATGTTCAGCGTTTGATCCACTAAGACCCCGAGATCCTTTTCGCGCATACCACCACTAAGACAAATCTTCTCCATTCTATAACCATGCATTGGATTTTTCCTACCTAAATGCAGAACTTTACATTTATCCCTGTTAAAATTCATTTTATTGATTTTAGCCCAGTTTTCCAGCCTGTCAAGGTCATCCTGTATCCTGTTTCTGTCTTCTTCTGTGTTTGCAACCCCTCCCGATTTAGTATCATCTGCAAATTTAATAAGCATTCCCTCTATTCTAGGTAGGTAGGTAGATGATTGATTGATAGGTAGGTAGGTAGGTAGGTAGATGACAGAGAGATGGGAGAGAGATGAAAGAGAGATGGGAGAGAGATATGATGATAATGATGAAGAAATTGATAAATGAGAGAGAGAGGTTGTCACACAACAATTACAGTCATGCAAATAACATAAACAGTCATCTAACAGATCCCACCCATTTACCCTTCGTAGCTACCTTCCTGTTCTCAGGAATGGAGGCAGATTTTAGTGACAGATTGCACATTTTTGTCAGGAGATCCACAAGTTCTCTGCCTACCTGAAGGACCTTCTCTCCCCACACGTTCCCCAGAGAGTACTGAGGTCGGGAACTCAAAACCTTCTCACTATCCCCGGGCCTAAAGAAGTCCGTCTTAAGTCAACAAGAGACAGGGCCTTTTCCATAATGGCCCCTACATGGTGGAACCAGCTGCCGGAAGAGGTGAGGGCCCTGCGGGACTTAACTCAGTTCCGCAGGGCCTGTAAGACAACCCTCTTCTGGCTAGCCTTCACCTGACTGGGAAATAAATGTAGCTTTTAGACTCCTGTTAATTATACTGTTTAAGATTTGATATTAAGATTTTAATGTTTTTAGGTTTTAAATGTCTGACTTTTTAACTGTTTATATATGAAAATGTTAATTTAAACTCTGTTTTATCGTTTGTTGTGAGCCACCCTGAGCCATTTTTATGGGAAGGGCGGGATACAAGTCATAGAATAAATAAATAAGTTCACATCAGAGTTCTTCCAGAACTCTTGAATGTATGGCATCTGGGCCTGGTGAGCGATCAGTTTTTAATTTGTCCAGAAACTGTAGCCCTTCTTCTTTCATCATCTCAATCCGACTCAAGTCTTTTGACACCCCTCCGGAAATTGGTGATACTGGAGTGAGAAAGCAACTCCCGTCTTCCACAGTGAAGACAGAGGCAAAAAATGTACCCAGGTTCTCCGCCGTTTCCCTAGCATCCTTTGGTAACCCCTTTATGACTTGGATATTCAAGGGCCCCACTGCCTCCTTGGCTGGTTTTCTCCTATTTCGAAGAGATTTTTGTTGATGGTCTTCATATTTTTTGCAGTTTGGTATAGTGGTGAAGTGTGCGGACTCTTCTCTGGGAGAAGCGGGTTTGTCTGTGAATAAACAATTTTATTAGTAACATATGGTAGTAGAACTATAACTACAACTTATAAAAAGCTTAATATATATTAAGAAAAAGACCATCATTCTACCCCACATCTTACTTTCTCCCACCCCTCCCCCAATTACTTGACCCCCGCCAGTGTTATTTTCTTTAAAAAAACAAATATTAAAGGTACCCTTAACTATCAAGAAAAAAAACGAAACAAAAAAGAAACATAGGGAAGAAGAACCCCCTTCAAGAATTGTATTGTTATCTTAAAAATCTTAATCCTCAAAAATTGTCCAATGTCATTTTATTTTCCACTCTTTCTCTACATATCTTCTGAATTTCTTCCACTCTTGGTTAAAAAGTTCTAAATCACAGTCTCTTAATTTTCTTGTTAATTTGTCCATTTCACTCCATGACATAACTTTCATAATCCAGTCCCATTTTTCTGGTATTTTTTCTTGCTTCCACAACTGCGCATACAATGTCCTAGCAGCTGAGAGCAAGTACCATATTAATGTTCTATCTTCTTTTGGAAATTTTTCCATTTGTAATCCCAGCAGAAAAGTCTCTGCCTCTTTATTGAATTCATATCCCAGGATCTTAGATATCTCTTGTTGAATCATTTGCCAAAACATTTTAGCTCTTTCACAAGTCCACCACATATGGTAGAAAGAACCTTCATGCTTTTTACATTTCCAGCACCTATCTGGCATCTTATTGTTCATCTTTGCTAATTTTTTTGGAGTCATATACCATCTATACATCATCTTAAAACAGTTCTCTTTAATACTATGACATGTTGCGAGTTTCATGGAATTTTTCCACAGATATTCCCAAGATTCCATCTTTATTTCTTTATTTACATTAATTGCCCATTTTATCATTTGAGATTTCACTACTTCATCTTCTGTAGCCCATTGTAAAAGTAATTTGTACACTTTTGAAATTAATTTCTCATTATCTCCAAGCAGAACTCTTTCCATTTCTGTTTGTTCTTTCCTTATTCCT